>NC_045970.1:45146985-45484526 GCF_010909765.2 Amblyraja radiata | reverse complement strand
ACCTGTGCCATGAAAAAATCAAACTCCTGGGTTGCAGATTCTGCACAAACCACTTCTGGGACTGGGATTATCAGAACAAACCGTCGACACCATGTCAGCATCCCTCCGAACATCCACTAAAAAACAGTACTTGTCCAGCATCAAAAAAATGGGAGAAGTACTGCTTGGATACAGGGACCACCTACTCAACCGCTACAGTTACCAACGTACTGGAATTCCTGGCGAACCTTCACCACGATGAAGGACTCAGCTACAGAGCCATCAACACAGCTAGAAGTGCCCTGTCTGTCTATTTAAAACAAGCTCCAGGACAACAGGCCATGGGGTCCCACCCGCTGGTGGTCAAACTAATGGAGGGTATTTACAACTCTAACCCCCTAGATCAAGGTACACCCATATATGGGATGTCAGTGTGGTCCTGACATACCTCAGGGGATGGCCACCAGCCAGATCCCTCAACCTGGAACAATCTATGCTCAAAACACTCATGTTGATGGCACTTGTATCTGCACAGAGAGTCCAGTTACTACACCTATTGCGACTGGACAGCATGCTCACAGCTCCAGACCAGATCTCTGTCATTATCCAGGGACTGATCAAACAGAGCAGACCAGGAACACCTAATCCAGTCGTGGAATTCCGGGCTTACCCGCCAGAACCACGGTTATGTGCCATGACCCACCTACTGTCCTACATAGACACAACCAAAAATATTCAAGGGAGTGGAAAAGCCTTGTGGGTCAGTCATAAAAAACCTTATGGTCAGGTGACGAGCCAAACCATTTCGAGATGGCTCAAGCAGGTACTAAAAGCTGCTGGGATAAACACTAACATGTACAAATCTCACTCCACCAGGGCAGCATCCACGTCGACGGCCAAAAGAATGGACGTGCTTATAGACCACATCCTGGCTACAGCAGGATGGTCGGGGGAAAGACCGTTCAGAATTTTTTAATAATAAGCCGTTGGCAAAACCTGCTTTATTTGCAGAAATTTTTTTACAGACTGCAAATATTTAATTTAAGCCCAGGGGAGCAATTTAATTTCTTTGTTGTTATTGTTAAAAAATACCATTGTGTTTTTCTACAAACAGATTCATTGGTTGATTACGATAACACACTTCCTCCCTCAAGGACTTCGGCAGTGAGTGAAGTAATAACTGTTACACGGTTTGAAATCACAGAGCTTTAAAATCTTCACGTAGTCACTCACGTGACTCCGAAGTAAAATAGTAAGATTAAATGAGAAATTACCAGTTTGAAGTTTGATCTGTATTTTATGAGGAGTTACGATGAGGGATTACGTGCCCTCCGCTCCCACCCTCAATAATATGGGTCAAACTGATAACTGATGTCTACTTTTCTTTACTATGTTTATTTCAATAACTGTGTCATCTGTGATTCCACACCGCTGCTTTGAAGTATGCCGCGCATGCGTGCTGAGCGGGCTCTTCACGTAATCCCTCATCGTAACTCCTCATAAAATACAGATCAAACTTCAAACTGGTAAGTTCTCGTTTAATCTTACTATTTTACAGCTCAAGAATTCATTAAAAAATAGTGGTTAGAAGTGTGTAGAAAGGAACTGCAGATGCTGGCTCAAGATGATAGACACAAAGTGTTGGAGTAACTCAGTTGGTCAGACAGCGAAAAAAGATGGGTGTCCTTTTGGGTCAAGAAGAAGGGTCCCTACCCAAATCATCACCCAATCCTTTCTCTTAAAGTGGTGGCTTCTACTTTGGAAGAGTAAATATGCTTAGTGTTTCTCATTGTGCTTATTCACATATCGGGTTGCATGGTGCACATGGTGCCATCAGTTGTTCATTGAGAGCTGGTACTTTAGGCAAGGCTCCCTCCCTAGTAACCATGTCAGAGCTGGGGCTGAATTGCCAGGTGCTGATTAAATTAATTTTGTTCCACCGAAGATAGACACAAAATTCTGGAGTAACTCAGCGGGACGGGCGGCATCTCTGGAGAGAAGGAATGGGTGACGTTTCGGGTCGAGACCCTTCTTCAGACTTTGTTCCACTGTCTGTAGGGTACAAATCAGGATCTGATGCAGTGCTCTGCAGTTGCCTGGATGAATGTTGTGCATCACCCAGGTTCATGTAACTAACCGGCCTGGCTGCCAGTTCCCCATTATTAAACATTCCCCAGAACACAAAGTGCTGGAGTAACTCAGCAGATCAGGGCATGGATAGGCGATGTTGCGAATCGGGGCCCATCTTCGGAGTCTATTCCCTATCCATGTCCTTCAGAGACGCTGCCTGATCTGCTGAGTTACTCCGGCACTTTGAGTTAGTCCAGCAGGGTGGTGCAGCGGTAGAGTTGCTGCCTTACAGCACCAGAGACTCAGGTTCGATCCTGACTACGGGTGCTGTTCGTACGGCGTTTGTACGTCCTCCCCGTGACCCATGTGTGCTGTAAGCTTACGGCTGCGCCAGCTTCCTCCCACACTACAAAGGCGTACAAGTTTGTAGGTTAATTGGCTTGGTGTAATTGGCTTGGTGTTAATGTGCGGGGATCGCCGGTCAGTGTAGATGCGGTGGGCCGAAGGGCATGTTTCCTCGCGGTATCTCTCAACTAAATTAAACTAAACTAAACAAAACAAATGCATTCTGAGTTATGCCAGCACTTTGTGTTCTATGTTTTTAAGAAGGAACTGCAGATGCTGGAAAATCGAAGGTACACAAAAATGCTGGAGAAACTCAGCGGGTGCAGCAGCATCTATGGAGCGAAGGCAAGGTTCCAGCATCTGCAGTTCCTTGTGTTTCCATTAAACATGTCATTCCTGCTCACGTGGTGAAATCCTGTTATCAAGCAACTGAACTGAACCAGCCTACTGCAACCAGAGAGCAATCCTGAACTACTATCTCCCTCGGACTATCATTGATCAGACTTTACTGGCTTTACCTTGCACTAAACGTCATTCCCTTTATCGTGTATCTGTGGCTTGTTTGTCACAGTATTGTCTTTCTGGCTGGTTAGCAGGCAACAAAAGCTGTTCACTGTACCTCAGTCTCGGGCCTGGAAGGTACCGGTGATGATGGAAGTCTGCGGGCCGGATGATTTTGGGTTACGGACCGCAACAGGCCGTAGGTTGCCCAGCCCTGCCTTGCAGGTTCCCTTCCAAACCGTGAACCGGCCGAACTAAGAACTGCCTCCCACCCCTTCATGTTTGTTGGTCTAAAACTCCTGAATCTCTCTTCAGAAGCACCACAGAAGTGGCAACGTCAGAAGAACCATTGCAGTTCAAGAAGGAAGATCAGCACCACCTTCTCAAGGGATGGGCAATCCTAAAAGTGAATACAAGCTCCAGTCATCAATTTCCTTGTTTAAGACAGCATGACGATCTTGAAATATCAGTAAAATACAAAGTGCTGGAGTAACTCAGGCAGCATTTCTGGGAGTGAATGGATAGATGGCGCTTTGAATCGGGACCCTTCTTCATTCCCACTGAAGATGCTGCCGGACCCACTGAGTTACTCCAGCACCTTATGGGGAGAAGGCAGGAGAGTGAGATTGAGAGGGAAAGATAGGTCGGCCATGATTGAATGGAGGAATAGAGTCGATGGGCCGAATGGCCTAATTATGCTCCTATAACTTGTGAACTTATGAATCTTGTGCCTCGTTCAAGATTCCAGCATCTGGTTCCTTGTGTAACCTTCAAAGATGAGTCACCAGCTCATTTTAAAATAGTGCCATTTTTTAAATTTTACAGATGATTTTCTTTGTTTGAATCCTATACAAAGTTAATAACATATGTCGCAAGCCCAATGGAAAATGTGTGTGATGTTTTAAGGAGTACAGCTCATTTGATACCATCTGGAAATATCAACTCTTTGACTGAGCATTAGGATATCTATCTTAATATCTCAAATTGGCTTAGTAAATACCTGATTGATAATCCACCTGCACAGAGCTTAAGGCTATGTTATCCCATTAAAGCACAGTATAAATGTAAGTTGTTTTTGCTGAATTTGCAGTCCTGGGTGAGGTCACAAATATGAGAGAATTACTATCAGATTCTCATGCTGTTGATACATTTCTAAAGTAGTCTCTGGAAAGTGCTCACAAAAGTGCTGAAGTAACTCAGCAGGTCAGGCAGCATCCCTGGAGATCGTGGACAGGTGACGTTTCGGGTCGTGACCCTTTTGCATACCAACTAACCACAGAAGCGGCACCTATCCATGGTCTCCAAGAATGCCGAGTTACTACAGCACATTGTGTCCATTTTACATAAAATAATAAAACTTTGTATGGGATTTTGAGCCACCGACCAAGTCATAGCGTGCATTCGTTGATACACCAGCATCTGCACTTCCTTGTTTCCAATTTAGTCTCTGCATTTACCATTTGTATTAAACACTGTGAATATCAACCAGTTGCAACAAACAGCCAAACCAACAGTTCAGATTACTACAATCACCTGATCAGCTATAATAACCAAAGATAGACACAAAAATGCTGGAGTAACTTAGCGGGTCAGACAGCATCTCTGGAGAAAAGGAATAGCAATAGGTGATAGGTGACGTTTCGGGTTGAGACTGATTCTTCTCAGACTCTTCTCAGACTGAAGAAGGCTCTCGACCCAAAACGTCACCGATTCCTTTTCTCCAGAGATGCTGTCTGACCCTGTGAATTACTCCACCAGCATCTGCAGTTCCTTTCTACACTGTTCAGTTATTACTCTAGTCATGATGCCAACATTTATTAAAAAAAAACAAGCTGGTGACTTTGGAGAAGGAAACATTAATGGCAATTATTTATTGTTTGCTTCCTAAAGACTACATATCAAATGAAATAATAAAGCATCATTTTTTGTTCACTTCTGCATGAAGAAACATTTGCAGATGTGTCAGGTTGCAGTGTATCAGTCCTGTTATTTAAATCCATTGCATTAATTTGGCAATTTCTGTTATTTCCAAATTTGATGCTTTATTTTAGTACAGTATCCTTGCAGCCATGTGGTTTCAGAAAGCAGCCACTTCTCAGGCAATTTTCTGTGCTTTTCGAAATTGAATATTACTCTCAGAAGAAGGATATTCAATCCATCATCTAAGCTGGGCCAGAGTGTGACTGTTTAGGTTAGTGTCATTTAGCTTTCCACTGATTGCCTTGGGATGCAGCCCTCAGGTAAAGAATAGGCTGACGAGATAGATGTTGGAAAAAAATCACTGTATCGTGCATGTCTTGGATTCCGCTTATGTACTCAAGTGACAAATATTGTACCCTAGTGTGTCGGAAGATTTATATTGTTTTTGATTTGTTCAGGCACTTGGCTTCGGAAGTCCTGGTTATGAGCAGGTTGTAGCTAAATAGTGTTCACATCTTTCGGCTCTGTACAGGTGGATAATCAATCAGATTTTTACTAAGCCATGTCTAAGCAGTTGTCTGAGCAGAGACATTAATCATCAGAAAACTTCACTCAGGTATACCTGAGTCCTTAGCCTTCACCTCCCCTTACAGTGAGACACAACGTGCTGGAGTAACTCAGCGGGTCAGGCAGCATCACCGGAGAACGGATAGGCGACGTTTCGGGTCCAGACTCGTCTTCAGACTGAAAGAAGGGTCCCGACCTGAAACGTTGTCTATTAGTTAGTTCATTTTGTTTATTGCCACATCTACTGAGGTACAGTGAAAAACGTTTGTTGCATGCTAATCAGCCAGCAGAAAGACCACACACGATCACAATCGATCCATTTAGAGTGTATAGATACATGGTAAAGAAATAACGTTTAGTGCAAGGTAAAGCCAGCAAACTCCGATCTAGGATAGTCCGAGGGTCACCAAAGAGGTAGACAGTAGAGGTGGATAGATGGTCCACCCATATTCTCTGGTGATGCTGCCTGACCCGCTGAGTAAAGGGCCTGTCCCACGTGGTGATTTTTTCAGCGACTGCCGGCATCATTGACCGATGTATCAGGTCACCGAAAAATTAGCGGCGTGATGACGTATGACGCGCGGTGTTTTTTCAAGTGTCGCAATATTTTTTTTTGACCCCGCTGGATTTTGAAATGCTCAAAATCTTTTGGCGACAACGATATGACGCCGGCAGTCTCCGAAAAAATCGCAAAGTGGGGCAGGCCCTTCACTCCAGCACTTTGCGTCCAAACCTTTGGTGGGGATAGCTTAGTCTTTTTTAATGATTACTGTGTGTAATGGTTTCAATTCCCATCAGCAAGATGATTAAGTGAGAAGATTGTTGTGGAAATGTTTGAATTTCCCAGCATATAAACAAAGCATTAGTTCATGTTTGGTCGGAGCTAACCAAAGCTACCTCTTTGTTTTAATCTTTTGTTTCAGTTGTATTTATTTTCCCTTCTCCCAGACATTAGAAGTAAATAAATGTTCCACTTTAATGCACCAAGGCCTGGATTTGGATAATAGCCTGTTCCAGGCAGTGTGTAGGCAGCTGTGTGCAGTGCCAGGTATTTATGTGGATATGCAGACTGCGTTTCTGGCTCCGTGTATTGCCAGTAAAGATCTCATAGAGTCATAGCGTGATACAGTGTGGAAACAGGCCCTTTGGCCCAACTTGCCCACACCGGCCGACATGTCCCAGCTACACTAGTCCCACCTGCCCGTGTTTGGTCCATATCATTCCCAACCTTTCCTATCCATGTATCTGTCTAACTGTTTCCTAAATGTTGGGATAGTCTCTGCCTCAACTACCTCCTCTGGCAGCTTGTCCCATACACCTGCCACCCTTTGTGTGGGAAAAGTTACGTCTCAGATTCCTTTTAAATCTGTCTCCCATCACCTTAAACCTGTGTCCTGTGGTCCTCGATTCATCTACACTGGGCAAGAGACTCTGTGCTTCTACCCGATCTATTCCTCTCAGGATTTTATGCACCTCAATAAGATTATCCCTCATCCTCCTGCGCTCCAAGCATCTGGAGCGAGATTGTTCACCAACTATTGCACATTTTTGTAGTTGGTACCTTTTGTGAACAGTTAAGATAATATAGCATCTTAATTTAAAATGGGTAGCACAGTGGCACAGCTGGTGGAGCTACTGCTTCACAGTTCCAGAGACCCAGGTTCGATCCTGACCTTGTCTGTGTGGAGTTTGCACGTTCACCCCATGACCGCATGGGTTTCCTCGACATCTGGATTAAGCGGCTAATTGTTCTCTCTAAACTGCTCCTTTGTATGTAAGGAGTGGATGCAAAAGTAGAATAACATAGAACAAGTGTGAATCGTTGGGATGAAGGGGGCCACTCTTCACCTCCAATGAATGCTTCAACTATCTCGAGATGTTAGGTTTAGGTTTGTTATTGTCACCTGTACCGAGGTACAGTGAAAAACTTTGTTTGTGTGCTATCCACTCAAACAAATAATACCACATGTGCATGCAATCTAGACAAACACAAGTGCAACAGATAGAGCAGAGACAAACACCAGAGTGTGGAATATATCTCTCGGCATTGTAGCATAACAGAGAAAAAGACATTGAGGTGGTGCAGACATATAAATACCTTGGAGTGCACCTTGATAACAAACTGGACTGGTCTGTCAACTCTGACTCCCTCTACAAAAAAAGGCCAGAGCAGACTCTTTTTCCTCAGAAGGCTCAAATCCTTCAATGTGTGTAATGATATGCTGCACATGTTTTACAACACTGTGGTTGCAAGTGTTATTTTCTACGCTGTTGTCTGCTGGGGCAACAGCATTAGTGCAAAAAACAACAAGAAGCTGGTCAAACTGGTTAAACGAGCTAGCTCAGTGCTGGAGGGGAGAGTAGACTCTGGGATGGATGTGCTTGAGAGGCGTATGAGGCTCAAGGTGCAGGCCATCCTGAAAAACCCCGGGCATCCCCTCCATATAATTCTGGAGAGTCAAAAGAGCACTCGGAACAACAACCGGCTCCTCTCCCTGCCCTGTAGAACGGAGCGGTTCAGGAGATCCTTCACCCCTGCAGCCATTAGATTTTATAATTCGGACCGCTAGGCTGTAGGGGGATGCATTTTGCAATTTTTAATTTTTAATTGTTAATTATTGGTCTTTTTAAGTATTTATTGCTCTCAGGTAGTGTCCACATTGTATTCTATGTATTTTCTGTCTGCGTTCGTTTTGAATCTGTGGGTTTGTTGGTTGGGGGCTTCTGGACATCTGAATTTCCCTGAGGGGATCAATAAAGTATTTATTATTATTATTATTATAAAAACACTACAACCTCCAAATAAGCTCTGAACTACATAGACTTGGGGGAATTGGATTTGTCTTTTTGCACTATTATTGTGTATGTATGTATGCATGTATGCATGTGTGTGTTATGTATATATATATCATATATATATACACACATCCACACACACTTATATACACATGTATATACAGTATATATATAACTTTTTTGTTGTTGATTATATTGTTTGCAGAGTACTATGTTTACATATTCTGTTGTGCTGCTGGACCCGCTGAGTTACTCCAGCATTTTGTGTCCAGCATTTCTAAGAATTTCATTGTTCCGTTTGGGACATGTGACAATAAAACACTCTTGACTCTCAATGTCCGCAGTGAGGGAGGTTGGAAAATCGGGACTGTATGTTAAAGCTTCCTGACTCATCACCAGTCAAAATGCCTGTGCCTGACATGCAGCACGGCAAATGGTTATCAGCAAAGATCCGCTATAGGATCTTTGGTTATCAGTAGAGTTTGGCTTCTTAGTCCTTTTTTACTCCAACGTTCAGCAATACTGTGGTAAATGTGCTGTGTTTATGCACCATGGCATGCAACCGTTCAGATGGTCTCATGGAACAGTGCAATAATGTCCACCATAGGTGGAGGATTCACCCAGTGTTCTCAGGGCTTTTAATTTTTTAGTGTAGTTTAAATATACAGCGCAGAAACAGGCCGTTCGGCCCACCGAGTCCACACCGACCAGCGATCCCCGCTCACTAACACTCTCCTACATTATCCTACCCTAGAGACTCGGGTTCGATCCTGTAGGGAGTTTGTATGTTCTCCCCGTGACCTGCGTGGGTTTTCTCTCCGGGATCTCCGATTTCCTCCCATACTCCAAAGACATACAGGTTTGTTGGCTAATTGGCTTGGTAAAATTGTAAATTATCCTTATGCCCCTGTCCCACTTAGGAAACCTGAACGGAAACCTCTGGAGACTTTGCGCCCCACCCAAGGTTTCCGTGCGGTTCCCGGAGGTCCCTGAGGGGTTTTGTCAGTCTCCCTACCTGCTTCCACAACCTGCAACCTCCGGCAACCACCTGCAACCTCCAGGAACCGCACGGAAACTTTGGGTGGGGCGCAAAGTCTCCAGAGGTTTCCGTTCAGGTTTCCTAAGTGGGACAGGGGCATTAGTGTGTGTAAGATAGTGTTAGTGTACGAGGTGATCACTGGTTTGCTCGGACTTGGTGGGCCGAAGGACCTGTTTCAGCGCTGTATCTCTAAACTAATCTAAACTAAACTAAAACCTCCAGCCCCTCTAAATGGGGTCTTAAAGTCTAGTAGCCATCAGATGAGTTGTTGTATTGAAATGTTTTTTTCCCGACATTCTAAGTCAGCGTTTGTGTGTTTTTCTTAAGTATTGCACCTTTAGTAAGCTTGTCCACGATCCTGACAGCATGTGCCTTGCTTATTATCTTCATTCGTTGATTGTGGTTAATTCGAGCGGTTTGGATGGTCTTTTCACCAGCTTTCTAATCTTTCAACAGATTATGGAAGAAACAGGCACACAAATTGCATGGCCGTCCAAGTTGAAGATTGGAGCAAAGTCCAAGAAAGGTGAGTGGCTTGAATATATTCTACTCTCTAAGTTGTAACTGTTTTGGGTTTTTAGTACTTTGGCCTCTGGCACGTGCACTTGTATCCGCTTTTCTCTCCTGCTTCACACTTTAGATTTCCATCTGCTACATATTGAGAATGACCACCGATTCCAGCAAGCTCTACCCTTCACCCCCCCCCCCCCCACCCCCCTCCATCCTTCTGCACCCACAGCTGTCAATGGGCTTCCTTCCTTCCTTCTTTCCCTCTCTCTCTCTGTCTCCCTCTGTCTCAGTCTCAATCTGTCTCTGTCTCTCTCTCTCTCTCTCTCTCCCTCTCTCTCTCTCTCTCTCTCTCTCTCTCTCTATCTCTCTCCCTCTCTCTCTCTCTCTCTCTCGCTCTCTCTCTCTCTCTCTCCCTCTCCCTCTCCCTCTCTCCCATTTCTCACTTCCCCCTCTCCTTCCACCTCTATATTCCTTTCTCTGGCGTCACAATATGCACCTCCTCTATCCTCATCTCAATGCTTGTGTATTTTCCTCTAACCTTTGTCCAACCACCAGCCTATCAAATACTCCACGAACCTGTATCCACCTATCACTCATTTGTGTTTGTCTAGTTCCTCTTGCTGCTTTCTTGCTGCTTGCTGCGTTCTCCACCACCCCCCCCCCCCCTCCCCACCACCACCACAATGAGTCTGAAGAAAGGTCCCAACCCGAAACGTCTCCTGTCCATGTTCTCCATAGTGCTGTCTGGCCCGCTGCGTTCCTCCAACGCTTTGTGTCTTTTAAAAAAAAAAAACAGCATCCGCACTCATTGTATCTATACTTGTTCTGCTAGTTTGATTTACTAAAACAAATTGCACTGGAGGTTCAGGTAGTAGTCTTGCCAAAGCATCTATGTATATGGTAGTTACTTCTGCAATAAAAACAGCTCCTCAGTCCCGCTTTCTTAATGTCTATCGCGCTATTTGCAAAGTATTCATTTGTCAATATAAACCCGCCTAATGACAAATGCTTTGTTCTCAGCTTGTAAAGCCCATTCATTGAACCAATGATTCATTTCCCAGAACAAAATCACATTTTGAACATCAATCTTCCTCTAATGTAGTTTTAAGTGCCATCCATCTGTTTAATTAACCTGCAGGTATTTGTGGCTTTCGAGACCACAAGTACCCTTTCCACACCTCACATTGTGTAAATATTAAGTTAGCAACCATCAGTTGACAATTCGTTTTCATCTTGTATAGAAATGGCGGTGACAATTAAATCTCGCTCGTCAGAAAGACTAAGTTGTGACTGTTGCTTTCACTGGATGGAAATTCTTGTTGGAAAATCCCAGTAAATACATGGATCGTGCATTCGGTAGACCCCTGCTACCTTTGGTTCTTGCAGCTTTTATAAGTTCTTATTCCCTATCATTGCCCAGATATATTTCAAAAGACAAACCAGTCTTGGAGGAACAGGGGTAGGATCTCGAACCCTTAAACGTGTAACACATTCAGTTCAGACACATCTGATTGTGATCGCTAGACTTTGTCTATGGACAGATACAATACGATAGAACTTTATTTATCCCAGGAGGGAAATTGATCTACCAACAATCATAAAACACAAAATACATGAAACTTGGAATTAAAGTGACGAGTGGGAAGGCTTGGGGGATGTGCAAAGATTGGGGCAGAGGGGGGGGAAGGGGAGAGGGGGGATGGGAGTCAGTCTCAGTCTGCCCCATGACAGAAGGGGGAGGAGTTGTACAGTTTGATAGCCACAGGGAAGAAGGATCTCCTGTGGCGTTCTGTGCTGCATCTTGGTGGAACCAGTCTGTTGCTGAAGGTGCTCCTCAGGTTGACCAGTGTGTCATGGACGGGGTGGGCTGTATTGTCCAGGATGCTCCGCAGTTTGAGGAGCATCCTCCCCTCCAAGACCACCTCCCATGTATCTCAAGGGCCTGTCCCACCATCGTGCGATTGCATGCGTCTAGCGTGACCAAACGTGGTCGCTTGAGGCATACGGCCGCGCGGGGCCGGTCCCACTTCGAACCGCGGAGGCGTATGGAGTTGTGCAGGACTTGTCCCGACATCGCGCGGGGCTCCGAATATCCCGCACTGTCCGAAAATTCCGCGCGCCAACGGCCTGTCGGCCCGCAGGCGCATTGAGGGCGTACGCAGCGTCTTGACGTCGTACGCCTAGCGTGTGGTGTTGCGCGATGACATCACCGCCCGGCGTGCCGTTGCGTGATGACGCCACCGCCCGACGCCATGCCACGTCCAAATTCAGTCGGCCCGCCTCCTGCCCAGCTGATTGGTGAGTACGACGTAAATTACGTCACGCACGAACTTTGCGTGAACTTTGCACGTACTTAACGCATACTTAGCGCAAACTCTGCTTCCGTTTGGTCGCGCTAGACTCTTGCAATCGCATGCTGGTGGGACAGGCCCTTAACTCCGCCCCCAGGACGGAGCCAGCCTTCCTGTTGGGTACGTTGTACTTATGCGCTACAATGCTGGGAACTATATTCTACACTCCTTTTATTTATTTCTACTGTACTCGTGTTTGATGGATTGTATTTAAGTACAGTATATCTGAACTACTTGAATAGCACCAAAAGCAAGCTTTTCACTGCGCTTTGGCACATAAGACGATAACAAGCCGGCACAATGGCACAGCTGGAAAAACTGCTGTCCCACAGCGCCAGGCACCCAGGTTCGATCCTGACCTCAGGTGCTGTCTGTGAGGAGTTTGCACGTTCTCCCTCTGACCACATGGGTTTCCTCCAGGTTCTCCGGTTTCCTCCCGCATTCCAATGACGTTGGGTTTGCAGGTAAATTGGCCCTAGAGTGTAGGGAGTGGATGCAGAAGTGGGATAAGGTTGAACTTGGGTGAACAAATGGTCGGTGGACTTGGTGGGCCATAGGGTCTGTTTCCAAAAACAAAATTAGGGTCTGTATCTCCAAACTAAACTAAACTAATATACCTAAACCTAAATCTGAACTATACCCACATCTGCTCCCAAGCCCACTTTTCCTTAACACACTTCTCGGCATCTGCATATAGTTGCGTCTTGCGCTTCTTGTGCGTGGTAGTGGAAAGATTGGTGGAAAAAGGGCTGCGACGTGAATGCTCTTTCCTTGACCCCACCTGTCCAACTAACTTTTAAATACTGTTATTGTACCCTCTTCAACCACTTCCTCTGGCATCTTGTTCCATGTCCCCACCATCCTCCCTGTGGAAAGGTTGCCCCTTAGGTTCCAATTAAATCTTTCCCTTCTTCCGTTAATCCCACGTCCTCCAGTTCTTGATTCCCCTACCCTGAGAAAAAATCTCTGTGCATTCACCCTCTTTATTCCCCTCATGACTTGATACACATCGATAAGGTCAACCCTCAGCCAAGGAATAAAGCTCTCCAAGGAATAAAGCCCTAGCCTGCCCAATCATGCCCTGTAGCTCAGGCCCTCATAGAGTAATCGTGTGTGGTGTCATAGAGCACGGAAACATGTCCTTCGGCCCAACTCATCCATGCCGACTAAGATGCCCCATCGAAGCTAGTCCCATTTGTCCACGTTTGGCTCATGCAAATCTTTCCTATCCATGAACCTGTCCTCACAACATCTTCTCTGCATGCTTTCCAGCTTAATGGCATCTTTCCCCAAGCAGGGTGACTAAATGCCACGTGTTTTACACAGTCCATGATGTTGCGGTTATTATTTGTGTTGAGCTCCAGGTATAACTATGCAGCATTACCAGACCATTTCTAATGCTTTTTTTAATCAAAAATTTTATTAAATTATTAAAAAATAATATTTACACTACAATAAAACAAGCCAAAGCCCTGCGGAGCCCAGGGGTCCCGGAACTCCCTCAGGGTGCCTGTGGACAGGGCGTATTCCCTTTCTAACCTCAGCCGGGCATAGACGTAACCCCGGAAAAGGGGCAGGCAGCCGGCTCTGGCAGAGCCCTCTTCCGCCTGGCGCCGAGACTCGCGGATGGCCAGATTGGCCAGGCCCAGGAGCAACCCAACCCGGACATCTTCACCCCTACCCTCTCCCCTACACACAGTAGCAATGTTACAAAATTTTGAGATTTAAAAAATCAAGTCTGTAATTTATCCCATCAGATAAAGCATAAAAAGAAGTTTAATTTGACACCTAATTCACTTTCATATCTCAAGTATTAAAAAAATTATGGCCATTTTCATACTCGGAAATTAGCATCTTGTTCCCTATTGATTTTCTATGGACATAACAAAAAAGCTGTGATCGTGAACAGTCAAAAGCCCATAACCTTCTTAAAAATTAAGAGAACTGAATGAAATTTTCAGTTATCGTAGATTGAACCATTCTGAAACATATATAAAATAATCTTACTTGGATGACCTGAAATTAAAGCATATAATTAGTTAGTTACCCAAGTGTAGCTAATTTCAAACTTCAATTACTAGATCTAAACATCTATCCATTTCTTAATAAATGATTAACATTTTTAAATAGCCTAAGTGTCCAAATAATATTCATAAATAATTCACAATAAAACATGATTTTTAAATCTCATTTACATTAATTTATAGGCCAAATGGAAGGAATTTAGTGTTTAATTGCTATAAATTAAAGTCCATTTTAAATCAGCTTTCTAGTGGGTTCCTGTGAACGCGCTGGTTTAGAACGTTCACATTGCGCTAGATTTGTGCCCTCAAATGCCCAGAAAAATACTGCGGGATATAATGGGCCCAAAATGAGCTACTCGCAATATTAAACTTTGTATAAAGGGATCTTAAGAAGCCCTTTTTAATGTAAAAATAAGCAGCATACCTTCTATTATTTGCTCTATGCGACCCTGACAGCTGCCGGTGGTCGCGGGTTTAGAGATTGATTTTTAAACTACTATAACTATTATACGAGGCCTTTAAAACTAATAATAGCTTTTGCGACGGGGTCTTCCAGCGATTTTTCGTTAATAATTAACTAGGCTGAACATCTTCGATTTGAACAGCCTAGAGAAAATCGCGTTTTAAACCCGCCCCCCTCTAAACGGCGCCAAAATCGCGCACACCCGCAGCGACAGATTTTCAGCGAAGCTTCAGGTAGGCTTTGCAACATACCTACACACAGGGTGTCTAAAGATGAGGATAGTGGGTGACAAATGCAGCCAGAAGGCAAGGAGCAGCCCGTTTAGGTATTCAATTAGTGGCTGCAGCCTCACGCACTCCATGTACGCGTGGTACACAGACTCTTCCAGCCCACAAAAGTGGCAGGTGGCTGGCGAGATGTGAACCGCGAGAGAAACAGGTTGCAGGGAACACCTCGGTGCAATACCCTCCACCCCAGGTCCCCAATGTAGAGGGGGAGAATCCCTGCGTAGAGGGATCCCCACCGGGTCCCCTCTCGCGACCGGAAGGCAACACTGACCGCCACTTGGTGTCCGGACGGTGGACCAGGGCGAGGAAGTGCAGGGTGTGGAGGAGGAGCCCGTACAGGACACGCCTCCCTGCGTCTCGGAGGGAGATGAAGGGTGTCGAGGAAAGGCGGCTCAACTTGTGTGGGACCGGCTCCGTTTCTAATGCTTGGCTGCTCATAGTCTCCCTCTCCCCCCTCTGAAGTTCAGGCAGTTGATTTCTGCTTGCAAAGTTCCTTTCTGCTTGTACTGGTGTTTGTATTTGTTGGCTGGTCCTGCTTGGATTTTATGGGTTTGAAAGTTTGGGAAAGGCTGGATTTTTTTTTTTTTTGCACCGTTGCTTCATCGGTGAATAATGAGAACACCAAGATCTGTTAACGTGGCAATTTGAGAGGGATGAAAATTAATTGGCACTTCACAAGAGGCCCCTGTGGGCCCATGAAACACACCCAGGCATCACGCAAAGCCAAGATGCCTACACAACACCCAAGGTTACAGCCACACTTTGTCCCCCATTTTGCAAATATTTCAGCAATTTCATCATTGTACTGTAATAAATTGCAATGAAGGAAACATAATAATATTCAACTACAGGTAAGAATGGCCCTTAATTACTGTGTTTTTACAGCAATCTTGTTCCCACGATGTGATTCACGACTGCTGATGCTGTATTCAATCAACTTGGTTTCACATATGCAGAGTAAAAAGAACCTAAGAAGGAACCATTCTCATTCTAGCGTCTAAAGGGCCTGTCCCACTTGGCGATTTATTTCGGCGACTGCCGGCATCGTTGACTGACGTATCAGGTCACCGAAAAATCTGCGGCGTGATGACGTATGACGCGCTGAGTTTTTTCAAGTGTCTCAACATTTTTTTTGTCGCGGCCGGATTTTTGAAATGTTCAAAATCTTTTGGCAACACTGATATAACACCGACAGTCGCCAAAAAAATTGCCAAGTGGGACAGGCCTTTATAAAGACACTTTCATGTGTATAGCTTCTTTCGCAGCTTCTGGACAATGCAACGAGCTCAGTTGCATTTGAATGTGGGCGCAATGATAGTAGACGGCATGCAGAGCACAAACGGCATCGTTTCCAAATGCAACGGTTGTTACTGCGCAGTTTATGTTTGGCCTGACCCCCATGGTCCCAAATATCATGCAGCCTTCGTTCAAACCTGGGCAAAAGATCTGATGAGCGTCTGTCCTGGTTGGAGTGCGGCAACAAGGAGCCCCAGTAACACTGAAGTCCATTGGAAACAGGAAAATAATTCAGTGCTTGCAGTTACACCTTGCACAAAAGAAGGTGGTGGTGTCCTTGGGAGTCCACTATTTCAGTCCCAGTACAGTTCTGCAGGGGTTCCTCGGGGCAGTCCAACCATCCTGAGGGTGGGAAAGAAGGCGTATGGTATGCTTGCCTTCACTGCCAGGGGCATGAAGTGTAAGAGTCAGGAAGTCTTGATGCAGCTCTATAGGATATTGGTTAGGCTGCATTTGGAGTATTGCGCGCAGTTCTGGTCGCCCCCAATTACGGGACAGAGTGGTACGATGGCGCAATGGTAGAGTTGCTGCCGTACAGTGCCAGAGACACAGGTTTCATCCTGACCATCTGTACAGAGTTTGTGTGTTCTCACTTGTGACCATGTGGGTTTTCTCCGGGTGCTCTGGTTTCGTCCCACATTCCAAAGACGTGCAGGTTTGCAGGTTAATTGGCTTCTGTGAACTGTCCCCAGTGTGTAGGATAGAACTAGTTAATCGGCGCAGACTCGGTGGGCCACAGGGCTGTATCTCTGAACTAAACTAAAGGAAAGATGTGGAGGCTTTGGATGGGGTGCAGAGAAGGTTTACCAGAATGCTGCCTGGATTGGAGGGTTTCAGCTACAGGGAGAGGTTGGATAGGCTTGGATTGTTTTCACTGAAACTTCGGAGGTTGAGGGCAGATTTGATAGAAGTATACAAAATTATGAGAGGGATAGATGGTCAGGACCTTTTCCACAGGATAGAAATGTCCAACACTGGAGGGCCCAGCTATAAGGTGAGCAGTTGACGGAACTGCTATAATTCTGAATAATTGACTTGAAACTCTGAACAGTGGGGGCTATCATATGTCTTTGTTATATTTTTCCACATTATATTCCATAGCCTTGTCTTCCCCTATTCACAGAGAATTCTGTAAATCTCCAAAGCTTCCCTGCATCCTTCTTGTAGACACTTTGTTTGATCATCAACATGTCCGGATATCTTTGCACGATCTCCTCATCAAGTTGATTGATATAGAGTTGTGAACTGGCTTGGGTCTCAGCACCAGTTCCTGCAACACACTGCTGGATACAGCCTCTCAACCTGCAAATCATCCCAGCACTCAATTGTCTGTCCATTAACTAATCCTGCATCCGGCCCAATATATTACTCCTCATGCCATGCTAGCTGATTTTCTTTCTTCTTCTTGCGTATGGCGTGCACAGCCTAAAGTTGTAGGATAACTTGTTCTATTTGATCTTATATGATTGTGCACACCAGGTTGATTGCACTCGTCGAAACAGGGTGGACCACGTGACGACAGATGGCACAATGGGCTAAGTGTTCGGCTGGCAACCGGAAGGTAGCTGGTTCGAATCCCGCTTGGAGTGCATACTGTCGTTGTGTCCTTGGGCAAGACACTTCACCCACCTTTGCCTGTGTGTGTCCTTGGGCAAGACACTTCACCCACCTTTGCCTGTGTGTGTGGATGTAATTATGTGAAGCACTTTGGGGTCAATGCAAGTTGACTAAAAATGTGCTATATAAATAAAGAAATTTAATTTAATTTAATTTAAAAGGTTGCAATCTCCCACCCCACCGATTTTCTTTCATTTTCCCATATCCTAATGATATGTGTGTGTGTGTTGGTAGGTTAATTGGGCACGATAGAGCACCCCTAATGTGTAGAGGTAGAATCTAGGAGGAGTTGGTTGGTGGTTGATGGCAGGTGAGGACTCGGTGGGCCTAAATTCCTGTTTCTCTGCTTCTCTCTCATAATGACTCTAAAACTCTGACAAATATCTGTCCTTCTTAAGCAAAACACAAAGTGTTGGAGAAACTCAGCGGGTCAGGCAGCATCTGGGGAATGAATGGACAGGCAATGTTTCAGGTCTGGAACATTCTTCAGACTGAAGTGTGAGGACTTGAATGTGAAGAAGGGTCCCAACTCAAAACATCGCCGGTCCATTCCCCCCCCCCAGTTGAGTTTGAGTTTAGTTTACTGCCACGTGGCCCAAGGTATAGTGAATAGCCTTCGCTGTTGCCTGATGCTGCCCGACCCGCTGATTTCCCCCAGCACTTTGTGTTCTTGCCCAAGGTTCCAGTATCTGCAGTCTCTGGTGTCTTCTTTCATAAATAACTCCATGTGTTGCACTGATCAGTAGCATGTTGCTTGCTTCAGCCCCAGAATTTGTACCGCTGTTCAAAATAGCTGGATGAACGCACACTTAGTAAAACATTCTGCACCTGAGATCACTTGAACCTAAATGAAAAATGCCTCACATGCCAGTCGTCTCTTTAATGACACTCTTTCTGATGTTTCCCATGATGTATCTTTACACTAATAGGCAGTGGATGTGGAGAGTAATTAACAGGTCCGAATTACGTAGATGAATAATATTAGGTGGTGGTGAAGATCATGGGTCCAATTGCGTGACAGAATAGGCACAAGATGCAGATTTTAAATGTAAGCTGTTACCATAATGTAAAATAATGATGAATAAATTATACAGCACCAGGCCAGCCGGTAGTACTCTCTTGGAGACACTACGGATGCTGAACTCTTGCGTAGAAAATTCAAACATGTGGAGGAACTTTGTGGAGACAGAGCAATGGTCAACTTTTCAAATCCAGAACCTGCATCAGCCCAGTTTGTGGGAAATAAACAGATGAACTAATTCAGGGTCATTCCAGTCCCCTTGATATAAATGCTAGCATTGAGTTTGCCTTCCGATTCGGCTTGCAAATTAACTTTTTGGGAGGCCTGCACCAAGTCCCTTTGCACCTCCGATTTCTGGATTCTCCATTCAGAAAATAATCTACACCTTTATTCTTATTATTACCAGAATGCATGACTGCACCTCGTTGCACTGAATTTCATCTGTCACTTCTCTGCCCACTCTCCTAACCTGCCCTAGTCCTTCAGCTGAGTCCTTGCTTCCTCTACACTGCCTGCCCCTCCACCTATCTTAGCATCATCTGCAAACTTGGCCACAAAGCCTACAATCCCCTCGACCAAATCATGAATGTACAACGAGAAGAGAAACAGCCCCAGCACCGACCCTTGCGGAACTCCACTCGCCACTGGCAGCCAACCTGAAAAAGCGCCTTCAATTTCAACTCTTTGCCTTCTGCCATCCAGCCAACCCGTTTAGAAACAGAAAAGCATAGAAAATAGGTGCAGGAGTAGGCCATTCGGCCCTTCGAGCCAGCAGGACCATTCAATATGATCATGGCTGATCATCCATAATCAGTACCACTGCTTTCTCCCAATATCCCTAGATTCCGTTAGCCCTAGGAGTTATATCTAACTCTCTCTTGAAAACATCCAGTGAATTGGCCTCCACTGCCTTCTGTGGCAGAGAATTCCACAGATTCACAACTCTTTGGGTGAAAACGTTTTTCCTCATCTCAGTCCTAAATGGCCTACCCCTTATTCTTATACTGTGGCCCCTGGTCCTGGACTCCCCCAACATGGGGAACATGCTGCCTGCATCTAGCCTGTCCAATCCCTTAAGAATGTTGATGTCTCTATAAGATCCGCTCTCATCCTTCCAGTGATTCCATTATTCCAGTGAATATAAACCCAGTCGATCCATTCTTTACCTGTGACTGTGATAAAATAATCCACCACTGCATCCATACGTGCCCTCTGACTAAAGATTTTTGTTTCCAAACTCAACGAGCAAAGTACTCGATGTGAGCAAGATGTTCTCTCCAGGTGACTTGTTCAGCCAGCTCTCAAGCACATTTGGGGGGGGGGGGAGCGTGATGTTAAATGAATCGTGAACCAAAAAGGCACAGTGCAAATTCAAATATTGATATGAAGTACTTAACAGGCAATTAAGCTTTTTAACACAGTTTATTGAAAGCAATTAATTTTTAAAAAATCCCACGAGAACCTTTGAGAGTTCTTTGTTTATTTTGGGTTCTGCAGTTCTGAAAGAGTTCAGCTTTAACCGCATCTCAACTTTATAGAATCGATAAAAGGTAGATATCATATTATTGATCGTATGATTGATTGATTAATTCATTGAAAGGTACAACATGGAAATGTGTGCTTCAGCCCGCCGATTTCCACACTGACCATTGATCACCCATTCACACCAGCACTAGCTTATCCCAGTTTTGCATCCGCTCTCTGCACCCACAGGCCAATTTACAGAGGCTGATTAACCTCCAAACCCGCACGTCCTTGGGACACCTTAGTTAAGTTTAGTTTAGCGATACAGCGCGGAAAGTGGCCCTTCGGCCCACCGAGTCCTCACCGACCACCGACCTGCACACACTAGGGGCAACTTACATTTATACCAAGCCAATTAACGTCCTTGGAGTGTGGGCAAAAGCAGAAGACCTCGGAGAAAACCCGCGCGGTCACGGGGAGAATGTACAAACTACGTCCAGACTGCACCCGTAGTCAGGATTGAACCCGGGTCTCCGGCGCTGCAAGCGCTGTTAGGCAGCAACTCTACCGCTGCGCCACCGAGACCTGAACGAACACCTCTTTTTTGTTTCCATCTTCGAGGGACTCCAGGCAAATGGTGAGGCCGATTGAAGGTGTAGGAATTCTTCATTAGTACGGGTGTCAGAGGCTATGGGGAGAAGGCAGGTGAATGAGGTTAGGAGGGAGCGATGGATCAGCCATGATTGAATTGCGGAGTTGACTTGATGGGCCGAATGGCCTAATTCTACTCCTATCACTTATGACCTTATGAATTATTGACTGTATCCTGGGTGTTCAGATCTAACCCTCTGCCCTTGGATCACTATTTGTCACCTGCTCAGTTCACTCTTGAGGGGCAATGGAAAGACCTGCATTGTAGGACTCTCGGGTGCTGAGTCCCTCCCATACCTCCCGATGAAGGTGGTTGAGGGAGTAATATTAACCAAACCATTGAACCAATTCCAGATTCCTTCAATAATGCCTGATGTTTATTTTATCTACTTGTACTACAGGAAGCATCCTGGTTTCATATTTGAATTATGGTGTGCCTCATAGAGCAGTGCAGCACGTTGTATCGAATGTTTATTTTTACATCTGGAAGTTCAATGTTGGTAGTTTAAATATGTGGAAGGAACTGCAGATGCTGGTTTAAATCGAAGATCGACACAAAATGCTGGAGTAACTCAGCGGGACAGGCAGCATCTCTGGAGAGAAGGAATGGTTGAAACCCTTCTTCCGACTGATCTTTAAAGCCTTAACTCCAGTAATTGAAAGTGTTTGGGACTGACCGCCTGAATGAATTATGAGGCGTCTTGAATTGGAATGAATTCCTGCTCCCATTGTAAAATCCTAAGAGGAGTGTTAAGGAATATGTGCAAGATGCATTGTCGGAGTTATCCTAGACAAGGTTTCATTGCCATGGAGATGGCTGGTTAGAAAATGTAAGTGTCAGGTTTATAAAAGCTTCCCACTGCCGCTGCACCAGAGTTGACATGCTCTTTATTGTCCTTGGGAACCAAAGTCTAACACTCTTTGTGAGATGGTGGTGATAACACGACAGCCGTCCCTATAAACTATAAGGGGTTTGAAAGCTACCAACTTGTGCATTACATACCAGGCCCGATGCAGCAACTTCCTAGCAGGCTGTCATAGGAACCAGAGCATGTTCATGAAACACGCAGTAAAATAAAACAAGGTAAGGCAACGCTGCAATAGACCTCACTCTACTCTTGCAGCTGTTGCCTCTCTCTGTGTTTGCCTTTATAACTGATGAAGTATTTCCAAATAACTGCTTTACACCAAGGCAGCAGATCAATCCACAGTGAATGGTGAGGCCATTTGAGAATGAAGAGGTTTACCAGAACGCTGCCTGGATTAGAGGGTGTTTGCTACAAGTAGAGGTTGGACAAACTTGGGATTGCTTTCCCTGGAGTGTCGGAGGCTGAGGGGAGAACTGATAGAAGTATCTAAAATGATGAGAGGCATAAACAGGATAGACAGCCAGAATCTTTTTTCCCAGGGTGGAAATGTCAAAGACGAGAGGACATAGCTTTAATGGTGCGAGGGGCACTCTTTAAAGGAGGTGTGTGGGGAAAGTTTTTTTTTACGCTGAGGGTAGTGAATGCCTTAAATGCACTGCCAAGGGTTGTGGTGGAGGCAGATATGATAGTGGCCTTTAGTTTAGTTTTATAAGTTTAGAGATACAGCGCGGAAACAGACTCCCTTCGGCTCACCGAGTCTGCACCGACCAGCAAGCCCCCACACATTAACACTATCCTAGGGACAATTTACATTTATTCCAAGCCAATTAACCTACAAACCTGTACGTCTTTGAAGAGGGGGAGGAAACCGAAGATCGCGGAGAAAACCCACGTGGTCATGGGGAGAACTTACAAATTCCGTACAGACAGCACCCGTAGCCACGATCGAACACAGGTCCCTGGCGCTGTAAGGCAGCAGCTCTACCGCCACGCCACCCTGCGGCCCTTTTGAATAGGTGCAGGGAATGGAGGGACCTGGATCATGTGCAGGCATATGAGACTCATTTATTTTCGCATCATGCTTGGCACAGATATTGTGGGCTGAAGGGCTTGTTCCTGTGCTGTTCAGTATTCAGTGATACCATCTTTCCATCTGAGTTGCCCCATTGCAACAGGCCCTTTTCTTTAGACTTAATTATGATAAACCTATCGTACAATGGAAGTGTACTGACAATTTAACCTTCATAATAAACATGCCTAAATCTTTCAATTCTAACAACTTTATTTTCAAAATGGAAAGCATTGCAACCATGGTTAGGGTTTAGTGTCTGTACTATTTTTTTCCGTAAATATACTTCATTCATAAAATTTGCAAATATGTAATATGTTACCATTCATGCGGCCCACTTCCACACCAACCCCAGTGATCCCCATACACTAACACTATCTTACACACCAGGGACAATGTATAATATTTTTACTGAAGTTAATTAACCTTCAAACCTATATGTCCTTGGAGTGTGGGAGGAAGCTGTAACACCCGGAGAAAACCCACGCAGTCGCAGGGAGAACATATAAACTCTGTACAGGCAGCACCCATAGTCAGGATCGAACCCGGGTCTCTGACGCTGTAAGGCAGAAACTCTACCGCTGCGCCACCATACCACCCCTTTAAGTTTTGTTTCAGAACTCAGATAAGCGGATCTTGCCCTGAGAATGCCGCGATGGATAGATACCATGGTAATTGATTCCTGGGCAAATTCTGAAGAGCTGAAGTTCAAATGTCAACACTGCAGTTGAGAGGTGAAAATTCAAGTAACTAAATCATTCATCACCATCAGTCTGAAGAAGGGTCTCGACCCAAAACGTCCTTCTCTCCAGAGGTAGAGACTCCCGTTGAGTTACTCCAGCATTTTGTGTCTAGCTTTGATTTAGAAACATAGAAACATAGAAATTAGGTGCAGGAGTAGACCATTCGGCCCTTCGAGCCTGCACCGCCATTCAATATGATCATGGCTGATCATCCAACTCAGTATCCCGTACCTGCCTTGCTCTCCATACCCTCTGATCCCCTTAGCAACAAGGGCCACATCTAACTCCCTCTTAAATATAGCCAATGAACTGGCCTCAACTACCCTCTGTGGCAGAGAGTTCCAGAGATTCACTACTCTCTGTGAAAAAAGTCTTTCTCATCTCGGTTTTAAAGGATTTCCCCCTTATCCTTAAGCTGTGACTCCTTGTCCTGGACTTCCCCAACATCGGGAAAAATCTTCCTGCATCTAGCCTGTCCAACCCCTTAAGAATTTTGTAAGTTTCTATAAGATCCCCTCTCAATCTCCTAAATTCTAGAGAGTATAAACCAAGTCTATCCAGTCTTTCTTCATAAGACAGTCCTGACATCCCAGGAATCAGTCTGGTGAACCTTTTCCCAGTCTGGTGAACCATTTATTCCAGCAACTGCAGTTCCTACCTACACAATTCATTACCAGCGTCAGGAATTTGAAACCCATCTTAATGCAAACTCCAAACTTGAGTGGGGATTCTCATTTATACGCCACAATCACCAGGTAATATAAGACCCATTTGAATGAAATCCCACTTTAGTGTGGCATGGTGGTGCAGGGGTAGAGTTGCTGCTTTACAGCGCCAGAGATCCCGGTTCGATCCTGACCAAGGGTGCTGTCTGTACAGAGTTTGTATGTTCTCCCTGTGATCGCGCTGGGTTTTCTCCAAGTGCTTTATATTCCTCCCACACTCCAAAGACGTACAGGTTTGAGGGATATTTGCTTAACCTATAAACCTTGAGGCTTTTGATCACTTGATATCAGTGAAATGATAACATTCTGGCTGAATGTGTAGTTAACATACAAAAGATAAATGTGAGAAACACTTTTTTTTTGTTTTTTTTATTATGAAACTACTTTTATTCAAAAAATAAAAATAAACATAGAGTATTAACACAATCAAAGACTGCCTATGCTGACAGTTTACAAACAAATGATCGTCAAATTAATAACGTCAACGTCAACTGGATCCACGAAATGGCCGTTGAAGGTCGAGTATTCCGTTTATCAACAAAACACTCGACCTTCAACGGCGACCAGTATTCAGGGAAAGCCACCAAAGTCCCCATGGACACCACGTGTTCCCTCTTAACACTTAAACAAAATTATCAAATTAAAATATTAACATTCTTATCGATAATGTAGAAACACTGGCGTAGAATTCCCATTTCAGAACTGTTACTGAGTCTGCCCCCAATGGTGTAGGAAGGAACTGCAGACGCTGGTTTACACCGAAGACAGACACAAAATGCTGGAGTAACTCAGTGGATCGGGCAGCATCTCTGGAGAAATGGAATGGTAACATCTTGGATCAAAACCCTTCTTCAGACTGAGAGTCAGGGGAGAGGGGAACTAAAGATATGAAAAAGTACAGAACAAACTAGAGGCAGCACTGACGACTCAAGAAAGGATGGAGCCCACAATGGTCCATTGTTGGGTGTGGGAGAGATAAGGAAGGGATACAATTGACAGTTTCATCCCCATTGTACATGTCCTGAGGGCAGCATGTCGTGGTGCTGTTTGGAGCGCCCTTTTCACCACTAACCAAGCCAGCTCTTGGGGGAGAACCAAAGAAGCTGCGGATGCTGGTTTACTCAAAAGAACACAAGTGCTGGAGTAACTCAGTGGGTCAGGCAGCATCTCTGGAGAGCATGGGCAGGTGACATTTCGGGCTGGGATCCTCTTTCATACAAATGTATAATTCGGAGCAGGAATAAGTCACATGTCCTTCAATCCCCTTCCACCTACCTTTAATAAGATCGTGACTGATCCAATTGAAACCTTAGACCCACAGAAACCTTCAACAAATAGCATATCAAGAACCTATCAGACTCTGCCTTTCAGATATTCAAAGACTGCTTTCACTGCTCTTTCATGAAGGAAGTTGCAAAGACTCTTGTTGCACAGAAAACAAAACAGTCTGATGTGTGTCTCAAGTGGGCGACCCCTTATTTTCAAACAGTGACCCCAGTTCAAAGTAACATTGAGTCATCCAAAAGCATGACCTATTGTTATTTCAAAGCAGAAGGTACGTAGGGGCGATAACTCTGGCCAGAGTCAGCCTTTAATCAGTTTCCAATTTGGAAAGTAAGGACTAGTGAAACATTATGTACCTTACAATTATTTTGATGTTTCGTTTCGTTATTAAGCAAAACATGGTGCAGCAGAACATGTCCGTAGTACAGGGGCGTGCTTATGCTCGCAGTTGTGGAAAAGTTCCCATTCCAGTCACGCAGTACTTTGATGAGCATGTTGATGTAATTCGCTTTTAATGCTTTCCAGATGATGTTGGCACACTGTGCACCGTGTTCTCGAAAGAAACTGATAATGTGCTGTGGCAGATTGTGAGATCAGTGTCACCATTCCATCACTTTAATTTTTAGTCAAAGGTTAAAAAAGAGACCGTTAAAAATGTGGTTTTCCCTCCGCTCTGCGCAGTGGAATAGACCCTCCTGTTCTTCACCTGGCCATTGGATTGATTCAGGAATACAAGGTCGCAAGTAGATAGATGGGCAGACACAAGCACGCACACCCACACACATACTACACACACACTCCATACACACTACACACACCCATACACACACTACACACACACGCAAAACACTTACACACACACCAAACACACACACGTAACACACATGCACACCACACACAAATACACACCACACACACACTACACACGCACGCACTTCACATATACGCACACACACACCACACACACTACACACACATGCGCACAACACACACACAAACACACACCACACACACATGCAAACACAAACCACGCAGACGCATACCACAGGCACACACTACACACACACACACACACACACACACACACACACACACACACACACACACACACACACACACACACATGCAAACACGAACCACGCAGACGCATACCACAGGCACACGCTACACACACCCCGCATGCGCACACACACACACACACACACACACAGACACACACACACACAGACACACACACACACACACACACACACACACACACACACACACACACACACACACACACACACACACACAGAAGCAAACATATACCACACACACATGCAAACACACCATGCACACACATACCACACAAACACACACCACAGACACACACACACAAACGCACACCACATCAACATGCAAACACACACCACGCACATACATACCACACGCACACACTACACACACACATCCCGCATGCACATACGCAAACACACACCGCACACACATGAAAACAAACCATGCACACACATACCACACGCACACAGACACAGGGAAACTAGAGATATGAAAAGGTACAGAACAATTTAATGGCGGAATCGATGACTCAAGAAAGGTGGAGCCCACAATGCTCCATTGTTGGCTGTGGAAGAGGTGATACATACAGTGAAACTAACAAGACGACTAGGGTGGGGGAGGGAGGAAGAGAAAGATAATGCAAGGGTTACTTGAAATTAGAGAAATCAATCTTCATACCACCGGGTTGTAAGCTGCCCAAGCAAAATATAAAATAATATGAGGTGCAGTTCCTCCAATTTGCGTTTGGCCTCACTCCGACAATGGAGGAGGCCCAGGACAGAAAGGTCAGTGTGGGTATGGGATGGGGAGTTAAAGTGGCTTTTTCCTGCACTGAATTGTACCTTTGTATGAAGAAAGGTCCCAACCCAAAACGTCACCTATCCATGTCTCTATCATAACCCACTGAGTTATTCCAGCACTTTGTGTTCTTTTGTGTAAACCAGCATCTGCAGTTTCTTGTTTCTACCCCCAAGAGCTGGCTTGGTTGGTGGTGATAGGGCGCTCCCCATCAGATGGATTCACAGCACCACGACATGCTGCCCTCAGGACATGTACAATGTATGGGGATGAAACCGGGAGATGGTGTAGGCCAATGCGTGCTGACCATAGGTGTTCAGTGTAACAATTGCCCAGTGTGCGCATAGAAACATAGAGACATAGAAAATAGGTGCAGGAGGAGGCCAGTCGGCCCTTCGAGCCAGCACCGCCATTCATTGTGATCATGGCTGATCAATCAATAACACGTGCCTGCCTTCTCCCCATATCCCTTTATTCCACTAGCCCCTAGGGCTCTATCTAACTCGCTCTTAAATCCATCCAGTGATTTGACCTCTGCTGCCCTCTGTGGCAGGGAATGGTCTCGCCAATATATAGTAGTCCACACCGACGGGACAGCCTCTCCCTCGTCCAACCTACACCCACTGCATCCTACCTCAAGCACCCGTGCCTACACATGCACACAGGGCGGGCAGTGCTGTGCATCATTTGCCAGGTTTATAGTGGACTCTACTCCGATGGAGCACCTTCTACACAGGATTATCTACATGCTACAGCACAAGATCAGATGTTTCATCCCATCTGATCTTTATTGCTGCACATGAGCTCCTCCCACCGAAACCCTTCCTTTCTCCCTCTTTTGCCGTCTCCATGACCGCGACTCTCGGGTTCGACTGTATCCCTCCCTGGCGACAGTGAGTGCACTGTTCCTTGCCCTTCTCCGAATGTAGTTTGCTGAGAGTTAACGTTTAACAGAGCAGAATGCAGTGCTATCTTGTGTACAGGTCTTGGAGTTTGTTAATCTGTAGCTTAATTCATAATCTGTGACTTCATTTAATCAAATTAGTACCATGACCAGAGAGGGGGAGAGTGAATTGCTGGCAGCTTTTCCTTATAGATGCATTTTTCCAAGTGAAGTACAGTCTCTATTTGTGTTGCGAGACACAAAAAGCTGGAGTAACTCAATGGGTCAGACAGCGTCTCTGGAGAAAAGGAATAGTTAATTTAGCTATTAAACACTACAACATCAAATAAGGTCTGAACTACAGACTATTATTGTTATTATTGCACTATTATTATTTTTTTGAGTGTATGTGTATATATATACTGCATATATATATATATATATATGATCTATATATGTATGATCTATATATATGTGTATTTGTGAGTACGTGTATATCTACACACACTGATTTATTTTTTTTTAAATTTATTTTCTTCTCCCTCGTTTAATATATTGTTTACAGTGTATACTATGTAGATATGTTGCAAGTAAGAATTTCATTGTTCTATCTGGGACAGATGACAATATAACACAATGTGTAGGAGGGTCACGGTAGGCACAGCGGTAGAGTTGCTGCCTTACAGCGAATGCAGGGCCGGAAACCCGAGTTCGATCCTGACTACGGGTGCTGTCTGTACGGAGTTTGTACGTTCTCCCCGTGATCTGCGTGGATTTTCTCCGAGATCTTCGGTTTCCTCCCACGCTCCAAAGACGTACAGGTTTGTAGGTTAATTGGCTTGGTAAATGTAAAAACTGTCCCTAGTGGGTGTAGGATAGTGTTAATGTGCAGGGATCGCTGGTCGGCGTGGAGTCAGTGGGCCAAATGGCCTGTTTCCGTGCTGTATCTCTAAAAAAAAGAACTGCATATGCTGGTTAAAATCGAAGAGAGGCATAAAACGCTGGAGTGACTCAGTGCGACAGGCAGCATCTCTGGAGAGAAGGAATATGTGACGTTTCGGGTTGAGACCCTTCTTCAGACTGCTGGCAGGGGAGTGGACAGGACAAAGATAGAATAGTCGGAGACGGAGTTCGAATCAGGGCAAACTCGGGAGAGCTCTTGAATGAACTCGCACCGTGGGTCAGGGCTATTAGACTGGTCAGAGAACTGGGAAGGGGGAGGGGATGGAGAGAGAGGGAAAGCAAGGGCTGCTTGAAGTTAGAGAAGTAAATGTTCATACCGTTTGGGTGTAAGCTGCCCAAGTGAATATGAGGTGCTGTTCCTCCAATTTGCACTGGGCCTCACTCTGACAATGGAGGAGGCCCCGGACAGAAAGGTCAGTGTGGGAATGGGAGGGGGAGTTAAAGTGTTGAGCAACCAGAAGATCACGTAGGTTTAGGCGGACTGAGCGGAGGTGTCCAGCGAAACGATCACCGAGCTTGCACTTGGTCTCACCAATACACTGGAGTTTATGAAAATAAAACACTCTTGACTCTTGACTTGATGAAGTTTTAGGTCATGACCCTTCATGACCCTTCTGCAGACCCAGCCACTCTGGAGAAAATGAATAGGTGACGTTTTGGCTCGAGACCCTACCTCACACCAGTTTATACCAGCATCTGCAGTCCATTCCTACTCTGTTTGTGTTGCCGTGTTCAGGCATTGCTGTTGGGGTGGTGGGTCACCCATTGCACCGACACGAGAACAGGGCTCTTTGTGGAATAGGTTGGTTGTCCATTAAATTGTGAGATGATCCAAGTGCCATAAACAGCCAGTCCATTTCGGAAAAAGAGTCCCGACCCAAAATGGCGCATATCCATTCCCCCCCTCAGATGCTGCCTACATTGTACTGCAGAATACTATGTTTTCATACTCTATTGTGTTGCTGCAATTATGCATTTCATTGTTCCGTTTCGGGGCATATGACAATAAAAGACTCTGGTGTCTGACCCGCTGAGCTCCTCCGGCTCAAATCTGAGTTTTGCCCGAGCATGCAGCATCTGCATTTCCTGAATCTCCATGGAACTCTGTGGAACTTCCGTGGCTGATCGGTGGGTCGAATTTGCCCCCTACGGCCGGGGCTCTGGATCTCCGGCCAGGCCGGCGCCGGCAGATCCGTTCCCCGAGGCCGACTTTGCGGCCGTTATCTCGGCTCCCCAGTGGCCTAGGACCAGAACCATTGGTCTCCTCTCGGAGAACGTGACCTCTGTTTGTCTGGCAAAATGGACAACCCAGAAAGCCTCTGGAACCGAGGGTGGTGCTGGAAAATCGGTAGTGGACATTACGTATGATTTTGATCGATGTAATAATTGGTTAAATGATAGGCAAATTGGCCGAATATTGGGCAAATATTTCATGCCTATACATGGTATTGCTCCAAAGCCAGGGGGGGGAATTGAAATTAAAAAAAGTGCTGCAAATGCTTGAAATCAGAAATAAAATCAGAAAATACCAGAAACACTCAGCAGGTCAGTGTGGAGAGAAAAAACAAATTCAATATTTCAGGATGAAGTTAATTTTGAAAAGCATAAAGTGCTGGAGTAACTCAGCAGGTCAGGTAGCCTCCCTAGGAGAACATGGATAGGTAGCATTTCGGGTTGGGACCCTTCTTCAGTCTGCAGGATTCACAAAGGGGGAGCAATGAGGGAGGGTCTCATAGAGTTCCTGTCAATTAGACAGGTACATGGATAGTGCAGGCTTGGAAGGATATGGAACCAAACGATTAGTGTAGCTGGGACATGTTGGCCGGTGTGGGCAAGTTAGGTTGAAGGGCCTGTTTCCACGCTGTATCACTCTATGACTCTATGACTCTATGAGAGAAGGAGGAGAACTTCAATGTTGATCTTGCAAGAGGAGATGTCACAGTGGAGCAAGTTACTTTTAGCTTTGTTTCTCTTTCCACAAATGTGCCTGACCTTTAGAGTGTGTCCAGCAATTTTGTTTTCAAGTCATAGAGGTTAATACGTCCATTAAAACATTGAGGAGTGAAATGACCTGAATCTTTTTAAGCTGTGACTCCCGAACATGACCAGTGAAGGTGACTGCTCATTGAAAGTCATCGTCTTATCTAAATCTGAACCAATCTTGCAAAAACATTTCCATCAAACATGGTATTTCCTGCTTGGTTTGATTGTTGCAATGAGATTTCTGATGTTGAATTGTGAATCTTTGTTTTTGGTTCTCAAGATTGATTTCGCTGACATTTAGAAGATGCCCCGTAATGCCCTGCATATTATCAATTACCTTGACGTTTCATGAGGTAAATTGGCTGGCAATTTACAGATAGAGTCATAGATTCACAGGGTGCGGAAACAGGCCCCTCGGCCAACATTTGTCTATGGGAGCTACACTTGTCGCACCTGCCTGCGTTTGGCCCATATCGCTCCAAACCCATCCTATCCATGTACCTGCCTAGCTATTTCTTGAACGTTGGGATAGTCCCTGCCTCAATGACCTCCTCTGGCAGCTCGCTCCATACACCCACTGTGAAAAAGTTGCCCCACAGATGCCAATATCTTAGATGGTAAATGAGATGTACAAACTCTGTGAACCTGGGATCATCTGAAGTTCTCTCTGCCTTTATTCTGATAAGCCCCAAATCCAATTCATCTATCGCCCTCTCGTATTTTGAGGCTTTTCTTAAATCGTACCTACTTGACCAGGATTTTGGATTACTCGGCCTGATGCATCCAAGTTAGATTTAGCTCTTAGGGCTAAAGGAATCAAGGGATATAGGGAAAAAGCAGGAACGGGGTACTGATTTTAGATGATCAGCCATGAGCATATTGAATGGTGGTGCCGGCTCGAAGGGTCAAATGGCCCACTCCTGCACCTATTTTTCTATGTTTCTAACTCCATGCTAACTATCCACAGATGTCACCATGAAAGAACTTGGGTTATTTCATAAATATAAAAGCATAGCATAAAGGCAACATCTCTGGCGAACATGGATGGGAATTAAAGGACGTTCTTTTAGGAAGGAGATGAGGAGAAATGTCCTTAATCAGAGGGTGGTGAATCTGTGGAATTCTTTGCCACGGAGGGCTGTGGAGGCCAGGTCAGTGGATATTTTTAAGGTGGAGATAGATTCTTGATTAGTACGGGTGTCGAGGTTATGGGGAGATGGCAGGAGAATGAGGTTAGAAAGGAGAGACAGATCAGCCATGATTGAATGGCGGAGTAGACGCGATGGGCCGAATGGCCTAATCCTCCTTATGGCCTTTTGACCTCATGAAGTGATGTCTCTGGGTCGGGCCACTTCTTCTGATTGGCGACTAATGTTTATCTGACGTGGGTCAGATCTGCTAATCAGTGGGTATTGTAATTAAAATAAAGCGTGTGCTAATGAGAAGTGGCTCAGGGTTTGTAACGGTGAATCTTACCTGAAGGAGAGTTTGGAGAAGGCATTTACCTTTTTTCTTTGGGTGATCTCCGGGTAACGAGATTTGAGAACTATTTGTGAAAGTGGAGTCATTGAGTCATACAGAATGGAAACAGGCCCTTTGGCCCAACTTGCCCACACCGAACAACATGTCCCATCTACACTAGTCCCACCTACCTGTGTTTGGCCCGTATCCCTCTAAACCTGTCTTATCCATGTACCTGTCTAAATGTTTCTTAAATGTTGCGATAGTACCTGCCGCAACTAACTTCTGGCGGATCGTTCCATACACCCACCACCCATTTTGTGTAAATGTTACCCCCTCAGGTTCCTATTAAACCCCCTCTCACCGTTAACCTATGTCCTGTGGTTCTCGATTCCCTTACTCTGGGCAAGAGAGTGTGCGTAAACCCAATCTATTTATCTCATGATTTTTCTCACCTCTATAAAACCACCCCCTCATCCTCCAGCGAGATTGTCAGTTCAGCTTAGTTTATTGTCACGTGTACGGAGGGAGGTGCAATGAAAAGCCTTTGTTGCGTGCTATCCAGTCAGCGGAAAGACAATACTTGATTACAATCGAGCCATTTACAGTGTATAGATACATGATAAGGAATAACGTTTAGTGCAAGTAAAGTCCGTTCAAAGATAGTCCGAGGGTCACCGATGAGGTAGATGGTAGTTCAGGACTGCTCTCTAGTTGTGGTAGGATAGTTCAGTTGCAGTCGGTGAATTTACGGCAAGTCGGATCTTCGTGAATCGTGTTTCCATAAACCAGAGGCTGCAGTGGAATATGATTACAAGTTCGACTCTGGTTTTTTTTTATCGACCAGGATCGACTTGCTGTTGTTTTCGTTCAAGAGAATATAAAACTTAATAAACAACTAATTTGTGAGATTGAATTTACCCGAGAAGCTGAAAAATCTGTGTGCGAATAGTGAGATATTGTTTCCGTATGGGTGGTGAGCAGGTAATGACGGGTGTCGACTCGAAACTGGGACCCAACGCACAAAGAGGGAGATCAGAAGAAAGTCTTTGTCTGGATGGTTTCTGGGAACGCGGTGTTTTAATTGAAAATGACTATGAAACTTAAGGCTGTAAATGTCATTTAAAAGCCAACTGGATCGGTATTTGAAAAGGAGGAATGTAACAAAGTCACCCAGAAAGAAATAGGATTAGGGGTAGGCAGTTGCACTTGAAAGATTATCAGTTCACAAGCAATGAGATCTTCCTGTGATGTGGTTTCTGAGGCCACGTGTGGTCACCAACAGCTTGATATTGCTATCAGCAGCAAATATATTGGGAGGAATTGCTCAAAATGTTTTTTTGGTGCACAAATGTATGTACCCTTTTGGCTTCACTGTATGAAGTCAATAGAACTCAGTTTATCACAGAAAAAGAATGCAAGTGTACTCTGTCAGCCTTGTGTTTTGTCAATTGTTAAATGGTGCAGAGGTGCAACCCATTGCTGATTCGCTCTCATGCAAATTTCTTCAGTTTAGTCTTGTGTTGGAGATACAGCATGGAAACAGGCCCTTCTGCCCACCGAGTCCGTGCAGACCAGCTCTTCCCGCACACTAACACTACTCTACACACACTAGGGACAATTTACAATTATACCGAGCCAATTAACCTACAAACCTGTACATCTTTCACTTACAACATTTTAATAATAATAATAATGGATGGGATTTATATAGCGCCTTTCTAATACTCAAGGCGCTTTACATCGCATTATTCATTCACTCCTCAGTCACACTCGGTGGTGGTAAGCTACTTCTGTAGCCACAGCTGCCCTGGGGCAGACTGACGGAAGCGTGGCTGCCAATCTGCGCCTACGGCCCCTCCGACCACCACCAATCACTCACACACATTCACACACATTCACACACAGGCAAAGGTGGGTGAAGTGTCTTGCCCAAGAACACAACGACAGTATGCACTCCAAGCGGGATTCGAACCGGCTACCTTCCGGTTGCCTGCCGAACACTTAGCCCATTGTGCCATCTGTCGTCCCATCGACGTTTGACCTTGTTCTTAATGTACGAGTGGAGAAGAATTAAACGGCAAGTGGAAGGTGTAGCTGATTCTCAGAACAGGAGCGGGCGGCAGGATGGCGCAGCGGTAGAGTCGCTGCCTTATAGCGCTAGAGACCCAGGTTCGATCCTGACCGCGGGTGCCGCCTGTACGGAGTTTGTCGGTTCTCCTCGTGACTTGCGTGGGTTTTCCCCGGGATCTCCTGGTTTTCTCCCACACTCCAAAGGAGTAAAGGTTTGTAGGTTAATAGACTTGGTATAAATGTTAAATTGTCCCTTAGTGTGTGTAGGATAGTGTAAGTGTGCGGGGAGCGCTGGTCGAAGGGCCTGTTTGTCCGCTGTATCTCTAAACTAAACTAAACTAAACTAAATTAAACTTAAGTAAAATGGATTTAGTTGAAGGGGGGAATACAGTCTAGATATGGTGAGAATCTGTCATTTGGGATGGGAAGTGTGTACAAGACCAGATGATGGCTGGCCCTTGAACCTTGTGTTTTCCATGCTCTCGGGCCCATCTGCACGCAGTCATGCACATCAATAAGTGTAGGAATTTTCTGTAAAATATCTGGGTAAAAGTTCAAGCCCACCCAGGCCAGAATTATTCCACCTCCCTTCGCGTTTTACCATTGTGGGGAGCATTCCAGGCATTCTTCAGACTTGCTGAACCACACATAGAATGATTTTATGTTAGTGCTGCAATCTCTTCCGAAATCAGGCATTTTTCTGTACGATTATTTCCATTCGCACTCTAAGATTCCCTTTGCTAATAAGTTCCCCGGGGAAGTCTCACCATAAAAATAACAGGCTCCCAACTATGTCTTTCAGGCACCCATATAGTTCTGGAGGTGGGGGGGGGGGTTTCAGAGATTTCTTTCAATTATTGTGATGCTTCTGCAAATATTAATGTGCCCCACGGATACCTCATTGACCAGCTTCCAGAAACCGCTGGTAAGACAAGCACGATAGACACAAAATGCTGGAGAAACTCAGCGGGTGCAGCAGCATCAATGGAGCGAAGGAAATAGGTGACGTTTCGGGCCGAAACCCTTCTTCAGACTGATGTAATGTAGTTGGAGACAGTATGACTGGTCGGAGAACTGGGAAGGGGGAGCGGTTAGAGAGAGAGGGAAAGCAAGGAGTACTTGAAGTTAGAAGTTCATACCGTTGGGGAAAGCAAACATGGCTGAAGAGGAAGGGGTAGGGGGAGCAAGGCGGGTGATAGCGAAGGGGAGGGGGGGGGGGGAGGGGGGAGTTTAGTCTGAAGAAGGGACCTGACCTGAAATGTGTCACCTATCCATTTTCTTCAGTTACTGCCCGAGTTACAAAGTTACTCCAGCACTTTGTGTCTATTTTAAATAAAATTGTGTTTAATAACCATATAATAACAATTACAGCACGGAAACAGGCCATCTCGACCCTTCTAGTCCGTGCCGAACACATAATCTCCCCTAGTCCCATATACCTGCGCTCAGACCATAACCCTCCATTCCTTTCCCATCCATATAACTATCCAATTTATTTTTAAATGATAAAAACGAACCTGCCTCCACCACCTTCACTGGAAGCTCATTCCACACAGCTACCACTCTCTGAGTAAAGAAGTTCCCCCTCATGTTACCCCTAAACTTCAGTCCCTTAATTCTCAAGTCATGTCCCCTTGTTTGAATCTTCCCTACTCTCAGTGGGAAAAGCTTTTCCACGTCAACTCTGTCTATCCCTCTCATCATTTTAAAAACCTCTATCAAGTCCCCCCTTAACCTTCTGCGCTCCAAAGAATAAAGCCCTAACTTGTTCAACCTTTCTCTGTAACTTAGTTGCTGAAACCCAGGCAACATTCTAGTAAATCTCCTCTGTACTCTCTCTATTTTGTTGACATCCTTCCTATAATTAGGCGACCAAAATTGTACACCATACTCCAGAATTGGCCTCACCAATGCCTTGTACAATTTTAACATTACATCCCAACTTCTATACTCAATGCTCTGATTTATAAAGGCCAGCACACCAAAAGCTTTCTTTACCACCCTATCTACATGAGATTCCACTTTCAGGGAACTGTGCACAGTTATTCCCAGATCCCTCTGTTCACCTACATTCTTCAATTCCCTACCATTTACCATGTACGTCCTATTTTGATTTGTCCTGCCAAGATGTAGCACTTCACACTTATCAGCATTAAACTCCATCTGCCATCTTTCAGCCCACTCTTCCAACTGGCATAAATCTCTCTGTAGACTTTGAAACTCTACTTCATTACCCGCAACCCCACCTATCTTAGTATCATCTGCATACTTACTAATCCAATTTACCACGCCATCGTCCAGATCATTGATGTACATGACAAACAACAGTGGACCCAACACAGATCCCTGTGGCACCCCACTCGTCACTGGCCTCCAACCTGACAAACAACCATCCACCATTACTCTCTGGCATCTCCCATTCAGCCACTGTTGAATCCATCTTGCTACTCCACCATTAATACCCAACCATTGAACCTTCTAAACCAACCTTCCATGAGGAACCTTGTCAAAGGCCTTACTGAAGTCCATATACACAACATCTACTGCTTTACCCTCATCAATTTCCCGAGTAACATCTTCAAAAAATTCAAGAAGATTAGTTAAACATGACCTTCCAGGCACAAATCCATGTTGACTGTTCCTAATCAGACCCTGTTTATCCAGATGCTTATATATATTATCTCTAAGTATTCTTTCCATTAATTTGCCCACCACTGACGTCAAACTAACAGGTCTATAATTGCTAGGTTTACTCTTAGACCCCTTTTTAAACAATGGAAAACATGCGCAGTACGCCAATCCTCCGGCACTATTCCCGTTTCTAATGACATTTGAAATATTTCTGCCATAGCCCCTGCTATTTCTACACTAACTTCCCTCAATGTCCTAGGGAATATCCTGTCCGGACCTGGAGACTTATCCACGTTTATATTTCTCAAAAGTGTCAGTACTTCCTCTTCTTTGATCCTCATAGTTTCCATAGCTACTCTACTTGTTTCCCTTACCTCACATAATTCAATATCCTTCTCCTTGGTGAATACCGAAGAAAAGAAACTGTTCAATATCTCCCCCATCTCTTTTGGCTCTGCAGATAGTTGGCCATTCTGACTCTCTAATGGACCAATTTTATCCCTCGTTATCCTTTTGCTATTAATATAGCGGTAGAAACCCTTCGGATTTACTTTTACCTTACTTGCCAAAGCAACCTCATATCTTCTTTTAGCTTTTCTAATTTCTTTCTTAAAATTCTTTTTACATTCTTTATACTCCTCAAGCACCTCATTTACTCCATGCTGCCTATAACTATTGTAGATCTCCCTCTTTTTCCGAACCAAGTGTCCAATTTCCCTTGAAAACCATGGCTCTTTACAATTTTTACGATTTCCTTTCAACAGAACAGGGACATAAAGATTCTGTACTCTTAAAATTTCACCTTTAAATGTACTCCATTTCTCTTCCACATCTTTCCCATAAAACAAACTGTCCCAATTTACTCCTTTTAAATCCTTTCGCATCTCCTCAAAGTTAGCCTTTCTCCAATCAAAAATCTCAACCCTAGGTCCAGTTTTGTCCCTCTCCATAATTATATTGAAACTAATGGTATTGTGATCACTGGACCCGAACTGTTCCCCAACGCATACCTCTGCCACCTGACCCATCTCATTTCCTAACAGGAGGTCCAGTACCGCCCCTTCTCTAGTAGGTACTTCTATGTATTGTTGCAAAAAACTATCCTGCACACATTTTACAAACTCCAACCCATCCAGCCCATTTACAGAATGTGTTTCCCAGTCTATGTGTGGAAAATTGAAATCTCCCACAATCACTACCTTGTGCTTACTACTAATATCTGCAATCTCCTTACATATTTGCTCTTCCAATTCTCGCTCCCCATTTGGCGGTCTATAATACACCCCTATAAGTGTTGCTACCCCTTTCCCATTTCTCAGTTCCACCCAAATAGCCTCCCTAGACGAGCCCTCTAATCTATCCTGCCAAAGCACTGCTGTAATATCTTCCCTGATAAGCAATGCAACACCTCCACCTCTTGCCCCTCCAATTCTATCACACCTGAAGCAATGAAATCCTGGAATATTTAGTTTCCAATCACAGCCCTCCTGCAACCATGTTTCACTGATCGCCACAACATCATACTTCCAGGTGTCAATCCAGGCTCTAAGTTCATCCACTTTTCTTACAATGCTCCTAGCATTAAAATATACACATTTAAGAAACCCACCCTCTCTTATTCTCTGATTATTTTCTTTTTCTTCTCTCTCCCCTACATTTTGGGTCAGAGTGCTACCATTCTCTGCCCCCTGCTTCACACACTGACTGCTAGCTTTCCCAATTTGAGTCCCTCCCCCCAACCATACTAGTTTAAAGTCTCCCCAGTAGCCTTTGCAAATCTAATAGTAAATATTCGTATGGAATTTTGAGCCACTGACCAGATGGACTGCATTTGTTACTCATTAGAGGGATCATCTTACTTATGACATGACAGGCTGCTAAAGCAGAATCTTTCAAACTGTGATTCTCCAGGAAATTCCAGAGGATTTGCCAGATTTCCGTCCATTGGATCCGAGAGGATTTGGATCGCTGTGCATTGGGAGTTTTAAATTCTATTCTTGTCCAATTGCTCTTGACAATGTTGCGCTTCCGATGCTGTAAACCATCACTGCGCATAACATCTATAATATCATTACTCTATTCTTGAGATAACCAACGGGACCCTTTGAAAGTTAGCAGAAAGACTGACAGTGGCACGGCGGTGCCGCGGTAGAGTTGCTGCCTTTCAGCGCCTCAGTCCCGGGTTCAATCCTGACTATGGGTGAGGCAGCGACGCCTGGTCGGTTAATTGACCGGTAAGAATTGTAAATTGTCCCTAGTTTGTAGGATTGTGCTAGTGTATGGGGATAGCTGGACCCGGTGGGCCGAAGGGCCTGTTTCTGCGCTGTATCTTTCAACTAAACTAAATTAAACTAAACAATGATGAAGGTTTGAAGAAGGGTCTCGACCTGAAACATCACCTATTCCTTCGCTCCATAGATGCTGCCTCACCCGCTGAGTTTCTCCAGCATTTTTGATTACCTTAAATTTTTCCAGCATCTGCAGTTCTTTCTTAAACAATGATGAAGGTCTTTACTTGGATCTACAGGGCCATGCACTACTCCTGCACCTATTGTCTATGTTTTCTATGTTTCTGGTAAGGGTCTAGACGTGAAACATCACCAATTCCTTTTCTTCGGAGATGCTGCCTGACCCCCTGTGGTACTCCAGCAAGTTGTGGGTCTATCTTCAGTGTAACCAGCATCTGCAGTTCCTCCCTAGACATTTGCCCTTTCACCCAGCTGCATCCCACAAGGGTCTCTCTGCCTGCTCCCTGAACCATTTGTCTTTTATTTTAGAATTATTGAATGAACTTTTTAATTGGCATTGCGTTTTGTGACTGCATTTTATGATTGGCCAGTAACCAAACACATTCCATCAATTGAAATATAACCACAAGTGATGTATGAAACTAAAGGCCATCATGGAGTCGTTATTTAAACACAGGGGTCAGACCAGGAGCAAAGAAGCAAGGGTGTCAGAATCAGCCAAGGATATTTCTCCAAATTTCAGGGACATAATTTTAGGAAGAAGTTAATCAGGCAAGGCCTCTATTCCCTGGAGGGCAATAGAATGAGGAATGATCTTATAGAGGCGAACAAAATCATGAGAGGAATAGATCGGGTAAATGCACAGTCTCTCTTGCCCAGAGTAAGAGAATTGAGAACCAGAGGCTGTAGGTTTAAAATGAGGGGGGAAAGATTTAATGGGAACTGGAGGGGTAACTTTTTCCACACAAAGGGCGGTGGGTGTATGAAACAAGCTGCCGGAGGATGTAGTTGAGGCAGGGACTATCGCAACGTTCAACAAACATTTAGGCAGGTACATGAATAGGACAGGTTTAGAGAGATGTGGGCCAAACGCAGGCAGGTGGGACTAGTGTAGGTGGGGCATGTTGGTCAGTGTGGACAGGTTGGGCCAAAGGGTCTCTCTCCACATGGTATGACACTATGACTCTCTATTAAAGGCATATTATTTGTTAAGTACTCAACTAGCGGACAACCTCACTATTGTAATTAAACAAATTTACAAGTGAACTTAACCCAGCAATTGCACCAATTTGCACATGGTTTTATTTTTTACGTAAATTACATTAGAAAGTCATTTGTCACTTATTTTTAATGCAGTAGCTTCAGTTTCGAGTGGATGTCCTCCCTCTGAGAAAATTGGACCAGGCCAGACTTACCCCAACCTGCTTGTGGTGTTTCAGCATCATTTGTGAATGTAATAATGTAATCACCGTGTGTGATTCTCATCCAGAGAAACCGGAGCAATAAGGTACAACCTGTGACCTTCAGTGGGAACTAAGTAGTGGACCCCACAACCAGCCGGCAGCTGCAGGACAATTGCGTAAGTGTGGTGGAAGGCTGAGGAAACATCTGGGACTTCAGTATGTGTAGGAAGGAACTGCAGATGCTGGTTTAAACCGAAGATCGACACAAAAAGCTGGAGTAACTCATCGGGACATCCTCATCCAGCCCACCATCCGGCTCTAACTGTGGCCAAAATACTGAAGTCCCAAGATAGACACAAAAAGCTGGAGTAACTCATCGGGACAGGCAGCATCTCTGGAGAGAAGGAATGGGTGACGTTTCGGATCGAGACACTTCTGAAGGAGGATCTCGATACAGAGAGGGACCCCCGGCGTGAGGGGGTGGCCAACGAGAACAAAGAGCGACCACTGGGGACTATATTGAACACTTTGTAACTTTGTCAGCACTCTATACATGGCGACTCTTTGTATACTTTGTGCATGGTTTGCAAAACAACAAATTTCACTGTGACATGTCCCCGATTCTTGATTAGTACGGGTGACAGAGGTCATGGGGAGAATACAGGAGAATGGGGTTAGGAGGTACAGATAGATCAGCCATGTTTGAATGGCGGAGTAGATTGATAGGCCGAATGGCCTAATTTTACTCCTATCACTTATGACTACTTATAACATGCGATAGTAAAGTTTCATTCATTCAGTCATTCATTCATTCATTCATTCATTCATTCATTCATTCATTCATTCATTCATTCATTCATTCATCAGTCAGTCAGCCAATACTTGGCCTCTATGTGTTGCACATCTGTCCGCAGGCATCTCTGGCAAAGACCACAACATCTCTGTATCATGCAGCCTGGGATAAGATGCTGTGATCACTGGGTCTGTGGGAAGCCTGCATCTTCCAACGGCTTGGCCACTAGCAGCAGGATGGCACCTCAGACCAGACCAGGGATGTCCACAGAGCCCCTGTGTGCCCCTGCCTCCCTCGTTTTCCATCACCTCCAATGGCAGCCTTTATGTGAGGAGAAAAGACCTGAAGAAGCTGCTGGTTTATACCGAAGATAGACCGAGTCTGAGGAAGGGTCACAAACCGAATCGTCGCCCATCCTTTTTCTCCATGCTGCCTGACCCGCTGAGTTACTCCAACACTTTGTGTCTATCTTCGGCTGCCTTGGATGTTCCTGTTCTCTGGCTGCCACAGAGAGTATCAGGAAGACACTGACTTGCATCCCAGTGTTTCAATGAATGAACACGGGTGAAAAGTCACTTTTCTATAGGACTATGTAGGAAAGAACTGCAGGCACAAAGGAGTAACTCAGCGGGGCTTTGAGAGGGTGAGATCCAAGCAGGGGGCGCTGACCTGTGCGCGGCTGCCCAGCCAGCAGCTGTCCGTCTTTTCATCTTTTTTTTATTTTTAGTTAGTTAAAGTGTTTTTGTTTCTGGAGGTCTAGACTTTTTTGTGGAGGGGGGGGAAGGGGGAAACTACCTTTCAGGGTCCCTACCTGGTCGGAGAGGCAGCTTTTCTCCGGGCTGCAGTTTGGACCCGTCCTCGCGGCCTACCAGCGGGCCTGGAGCGGTGTTTCCTGACGGGGACCGCCCAGAACCACGGCTTCGGCAGCAGCACAGCGCTGGAGCGCTATCGTGGAGCGGGCGATGCCTTGCCTGGGTCGCCGCGCTGAAGATCCGGTGAGCTGAGACCGCCGGGAACAACATCGCGGAGCTGCGGGACTGAGGAGCGGCCAGCTGCGGGCGGCGGCGCCGAACTTTACACCGGGAGCCTGGGATCTCGCGACGAGATCGCCAGTAGTGGAGCTCCAACCGGCGCGGCCTTGTTGGCTTTGGAAGCCGCGGCCTCCAGTACGGAAGCGGCCGTTCCAGGTGTCCCAAGCCGCTGTGAGGATTCTCCCGACGCCGGAGCAACATCACCCGGCGAGAACGGCCAGGAACATCGGGCCTCCGTAGAGGCAACTGTGGAGGCCTCAATTGGCTCGACTATGGGTGAACTGGGGTTGGGGACTGGACTTTGTGCCTTCCCTCATGGTGGGAGCCATTGTGGGGGGATGTTCTTTGTGTTTAAATCTCTTATTAATGTTATGTCTGTATTCTTTCTTTATGTGCTGCATTGGCAAGAAGCATTTCACTACATCTAGGTGTATGTGACCAATAAATAACCTTTGAACCTTTGAGATCCTGCCTGTCCCGCTGAGTTACTCCAGCATTTTGTGTATACAGTACTTTCTGCATGACTACTTTTGTTGTGTGTCACCTGTTGACTCAAGAGGGAGTTAGAGTTAGCTCTCAGGGCTAATGGAATCAAGGGATATGGGGGGGAAAGCAGGAACGGGGTACTGATTTTGGATGATCAGCAGTGATCATATTGAATGGCGGTGCTGACTCGAAGGGCTGAATGGCCTACTCCTGCACCTATTTTCTATGTTTCAATGTTCTCCTGGAGTATCTCCAAAATCTAATTTTAATCTGTTTGAAACATAAAGACCACAGTGTCATTGGCGCACAAGTACAATTATAAATGATTACATTTTTGATGACCATAATTGACCACTAACCTTTAACATTTTGAATGTAGGCAAGTAACAAATAAGAAGTGAGTGCAGTGACATTGTCACAAGAGGGTTAGATCTTCAAAAGGTTTATTTTGCTTGGATCTCACCCTGATTATCCATCATTTTTCTTTGATTGGAACTGTTTGTTATTTTAGTGATTAATAATGTTTCCAAGTGGAATTCACTTAACTTTTGCCCACTCCAGGTGATAGTCAGTGTGTTTGCAAAAATCTGGTGATTATGAGATGGAAATTATTTTATCTTCTGGCGATATTCGAACGTTTTGCACATATTATTGACTTTGCACGATGCATGAGCTTTTGTACGGCAACTGCTTGGCAGATGCATTGCACTAGCTTAGTACCTGGTACGAATGCACACAGTTGATACCTTGTAGATATGAGAGATACAGCTCTCTGCATCGGGACATTGTATGTAAAATTCATTTATGGTTCCACGGTGCCCAGTGTGTTCATTATCAGACTTGCTTTGTCTTGGTATCAGTATTGATATTGTCACATGTACTGAGATACAGCGAAAGACTTTGCTTGTGTGCCATCAAGGGAAATCACACCATACATGTGTATCGAGGTATTTAGATTAGTTTAGTGCAGAGATACAGCGTGGAAACAGGCCCTCCTGCCCACCGAGTCTGCGCCAACCAGCGATCCCCACACATTAACACTACCCTAAACGCACCAAGGACAATTTGACATTTATACCGAGCCAATTAACCTAAAAACCTGTACGTCTTTGGAGTGTGGGAGGAAACAAAAGATCTCGGAGAAAATCCCACGCAGGTCACAGGTAGAACATACAAACTCCATACCGACAGCGCCCGTAGTCAGGATCGGACCCGGGGCCCTGGCGCTGTAAGGCTCTAAGGTAGTGCAAGATGGAAAAATAAATGGAATGGAGAAGATAATGTTGCAGCTATAAAGAAAATTTTGGATAAAAACAGTGCAAGGGCCTCGACCTGCCACAGAGGGCAGTGGAGGCCAAATTACTGGAAGGATTAGATAGAGCTCAAGGGGCTAGTGGAATCAAGGGATATGGGGAGAAGGCAGGTACAGGTTATTGATTGGGGACGATCAGCCATGATCACAATGAATGGCGGTGCTGGCTTGAAGGGCCGAATGGCTCCTCCTGCACCTATTTTCTATGTTTCTATGACAAGGTACCATTCCCTCACCTCCCTGTACGGAGTTTATACGTTTTCCCCGTGACCGCGTGGGTTTTCTCCGAGATCTTCGGTTTCCTCCCACGCTCCAAAGATGTACAGGTTAATTGGCTTGTTGTTTGTGTAAATTGTCCCTTGTGTGTGCAGGATAGCGTTAATGTGCGGGGGTCGCAGGTCGCTGCAGCCTCGGTGGGCCGAAGGACCTGTTTCCGCGCTGTATCGCAAAACTAAACTAAACTAAACTAGTGTACTGTTGACTGGTGTAGCTGGGACGTGTTGGCCGGTGTGGGCAAGTTGGGCCGAAGGGCCTGTTTCCACACTGTATCTCTCTATGACTCTAATTTTACAGGCACAGGAAACTCTGTTGCAGAGTTAATTGTATGCTTTGTTTACAAAAGGAAAAAGCACAAGTGATGTTGCCACAATTCAGGAAGTAATCCAGGCTCACAATCCGTACAGACACCTCGTGTTTTACGCTGGGGTTTACTTCCTTGAAAAGCAGTGCGTAATTCAAAAACGTGTCGTGGCTATTCGGGACCACATTGCCCGGTGTAAATTTGAATACGGTATTCCAAAAATACCAGTGCATAAATCAGGCATTGGTATTAAATGAACAAGCACGCTCTTCCAAACACGCATAAATCAAACACATGTAGAATGCAAGGTTGCTATACTGTTCTATGTTCCATGTGTAGGAAGGAACTGCAGACGTTGGTTTACACTGAAGAAAGGCACAACATGCTGGAGTAACTCAGCTCTGGAGAGAAGGAATAGGTGACGTTTCGGGTCGAGACTTCTCCAGAGGCGCTGCTTGACCCGCTGAGTTACTCCAGCTTTTTGTGCCTATTATGTTCCATGTTCTGTGTTACCCCTGTTCCACCACATTCATTCCATTATCTTCATTAGTGTAGATGCAGTAGGTACTGTACAGCTGGCACAGACACAGGGTCAAATGTTCCCGATGTTGGGGGAGTCCAGAACCAGGGGCCAAAGTTTAAGAATAACGGGTAAGCCATTTAGAACGGAGACGAGGAAACACTTTTTCTCACAGAGAGTTGTGAGTCTGTGGAATTCTCTGCCTCAGACGGCAGTGGAGGCCGGTTCTCTGGATACTTTCAAGAGAGAGCTAGATAAGGCTCTTAATGATAGAGGAGTCAGGGGATATGGGGAGAAGGCAGGAATGGGGTACTGATTGGGGATGATCAGCCATGATCACATTGAATGGCGGTGTTGGCTCGAAGGGCCGAATGGCCTACTCCTGCGCCTATCGTCTATTGTCTAAACAGAGGGTGAAAGGGCTATTTCCTTGGTTCTGTGAACAAAAAGTGTTTAAAATCAGAAAAATGAAAAACAAGTGAAGCACTTACTTGTGGTTACAATTTTAATCCAGTTTGGCCACCGCATAAGCATGAACCGAAGATCAATGTGTCTGAGCTCTGCTCCCCCACACAGGGTGGGACCTGACAATGCATGCACCAGGAATAAAGAACGACAAGCTCACCGCTGCCACAGTCAGCTCTCTCTCTCTGCCCCTCTCTCTCTCTCCCTCTCCCTCTCTCTCTCCATCCCTCTCTCCCCCTCCCTTTCTCCCTCTTCCTTTCTCTCTTTCTCCTTTCGCCTTTCTCTCTCTCCTCTCTCTTTCTTTTTCACTCTCTCTCTCTCTGCCCCCCTCTCTCTCTCTCCTGTCTGACCTGCTGAGTATCCCCAGCAATTTCCCGCTCAGTATTCACAAGCATGCATTGCCGTCCATGGGGGCTTGCTGTGCCTAAATTGATTTTGGAGCTTTCTATTTTACAACAGAGATCGCACTTCAAGAGGCTCTGGGGGCTTTGAAGTGTTTTTTTTTAAGTATCTGGGCTATATGCAAGGCTGCAGGGTAAGCCAGGCATTCTCTGCTGATCTTGATAACCCCAGCCTCTTCGCAAGGTCAACCGCGAGCGATTTATGGGCAACTTAAACTCATAATTCACCCCTTTCAACAGTGAGCGTCTGAGCAAGCTTGGAGTAGCCTGATCGCTTCCCCAAGCGACCATCTTAGCAATGAAATGTGTTGGAAGGAACTACAGTTGCTGGTTTATACCGAACCTAGACACAAAATGCTGGAGTAACTCAGTGGGACAGGCAGCATCTCTGGAGAGAAGACCATGTCATAAGTGATCATAAGTGATAGGAGCAGAATTAGGCCATTTTGCCCATCAAGTCTACTCCATCATTCAATTGTGGCTGTACTATCTCTCCCTCCTAACCACATTCTCCTGCCTTCTCCCCATAACCTCTGACTCCTGTATTAATTAAAATCTCTCTACCTACTAGACTAAGTGGGACCCGTTGGGTCCCATGTTCACACGGGAGGGCTGGTCCCCCAACGTAATATTCCACCTCTCCAACAATTCCAATATTGGTGGCCAGTGGGCCAGTGTAAACACCACGCTCACAGTTCAGTAGACATTCAGTGTGTTCAGTTGAATGTCGTGACCTTTCCCTCCCCCATCTTGCAGAGACTGTGCCACACCCACACTTCCGGGTTTTATAATCCCTCCCCCTCTCACCGGAAGGGGCGTGGCATTCATGGCGTGATTGACAGGAGAGAGATTCGCAACATTTTTTAAACACTAATAGCACTTTTATCTTTCATTGATGGGAGGAATCCTCTGCACCTGATGAGCGGAGGGGGACTGAGTAAGATGGCCAAAAAACACAGCCGTAAGTGGTAACGTTTTATCAAAAATCAATATACAGTGCAAACAGGAAGTTGTCAAGTTTAGACTTTTAATCATTTGCCATTTCAAATTAACCACCACCAACCATTTGCTGTGCTATATTTCAAACCAACCACCACCAACCATTTGCTGTGCTTTCATTTCAAACCAACCACCACCCATTGCTGTGCTTTATTTCAAACCAAACACATTTTCACTTTCAAACCACATTAAGGGCACTCACGGTCAGTAAAACCACACTCACAGTTTAGCAGACATGTGTTATGTGTTATTCACAGCTCAGACTGAGAGACGTGGCCCTCTCGCTCCCCCATCTTGCAGAGACTGACTGAGGCACTCAATTCTTCCGGGTTTTATAGTCCCTCCAGAAGGGGCGTGGCCTTCAGGAGAGAGAATCTCAACATTTTTTAAACACTAATAACTCTTTTATTTTTAATCGATGGGAAAAATCCTCTTGTCCTGCGTAGCGGAGGGGCACTCTGAGTAAGATGGAAAAAAATCGCAGCTGCAAGTGGCAGCGTTTTTTCTAAAATCAATATACAGAACAACAGGAAGTGGTCAAGATCAGACCTTTAGTAATATAGATATCTGCCTTAAAAATATCTACTGACTTGATCTCCACAGTCCTCTGTGGCAAAGAATTCCAAAGATTCACCAACCTCTGACTGAAGAAATTTCTCCTCGCCTCCGCCCTAAAAGAACGTCCTTTAATTCTGAGGCTATGACCTCTAGTCCTAGACTCTCCCACTAGCGGAAACATCCTGTCCACATTCAATCTATCCAAACCTTTCACTATTCTGTATGTTTCAATGAGGGTCCCACCCCCCTCCTCATTCTTCTAAACTCCAGCGAGTACAGGCCCGGTGCGGTCAAATGCTCATCATAGGTTAACCCACTCATTCCTGGGATCGTTCTTGTAAACCTCCTCCGGACCCTCTCCAGAGCCAGCACATCCTTCCTCAGATATGATGCCCAAAATTGCTCACAATATTCCAAATGCGGCCTTACCAGCGCCTTATAGAGCCACAACACTACATCCCTGTTTTTGTACACAAGCCCTCTTGAAATAAATACGAGCATTGAGGTTACTTTCTTAGTGTTAGGATAATGTTATGTGCAGTTGGCTCGGACTCCGTGGGACAAGCCCCTCCTACACAAACCCGATCCTACGCACGTTTGGGACAATTTACAATTTTCAGCGAAGCCAATTAGTCTGAAGAAGCATCTCGACCCGAAACGTCGCCCATTCCTTCCATCCAGAGACGCTGCATGTCCCGCTGAGTTACTCCTTCATTTTGTGTCCATCTTCGGTGTAAACCAGCATCTCCAGTTCCTTCGAGGCTAATCACCACGTCACCACGGCGGTGAGACTTCTTCCGTGGGCAGACCCCAGCCGAGATTTCAACAGCAGCACAGGAACTCAGCCTGCAGTGTACATTCTGTTGCCATGGCAACAAGGCATAAACAAAGCCGTTTTCAAAGGCCCTGCTTGCCATTAATAATAACCAGATGCCGAAAGGTACTTTGAGATTTTGCATGGTCAAGATGATTAGAGGTTTACAATGCAATATATAATTTGTTGCAAAGCCATGCTCTCCATCATTTGATATAATGTCACCTCAAATCAGTCCCTCCAGGAGTTATATAGGAAGGGTCTTTTTCATTAGCTATGCATTAGCTGTTCATTTTCACCACCATCTTCTCCTGATAGGTCCAAATTTGTTTCTCGCACAAAGAAAATGAGTTATTCCACCCAGTTTGGAGTGAACCACAAAGTAGGAATGAACTCATTTTGATTCTTGAGGTCAACCCGACTCCTTAACTCTTTCACTCTCAGCAGTTAGACACAAAATACTGGAGTAACTCAGCGGGACAGGCAGCATCTCTGGAGAGAAGGAATGGGTGACGTTTCGGGTCGAGACCCTTCTTCAGAAACCTCCCCCATTCCTTCCCTCCAGAGATGCTGCCTGTCCCGCAGAGTTACTCCAGCTTTTTGTGTCTATCTGCGGTTTAAACCAACATCTGCAGTTCCTTCCGACACATCACACTCAGCAGTCGCTGCCTGGCTTTCTGAGTCAAGAATGTTTATTTGTTACAGGTACTGACAACAGAACAATGAAATTGTTACTTGCAGCAACATAACGGGCGTGTAAATGCAATAAACATTGATAACATATAATAAACAAAAATATATATATATATATCAATAAACAGTACCACTGAGCGACATTGTAGCCTAGCAGGAGAGCCACTGCCTTACAGCAACAGAGACCCGGGTTTGACATTGACTCGGGTGCTGTCTGCACGGAGTTTGTACGTTCTCCCCGTGACCTGCGTGGGTTTTCTCCGAGATCTTCAATTTCCACCCATACTGCAAACATGTACAGGTTTAAAGGTTAATTGGCTTGGTATAAATGTAAAAATGTCCCCGATGTGTGCAGGATAGTGTTAGTGTGCGGGGATCACTGGTCAGTGAGGATTCGGTGGGCCGAAGGGCCTGTTTCTGGGCTGTATCTGTAAACTAAACTAAAGTATCAGTGGCCTTGGCATCACCCTATGTTGGGTCCCAATGTGCTACATCTTGGCAGGACAAATCAAAATAGGACGTACATGGTAAATGGTAGGGAATTGAAGAATGTAGGTGAACAGAGGGATCTGGGAATAACTGTGCACAGTTCCATGAAAGTGGAATCTCATGTAGATAGGGTGGTAAAGAAAGCTTTTGGTGTGCTGGCCTTTATAAATCAGAGCATTGAGTATAGAAGTTGGGATGTAATGTTAAAATTGTACAAGGCATTGGTGAGGCCAATTCTGGAGTATGGTGTACAATTTTGGTCGCCTAATTATAGGAAGGATGTCAACAAAATAGAGAGAGTACAGAGGAGATTTATTAGAATGTTGCCTGGGTGTCAGCAACTAAGTTACAGAGAAAGGTTGAACAAGTTAGGGCTTTATTCTTTGGAGCGCAGAAGGTTAAGGGGGGACTTGATAGAGGTTTTTAAAATGATGAGAGGGATAGACAGAGTTGACGTGGAAAAGCTTTTCCCACTGAGAGTAGGGAAGATTCAAACAAGGGGACATGACTTGAGAATTAAGGGACTGAAGTTTAGGGGTAACATGAGGGGGAACTTCTTTACTCAGAGTGGTAGCTGTGTGGAATGAGCTTCCAGTGAAGGTGGTGGAGGCAGGTTCGTTTTTATCATTTAAAAATAAATTGGATAGTTATATGGATGGGAAAGGAATGGAGGGTTATGGTCTGAGCGCAGGTATATGGGACTAGGGGAGATTATGTGTTCGGCATGGACTAGAGGGGTCGAGATGGCCTGTTTCCGTGCTGTAATTGTTATATGTTATATGTTATATGTTAATTTGTTCTCGACGGCACGTCCTCGACCGACCAATACTACCCACCGCGGGCACGTCCTTGGCCGCCCGCCGCCTGGTCCTCCCTTTGACTGCTCTGTGGGGTAGGTCAGGATTTAGGCATCTTGCACATTTTGTACGCAGGTTTCATTCAGAATTGTTGTGCTTCTCAAAGACTTGTGGTGTGCACCGATCTAGCTTTGAATGCCACATGCTCAACAAAGGCCATCTTGGGTGGTTCAACAATTAAAGCATCAAATCATGAGTGGAATAGATTGTGTGAAGACACAGAGTCCCTTGCCCAGAGTAGGGGAGTCGAGAACCAGGGCACATAGGTTTAAGGTGAAATGAAAAGATTTAATAGGAATCTGAGGGGTAACTCTTTCGCACAAAGGGTGGTGGGTGTATGGAACGAGCTGCCGGAGGAGGTAGTTGAGGCAGGGACTACCGCAACGTCTAAGAAACAATTAAACAGGTGCACAGATGGTGTAGGAAGGAACTGCAGATGCTGGTTTACACCGAAGATAGACACAAAAAGCTGGTCAGGCAGCGGGACAGGCAGCATCTCTGGAGAGAAGGAATGGGTGACGTTTCGGGTCGAGACCCTTCTTCAGACCGAGTGTCTGGTGAGAGGGAAACTAGAGAAATGGAAGGGTAAGGGTCACGGGGGTAAGATAGGACTGATTTATAGGGATATGGGCAAATGCAAGCAGGTGGGACGAGTGTCGATGTGATGTTGGTCGGTGTGAACAAGTTGGGATGAATGGCTTGTTTCCACGCTGTATGACTCTATGACTCAGTTTAGTTGCATTTGCGTTAATGCATCAGAGGACAGGGCAGCTTGTTTGTTGCCATTGAGTCAACTCCTTCAATGGCAAATTGGGATCAAATTAGGAAAATTATAGAAATTAATGTAGCACTCCTAGATTATCAGATCAAGGACAGAAGCATTCATTCACTCACTTTCATCTCGGTGAAGGAGGAGACTGAAAAGTATCCCTTTACCCAAAATTAGCAGCAAAAGGTCGATGCCCCATTGTATTATTTTCCATTACCTTTGTCTAACACCCACTTATTTCAGCGTTTGCGTTTATTTTTAGTTCAATGGATAAATGCTCTGGCCTCCACACACCCACACACAGATTAGGATTTACCAATTATAAATGATAATTGGGCATTATTATTTTGTGAGGGAAAGGTCAAGCTTGTAAAACCTCCTTTCGGGTTCCTGTCAATGGTGCGCGCCCACCGAGCGACAGAAAAAACACTGAACAAAATGTTGCAAAGAGGAGACTGCATAATTAGGAATTGATTGAGGAGAAGTTGAATGAGTCTGCTCTGTCAGGCCATAGCTGACAAATTAATCTTACATTGTTAGCAGGTAATGCAGCAGGAAGCAATATGTCAGAAGCAATTCTGAAGGCGAGCTGTACAATGGTAACTATTTAATAGCAGCAAAACGATGATAAACCTGACATCAGATTAGCTTGATACTGTCTGACCGGTTGCACTGATGTTTCACAGGGAATTGGTGTGAAGAAGGGTCTCGACCCGAAACGTCACCCATTCCTTCTCTCCAGAGATGCTGCCTGTCCCGCTGAGTTACTCCATCTTTTTGTGTTTATCATTGGTATTCCAAGTTTAATTTATTGCACTTTTCTCATATGGTGGTTCAGTTTAGAGATACAGCGCGGAAACAGGCCCTTCGGCCCACCGAGACTGTGCCGACCCGCACATTAACATTATCCTAGGGACAATTTTACTTTTATACCAAGCCAATTACTTGGGAGCAGGGCTGGCCTTAGGAGTTGCGGGGCCCAATTGGGAACAATTTTGGTGAGCCCCAGGTTCCCAGCCAAGGTCTGTAGAATCATAGAAATATAAATAAAGTCTATTATAGACTTTATATCTCTATGGTAGAATGGAAAGTAATCAAAATGTGCGCTTAAAAAGTGCCTGCGAGTCAATGGACCAAACAGATCTAAGCTACATTTTAATGTGAAATTGCATACATGTAAGCCTACAAGTAACAAACAAAATTGTAGATCACCTCTGAAAAGTACATAGTTACATTGAACATTGAATTCTCCCAATTTTGTTAGTCCTTGCTGTCTCCTCCCCTTCCTCAGCCCTCCTGCTGTCTCCTCCCATCCCCCAGCCTTCGGGCTCCTCCTTTTTCCTTTCTTCTCCCCGCCCCCCCACTCCCCATCAGTCTGAAGAAGGGTTTTGGCCCGAAACGTTGCCTATTTCCTTCGCTCCATAGATGCTGCTGCACCCGCTGAGTTTCTCCAGCTTTTTTGTGTACCTTAGTTACAATACCACTTGTTTTAGTGACTGCGCAATGAAACAAAAAAGTAATTTAATTAACTAGATCCTGTAAAACCAATAACCATTTGTGAAAAACCATTTGAGGCATTAAATTTTGGGCTTCAGCCCCATCCTACCCTTTGGGCTTCTACCCTACCCTAAATTCTTCCTCAACTTCCTAAGGGAAGGTCCTTTAATTTTGAGGCTATGACCTCTAGTCCTAGACTCTCCCACCAGTGGAAACATCCTCTCCACATCCACTCTATCCAAGCCTTTCACTATTCTGTATGTTTCAATGAAGTCCCCCCCTCATTCTTCTAAACTCCAGCGAGTACAGGCCAAGTGCCAACAAACGCTCATCATAGGTTAACCTACTCAAGTTACTCTTTCATTATTGCTACTGAGGTGCTTTTAGATCCCAATTTGCGAATCTCGCTTGGATCCAATGGACTCTTCCATTTATTGATTGACTTTCCACACTGGACCTTGTCAAATGCCATGCTGAAATACATGTAGACTACATCAGACACACTATCAGCAATGACACTTATTGTTACAACCTCATAAAAGTTAATCTGGTACAACATGACCTTCTCTTTAAAATCCATGGTGACTTCCCTTGTATAATAAACATCATCAAAGACCTTTAATACCCCAGTCATGCCCTCTTCTCTCCTCTCCCCTCCCATCGGGCAGTAATTGCAAAAAAGCTTGAAAGCATGTACCACCAGGCTCAGGAACAGCTTCCTCCCCTCTGTTATCAGACTTCTGAACGGTTCTCCCCATAAGCTAGGGTGTAGTCCCGATCTTCCAATCTACCTCAGTGTGTAGATTGGACTTTTTCTGGCGAACTGTGATGCTGAAAACTATATTCTACACTCTGATATTTTTATCTGTTGTACCTGTGCATAACTTAATTGTAACATTGCATAGAACAATCTGAGTTAATTAGATAGCTTGCAAACAAAAGCTTTTCCCTGGACCTCAGTATACGTGACCATAAACAAATACCCCCTAAAGTAAGGTTCCTACTCTTTCTTACATTGATTCCAATAAACTAACTGGCCTATGTTACACAGAACTCCAGTCCATTGGGACCATTCCTGTAGACAGGAAGGATTGGGAAGTTGCAGTCATAGCCTCTGCAATTTCCTCCCTTCTTTTAGCACCTGTTCATTTGTGCCGCCTGAACTTATTCCTTTTCAGAGACGCTAAACTCCTTAATACATAGAAACATAGAAAATAGGTGCAGGAGTAGGCCATTCGGCCCTTCGAGCCTGCACCACCATTCAATATGATCATGGCTGATCATCCAACTCAGTATCCTGTACCTGCCTTCTCTCGATACCCCCTGATCCCTTTAGCCACAAGGGCCACATCTAACTCCCTCTTAAATATAGCCAATGAACTGGCCTCAACTACCTTCTGTGGCAGAGAATTCCAGAGATTCACCACTCTCTGTGAAAAATGTTTTTCTCATCTCGGTCCTAAAAGATTTCCCCCTTATCCTTAAACTGCGACCCCTTGTCCTGGACTTCCCCAACATCGGGAACAATCTTCCTGCATCTAGCCTGTCCAACCCCTTAAGAATTTTGTAAGTTTCTATGAGAATACATACCCTTTCCGATCCAGCATTCCACATTTTTCCTCCAGAACCAGCATCAACCCATCTTCTGTAAGGTATTTTGTTTAGTTCAGAGATACAGCATGTGGATACAGGCCCATCGGCCCACCCAGTCCACACTAACCAGCGATCCCTGCACATTAATACTATCCTACACACATTAGGGATATACCAAGCCAATTTACCTACACACCTGAAGGCTTTTGGAGTGTGGGAGGAAACCAAAGATCTTGGAAAAACCCCATGCGGTTACGGGGAAAAACCCCATGCGGTCATGCAGTACAAACCCCGTACAGACAGCACCCGTAGTTGGGATCGAACCCGTGATATTGTGGCACCTCTGACAGCCACACTTTAGGGGCAATGCTGAAGAAATTTACTAAATTGTTCCCAGAATGGGAGTCTTCTACTATGAGGACAGACTGGTAAAGCTCGGAGCGTTCTCCTCAGGAACAGAAGAGGTTGCTAGGGGATCTGATAGGGATGTTAAAAATAGAAACATGCAGGAGTAGGCCATTTGGCCCTTTGAGCCAGCACTGCCATTCAATACGATCATGGCTGATCATCCAAAATCAGTATCCCGTTCCTGCTTTCTCCCCATTTCCCTTGATTCCGTTAGCCCGAAGAGCTATATCGAACTCTCTCTTGAAAACATCCAGTGAATTGGCCTCCACTGCCTTCTGTGGCAGAGAATTCCACAGATTCACAACTCTCTGGGTGAAAAAGGTTTTCCTCATCTCAGTCCTAAATGGCCTACCCCTTTATTCTTAAACTGTGACCCCTGGTTCTGGACTCCCCCAACACCGGGAACATTTTCCCAGCATCTAGCCTGTTCAATCCCTTAAGAAGCCCTTCTCAGACAGTAGATAGAATGAAACTCTTCCCATTGGCGTGAGGGTCGAGAACTATGGGCCGTAGAAGGAAGATCTTCTTCTTATCGAGTTCACACACAAGATTAGAAGTTGTTCAGCCAGAGCTGACTACACGTCTCGGCATCTGCATATAATGGTGTCTGTCTTGTCGCTTCTTGTCGCTTCTTGTGAGTGGTGGTGGAAAGATTGGTGGAAACAGGACCGCGACGTGAACTCTCTTTCCTTGACCCCAGAAGGAAGGTGATTGATGAAAATCAAATGCCAGGAGGAAAATTATTTTGCACAATGAGTGGTTAGGGTATGCAGAGCCTGACCATTCACTCTGTAGAAGAATTTTCACTGGTAACCAATGCATGTCGCCGTGGTACTGAATCAATTGCTTGGAAGGAAACCAGCTAAGCATCTGAAAATAAAGAACTTGCAGGGAATGGGAGAGGGGAGGGGACCAGGGCTAGTTGGATCATGCTTGCCTGGAGAAGTATATAGTCGATGGGTTAAATGGTCTCCTATATAGACACCAAATTCTGGAGTAACTCAGCCGGGCAGGCAGCATCTCTGGACAGAAGGAATGGGTGACATTTCGGGCCAAGACCTTTCTTCAGATTGCAAGGGTCTTGACCCGAAATGTCACCCATTCTTTCCCACCAGAGATGCTGTCTGTCCCACTATGTTACTCCAGCATTTTGTGTCTATCTTCGGTCTAAACCAGCATCTGCAGTTCCTTCCTACACGTGGGCTCCTATATAACTGTTCTTTGACTCCATCAGAACTGCTGTTGTTCCCACAAAGTGCGTTTATCCTGTTAGACTGCACGACAGCTCGTTTTTAACTCATGAGCAAGCAGGCACAGGCAGATTGCTGGAAACACCTGTACCAAGAGTCTAGATTTATGTTTGCGATCTGATCGGGGAAAGGATAGCCACTTAAGACCCTGAACTATATGTAACTGGGAGGAATGGCACAGAGGCATAGCTGGTAGAGCTGTTACCTCGCAGCGCCGGTGACCCAGGTTCGATCGTGACCTCGGGTGCTGTCGGTGTGGAGTTTGCACGTTCTCCCTGTGGCTGCGTGGGTTTCCTCTCACAACCCTAAAAACTAGTGTGGGTTTGTGGGTTAATTGGCCTCTGTAAAATTTCCTCGAGAAATTTAAGTAAGGAACTCCTAGTAAGAAGTGGATGAAAAAGTGGGATAATATGGAACTAGTATGAAGGGGTGATCAATGGGTAGGCATGGTCTCAGTGGGCCGTAGGGCCTGTTTCCATGCTGTATCTCTTTTAAAAGAAAATAAACTTTGATCTGGGGCTTTTGTCTGAGCCTGAACTTAGTGAGACATTCAAAAGTGAAGGTATGTGGGGGTGAAGGCTTGAAAGCCTCGAGTTCCTGTCTCTGGCTCAGACTTGGAAATCTGACAACCATTCCTGCAGCTTGATTGTAAATAGTGTCATTGAAAGTATGCCGCGTTACTTGGCTCCAGCTCGGTCCCGAACTGCATCCCGACAGCCTGCGTTGCTGCAGAGGCTCATCTCTCACGTGGCGCCCTCGTCCCTTCCCCAATCGGCTGCCACGATTCGGCGGCACTGCGGAGGCGCAGCGGTAGAGTCCGCTACACTTACACATGTAGCCTCGCACGGCACCCCGCGGCCCACAGCTCCCTCCAGAGAGTACAGGAAGAGCAGTTCTCCACAGCGCTGCCCCCAGCTCACTCCCAGACACACGGCGCACTGATCTCCATGGCAACTCCCCACAGATGCCCACATAACACAGGGAGCATTGCACTCCACACTACGGCCAGAGCTCCACACACAACACACAAGTTATAGCAGTAGAATTAGGCCACTCAGCCCATCGAGTCCACTCCGCCATTCAACAATGGCTGATCTCTGCCTCCCAATCCCATTTTCCTGCCTTTTCCCCATAACCCTTGACACCAGTTCCAATCAAGAATATGTCTATCTCTGCCTTAAAAATTATCCACTGACCTCTGTGGCAATGAGTTCCACTCTCTGACTAAAGAAGTTCTTCCTCACCTCCTTTCTAAAAGAGCGCCCTTTAATTCTGAGGCTGTGACCTCTGGTCCTAGACTCTCCCACCAGTGGAAACATCCTTTCCACATCCACTCTGTCTACGCCTTTCATTATTCTGTAAGTTTCAATGAGGTGTCCCCTCCAGCGAGTCGAGGCTCAGTGCAGTCAAAAACGCTCATCATATGCCAACCCACTCATTCCTGGAATCATTCATGTAAACCTCCTCTGGATCCTCTTCAGAGCCAGCACATCCTTCCTCAGATATGGGGCCCAAATTTGCCTCAGCAATACATCTCTGTTTTTGTTATTGTGCTGTCAGTGTGGAGTCCTCTTGATATAAATGTTCGCAGATGCCACACTGCTCTCCATAGCACAGTCCCTTAGCTGCCCACATACCACAGGGCACATTACACCCCACAGCAAGACTCGCAGCTCCTCACGGAACACTTTAGACTTCAGAGATACAGCGCGGAAACAGGCCCTTCGGCCCACCGAGTCCGTGCCGACCCCCGCATTAGCTCCATCCGACACACTTGGGAGAATTTACAATGTTACTGTCACCAATTAACCTACAAACCTGTACGTCTTTGGAGTGTGGGAGGAAACCGGAGCACCCGGATTCAACCCACGCGGGTCACAGGGGGAACTTGCAAATTCCATACAGACAGCGCCCGTCGTCAGGATCATAGAAACATAGAAAATGGGTGCAGGAGTAGGCCATTCGGCCCGTCGAGTCTGCACCGCCATTCAATATGAGCATGGCTGATCATCCAACTCAGATCGAACCCAGGTCTCTGGCGCTGTAAGGCAGCAACTCTACCGTTGCGCCACCGTGCCAACCCTAACGGCACACGGCACGCGGCACTCCACTGTTGGGCTCACAGCCCTTCCAGTTTCTACGAACCCGAGCTCACGGCTCCTGGGTTGGGATTCATGTTAAGTTTGCAACTCTGGACCATTGCATGAGGACAGCTTGCCTGGCATCTCATGTGTGGTTTTTGCTTATGTTTGCGCAGATCCCCACATTAAAGTTGGCGGGAAGAAAGAAAACGTGAAGGAGGCGAAAGAAAGGATCATGTCCGTCCTGGATACAAAGGTGAGGAGGACGGTTTCTCACACATTGTCCACCAGCAGCGGTCTACTCTCTGTGTGGAGTGTGTGTGGTAGCTCAGTGCAGTCTAATCAATGGTATTCAATGGCTAGGACTGCACTCCATCTAGTGCCCAGACTACAAATATCTGCCTCTCTCCTTCTGATGATGATGATCATAAGGTCATAAGTAATAGGAGCAGAATTAGGCCATTCAGCCCATCAAGTTGACTCTGCCATTCAATCATGGCTGATCTATCTCTCCCTCCTAACCCCATTCTCCTCATAACCCCTGACACCAAAGGTCCAAAGGTCCAAAGTTTCAAAGGTTGATTTATTGTCACATACACCTACATGTAGTGAAATTCCTTTTGCCAATGCAGCACATAAGAAAGAATACAAACATAACAATAATAAATAGCTTTAACATAAAAACATGTCCCCACAATGGTTCCCATTATGGGGGAAGGCACAAAGACACCTATACTGATCAAGAATATATCTATGTCAGCTTTAAAACTATCCACTGATGACCTCCACAGCCTTCTGTGGCAAAGAATTCCACAGATTCACCATCCACCGACTACTCATCTCCTTCCCAAAGGAACGTCTTTTAATTCTGAAGCTAAGACCTCTAGTCCTAGACTCTCCCACTAGTGGAAACATCCTCTCCACATCTACTCTATCCAAGCCTTTCACTATTCTGTACTTTTCAATGAGGTTCCCCCCCCCCCCCCCTCATTCTTTACACTCCAGCGAGTACAGGCCCAGTGCCGTCAAATGAGCTTCATAAGTTAACCCACCCGTTCCTGGGATCATTGTTGTAAACCTACTCTGGACCCTCTCCTGAGCCAGCACATCCTTCACCGGATATGGTGACCAAGATTGTTCACAATACTCCAAATGCGGCCTGACCAGCGCCTTATAGAGCCTCAGCATTACATCCCTGTTTTTATATTCTAGTTCTCTAAAATAAATGCTTTTCCTTGTCCTTCCTTGATGATTCTTTTGGCGATATCGATCTTCTTCTCCATCCGCCGCCATCTTGAAAACGGCCCTTTGCCCAGCGTCCATGGGTGAAAAATGTAGAATGGCCCACCATCCAAATTCTATTGTCACTCACATTGCTCAACCCCTCTTTTCCTGTCCCGCCTCCCTTCCTTCTCCTTATCCTTTCCCCCAATTCATTAAACAATGCAACCTTCCCTCTCTGATATCTGCCTCTTCCTTCCCCCATGCCTACAATCCTCTTCCCTGTCCCCTCCTCCACCCATGCCCTCTTCTCCATCCCTTCCTGACACTTTCCTAATCTACTATTCCCACCCCCCCCACCCCTCCGCCATTTCCCGCCCTCCTGCCATTCACCCCCCTTTCCTTCACCCCCTCCTGCCTGTCCTGCCCCATTCCATATCCCTATCAGTGCCCCATGCCCATTCCCTCCCTCTTGCACGCCTTGCCTCTCCTTTGCCCCCTTGCACTTTCTCCTACACTCCACGTCCCCTTTTTCCCATCCGTCCCCCCAAACGTCATGCATCCTCCTTCTCTCTACACCTTCTTCTTTGCTCAGTCCCTGCTCCGCTCCCCCCTCCCCCCCATTGTCCTTACGCCTTCCCACCCACTCATCAATAGTCTTGTGACACTCATCAGTACGGGTGTCAATGGTTATGGGGAGAAGGCAGGAGAATGGAGTTAGAAGAGAGAGATATAATAATAATAATAATGGATGGGATTTATATAGCGCCTTTCTAATACTCAAGGCGCTTTACATCGCATTATTCATTCACTCCTCAGTCACACTCGGTGGTGGTAAGCTACTTCTGTAACCACAGCTGCCCTGGGGCAGACTGACGGAAGCGTGGCTGCCAATCTGCGCCTACGGCCCCTCCGACCACCACCAATCACTCACACACATTCACACACATTCACACACAGACAAAGGTGGGTGAAGTATCTTGCCCAAGGACACAACGACAGTATGCACTCCAAGCGGGATTCGAACCGGCTACCTTCCGGTCGCCAGCCGAACACTTAGCCCATTGTGCCATCTGTCGTCCCTATATATCACCAAGATGATTCTTTCCTCCTCCCCACTTGCTCATTCCCGCTCCCTAATCCTTTGACATCTCTCTCTCTCTCTCTTTTTTTTTCTTTCAAAGACTTTATTCGACACAGCAAAAGATACAACACATCAAATCATAAACAAAAAAATTACACTATATCAAGTATCATTATAATACAACATTGTATTCATTGTTCACAATACTCTCAACCCACGCTGTGACCAGCGCCCACGGAAGGCCTCCAGTCCCCGTGGACACCGCGTGTTCCCTCTCCATGGACACACGTGCATGGACGTAGGCCCGAAAGAGGGGCAGGCATCCGACTCTAGCCTCTCTCTCTCTCTCTCTCTCTCTCTCTCCCCCTCTCTCTCTATCTCCCTGCCTCGCTCTCTGTGTGTCTCTCTCTCTGTGTGTGTGTCTCTCTCTCTGCCTCTCTCTCTCCCTCTCTCTCCCTCTCTCTCTCTATCTCCCTGCCTCTCTTGTTCCTTCTCTCTCCTCTTTTCCCAACTCCCTGCCATAAGGACATGGGGACATCAGTTCGATGTATTCAGTCCCTTTTCCATTTACAGTTTAATTAGGTCTTTTCCAAGAACTAAAATCCCTCATCCATCTCTTTAGCTGACCTCTGGCGCAGAGTCTTCCAGCCCTTTGCCCATTCCACCCCTGGGTCCCCAGCGAAGGGAATGCAGTCCAAGCACGAACCCAGTTTGGTGCCGGATTATGGGTTACCACAGCTCCAGTTCAGTTCATTAATGCAGGCACTGTGTTGACAACTAGTAATACCAGTCTGCTGCAATACAATCCAATGTCTCGTTTTCCCAGATGAACAATCAAGCATTGTTGAAGAGAAATGCTGCTCATAATTCGAGTCCATTCAGTAATGAAACAAAAAAAGAACTAAAGGAGTTGATGAACTAGGCAGGAATGATGCAGAGTGATCATTAAGTTACAATTGTTTCCCTCCTGTTCTGTGGATCAGAGTAATCGGGTAACCCTGAAGATGGATGTGTCGCATACGGAACACTCCCACGTGATCGGCAAGGGAGGCAACAACATCAAAAAGGTGATGGAGGAGACGGGATGTCACATCCATTTCCCAGACTCCAACAGGAACAACCAGACAGAGAAAAGCAATCAGGTAACTCCCGGAGATAGACACAAAAAGCTGGAGTAACTCAGCGGGACAGGCATTATCTCTGGAGAGGAGGAATGGGTGACGTTTCAGGTCGGGACCCTTCTTCAGACCTAGAAGATCTTTGCTTCAGACTGGTTAGGGATAAGGGAAATGAGAGATATAGATGGTGATGTGGAGAGATAAAGAACAATGAATGAAAGATATGCAAAAAAGTAACGTTGATAAAGTAAACAGGCCATTGTTAGCTGTTTGTAGTGGTGGGAATGAGCAGCTGGTGCGACTTGGGTGGGGGAGGGATGGAGAGAGAGGGAATGCCGGGGTTACCTGAAGTGAGAGAAATCAATATTCATACCACTGGGCTGTAAGCTGCCCAAGCAAAATATGAGATGCTGTTCCTCCAATTTGCGTTTAGCCTCACTCTGACAATGGAGGAGACCTAGGACAGAAAGGTCTGTGTAGGAATGGGAAGGAGAATTAAAGTGTCTGGGTAACTCCCAGCCTTTGAGCATCATAAATGGGGTGGACAGTCATAACCTTTTTCCCAGGGTGAAAATGTCAAAGACTCGAGGGATTGATTTGAGAGGGACAAAGTTTATAGGGGATGTGCAGGGAAGGTTTTCTTAAACCGGGAGTGATGGTTGCCCAAGGATGTGCTGCCAGGGGTGGTGGTGGAGGCTGATATGATGGTGGTATTTTAGAGGCATTTACACAGGCTTATAGATATGCAGGATATGGAGGGACCTGCAGACAGAGATTTAGTTTAACTTGGCATCATGTTCGACACAGACATTGTGGTCGAAGGGCTGCACTGTTCTATGTTCAATGCTGGAGGAATTTCTCTTTGCATTATCACTGAATGCTTGTGGTCATGCTTGTAAAACTATTTCGTTATAGAGTTGGACAGTATGGAAACAGACCCTTCGCTCCAACCTGCCCATACACACCAAGATGACCAAACCGTGGCAGGTGGGGCTAGCGTACGTAGCTGGGACATGTTGGCCGGTGTGGGCAGGTTGGGCCAAAGGTGCTGTTTCCGCACTGTATCACTCGATGACTCAAAGACTCTTTGACTCTTCAGGCCACATTTCCAAATTGAATGCAATGGTTCTCCTTTGATTACAGGTCTCCATTGCAGGACAGCCGTCGGGTGTGGAAGCAGCAAGAAGTCGGATAAGGGTAAGTCTTGGAGCCAATTCTGACTGTGGTTGGGTGGTTGAGGCGATGTGAAAACTCAGTGCTACTGAAGGATAACCCCCCCCCTCCCCCCCATCAGTGCTGACACAATGAGACATGTATGGACCAGATACTGTGCTGTTGTTGGCAAAACCTCGCATATCTCTAATCGCAGTTCCAAGCCACAGATGTGAATGTTCGTTCACACGATCAGACCAAACCAAACAGAAACGTCTTGAAATTTGAGTGTTCATTGATGAACATCCAAATTTTGTGTAAACTGAACTTTTTTGCTCATTTAGCTTGAATAGAGTTTGGAGGACATGCTAGTCTGTGGGGAGGATCAGGCTGTTCCCTACTAAATTTGCAAGTCTTTATCTTGAGGGCATCTGAGAGAGAATCCTATGGATTAAAATAAGTTTCTGAATTGTAGTTGGAAGCCTCAGAATAGTTGTGGCCATGGTCTGAATGCAATTTCACAAGGATCCTCAGAATTGTTTTTTGCTGTGAATTAAATGAGGTTAATTCCCGGGATGGCAGGACTGACATATGATGAAAGAATAGGTCGACTGGGCTTGTACTCACTGGTTTTTAGAAGGATGAGAGGATATCTTATAGAAACATATAACATTCTTAAAGGATTGCACAGGCTAGATATAGGAAAAATGTTCCCGATGTTGGGGGAGTCCAAAACCAGGGGTCACAGTTTAAGAATAAGGGGTTGGCCAGTTAGGACTGAGATGAGGAAAACCTTTTTCACCCAGAGAGTTGTGAATCTGTGGAATTCACTGCAACAGATGGCAGTGGAGGCCAATTCACTGGATGTTTTTAAGAGGGAGTTAGATTTAACTCTTGGGGCTAAAGGAATCAAGGGATATGGGGGGGAAAGCAGGAATGGGGTACAATAAACAATAGGTGTAGGAGTAGGCCATTCGGCTCTTCAAGCCAGCACCGCCATTTAATGTGATCATGGCTGATCATCCCCAATCAGTATCCCATTCCTGCCTTCTCCCCATATCTCCTGACTCCGCTTTCTTTAAGAGCCTATCTAGCCCTATACTGATTGGGGATGATCAGCCATGATCATATTGAATGGCGGTGCTTGCTCGAAGGGCCGAATGGCCTACTCGTGCACCTATTTTCTATGTTTCTATGAATTGGATGCTTGCGACCATGGATGGGATTGTTGTCATTTCAGACTTTAAAGCCACTCGAATCTTTTGGCTTTTTTTTTAAGAGCTTCGGGATCTAGAGCTGGAAAGCAGAGCTGGCATTAGGTCAGTTTCACAGCAAGGGTTCAGAGAAGATTGATGGAGCTGTCCCACTGTACAAGCTAATCCAAGAGCTCACTCGAGTTAAAAAAATAAATCTAACTCGTGGTAAGCACGTAGAATGTACGTAGCGGGTACGTCGGAACTCGGGACGTCTCTTAGCGGCTCGTAACGCTAACGGCAGGTACTCGGGAAACGCGGTAAGCTCGGGAAGACTCGTGAAGATTTTTCAACATGGTGAAAAATGTCCACGAGAGCCCTGAGTACCTACGAGCGGCCATTACCGCAATGCTCCGCGTTCGAATCAGGGGAAACTCGGGAGAATTCTTGAATTAGCTCGTACAGTGGGACAGCCCCATTACCAGGATGTTGCCAGGACTCGAGGGCCTGAGCTACAGGGAGAGGTTGAGGAGGCTAGGGCTCTTCTTCTTGCGTTTGAGGCAGCATATGTTATGTAACGGCCTCCTGTATATTGGGCTAAATTGGTTTGTCCCATATGGGTCCGCCCTTGTCCCGTATTTGACTGTTGCTACTCGGGTCGAGGGGACTGTCGGATCGGAGCGCCGCGTCCGGCCCCACCTCACCTATCCTGACGTAGTGCAGCCCATGGAGTACAGTAGCAGCACCTCCTCGCCTGTGGCCTCGTCGGTCGGTAGACCGGCCAGCTGTCCGACCTTCGGTCCTTCGCTTACCGCCAACACCACCACGCTCCTTTCTCATGGCCGATCATCGGTTCATGAGTTGGATGGGGTGCCGGTGCGACCCAGGCCAAAACTCATCAGCTGGCCCGCCGGCTGGGCTTTGTGTGCAGTCCAGCACCCGGGCCAACTCATCATTCACCCAGCCACGGCCGAGTCGGTCAACGAATTGCCGTCAGGAATTTGTCCCTTATTTTGACCGTTTGTCTCTTATTTGGGATTGAGAAAGTTGGCCAAAACCCCAAACACCCACCATTTTCAGAGGGGAATTGAATGGGGTAGGTGGACTTAAGGGCCTGTCCCACCAGCATGCGATTGCATGCGTCTAGTGCGACCAAACGTGGTCGCTTGAGGCATACGGCCGCGCGGGGCCGGTCTCACTTCGAACCGCGGAGGCTTATGGAGTTGTGCGGGGCTGGTCCCGACATCGCGCGTGGCTCCGAAAATACCGCACTGTCCGAAAATTCCGCGAGCCAACGGCCTGTCGGCTCGCAGGCGGATTGAGGGCGTACGCATCGTCTTGATGGCGTACGCCTAGCGCGTGGCGTTGCGCGATGATGTCACCGCCCGGCGTGCCGTCGCGTGATGACGTCACCGCCCGACGCCGTACGACGTCCAAATTCAGTCGGCCCGCCCGTAAATTACGTCACGCGCGAACTTTGCGCGTATTTACCGCATACTTAGCGTGAGCTCCGCTTCCATTTGGTCGCGCTAGACGCACGCAATCGCATGCTGGTGGGACAGGCCTTTTACTCAATAGATCACACAAAGAGCTGGCAGGGCACATTTGGCTGAATGGGGCTTATTTGATGATTGTGGATTCAAGAAACAATATAAAAGTTATTACATGCTACTTGCAAAAGATGATAGAACACTACCCCATTTCACACAATGCAAGGCAGAATACAAAAGAAAATATTTCCTGAAGGTGCACGATATGAAAGTACTGGATTAAATTATGTGCAGAAATGAATTCAGAATTAAAGTTGAATAAAAATGTCTTGGAGCCTGCAGCAAGTTATTTAATTGTTTAAACGTCCTTTCTTCAAAATAAATCACACATTGTGTATGCATGCATAATATCTCAATTGTACAGTGAATAGACTTTATTTTTCTTGCAAAAATGTTTATTCTTGTTCGTTATAACAGCATATGCACTTGCAGTATTTTAGTAGTAACAGCGATTTTGGACTGCTTTGCCACCTAGGAGCTACTTCCCCTGGTGATGATGTTTGATTTGCCGATTGCTGGCATTTTGCAGCCAATTCCTGACCCCAACTCACCCACGATCCAGCATCTATCCCAGACGTACAACATTTCCATATCGTTCAAACAACGATCTCGCATGTACGGTGCTACAGTCATTGTTCGAGGGTCTCAGAACAATGCTGCAGCAGTCAAGGTGAGAATGCTCCCAGTGCTCTGAAGATGCTTCATTTGCCTATAGTACAGTACATAGTAAACAGTTGCAAAAATGTCTAGCATGTCTCTCTCGACTAGTTTAAAATTGATAGAATCGTTTTGGAAACAAGGAACTGCAGTTGCTGTTTAGGTTCTTTTAGATTTATTGTCGACAGATGTATCGTCAGATGTGCCATAGAATGCATTTTGTGGGGATGCATCACAGCATGGTTTTGGAACCAACTCCATCCAAGACCACAAGAGATTGCAGAGAATTGCGAACTTCACACCATCACTAGCGAATTGTGAACGTCACACAAACCGTCACACAAACCAACCTCCCATCCATTGACTCCATTTAGACCTCGGCAAACCCAGCGGCATAATCAAGGATGAGTCGCACCCCGGCCACTCCCTCTTCTCCCCTCTCCCATCAGGCAAGAGGTATAGAAGTGTGAAAACACACACCTCCAGATTCAGGGACAGTTTCTTCCCAGCTGTTATCAGGCAACTGAACCATCCTACCAACAACTAGAGAGCGGTCCTGAGCTGCTATCTACCTCATTGGAGACCATCGGACAATCTGTAATTGGACTTTGCTGGATTCTACCATGCACTAAACATTATTCATGTTATTCCATTTATCATTTTTCCGTACACTGTGGATGCCTCGATTGTAATCATGTATTGTCTTTCCGCCTACTGATTAGCACACAACGCTTTTCACTGTGCCTCTATACACGTGACAATAAACTAAACTAAACAAGGTGGAGTGCAAAGCTTTGTTTTGCATGCTGTACAGATAAGACATACCATGCATAAATACATTAAAGTCAAACAAAAGTACAATAGGTAGAGCACATGGGAGGCAGGGTGCAACAGCGGTAGAGTTGCTGCCTTACAGCGCTTACAGTGCCAGAGACCCGGGTTCGATCCCGACCGGCTGTACGGAGTTTGTATGTTCTCCCCGTGACCGTGTGGGTTTTCTCCGAGATCTTCATTTTCCTCCCACACTCCAAATACGTAGGGTTAATTGGCTTGGCGTGAATGTAAAATTCATAGTGTGTTTGGGTAGTGCATGGAGTTAATATGCAGGGATCGCTGGTCGGCGCGGACTCGGTGGGCCGAAGGGCCTGTTTCCGTGCTGTATCTCCAAACTAAACTAAATAGCAAAGGGGAACATTCAGAGTGCAGCAGAATGCAGTTCCCAGCATTCTAACACACCAGTTCCATAGACGTAGAATATTTTAATAAGTAAGATGGTATTTGAGCAAGGACTTTGAAAGAGCTATCCGGTTACTCTGTCAGCCCTGCATATGTTTCTTTTTCTAGTATTTATTGAATTCTCATGAAAATTACTACTGAAACTGCTTCCATCACCGTTTCAAGCAGTTGATTTTGGACCCTAAGAAGTCGCTGTATAAAAACATGAAAAGAATATCTTCTCCTCATGTTCTTCTGTATATTATTTTAATTCTTTGTTCCATTTGCCCTCATCCCCTGCTTTTAAAAACAGTTTATCCCCATTTATTTTGTTGAGCACCAGCATTAAATTTCCTCTTGACCTCTGTGCCCTTTGTAGGACTATCTCAGCTTCCATTCAACCTTTCCTCAACCTCCTTCAGTGGCTTCAGAAGCTCCTAAAAAATCCTGAACTAAAACTGGAACTGAGATTAATGAAATGTTATCAAAAACGTACTGAGAGCCACTAGGGCCCCACTCTGTGCACTGACTTTAATGTCAAGTTTTAGTTTTATTAGTTTTCGTTTTATAGATACAGACCCTAAGGCCCACTGAGTCCACATTGACCAGCGACTCCCGCACATTAACACTGTCCAATTTACATTTATACCAAGGCAACGATCCTGCAAACCTGTATGTATTTGGACTGAGGGAGGAAACTGGAGATCTCAGAGAAAACCCAAGCAGGGCACGGGGAGAACGTACAAACTACGCACAGGCAAGCGGCCATAGTCAGGATTGAACACGGGTTTCTGGTGCTGGAAGGCGGCAACTCTACAGCTGCGCCACCTGTTAGTAGACTGGACGTAGGCAGTGGGTTCTTCAACTGGAGACATCACTGGAGACATCTGACCAGCTTGCAGGCTTTTGTCAGAGAATGCAGTGCGCCTAATGTAACGTGTCTGGTTTTGTTTCAGGAAGGGACGGCCATGTTGCTGGAGCACCTAGCTGGAAGTCTGGGGAGCGCCATACCCGTCAGCACACAACTGGACATTGCACCTCAACACCATCTCTTCATGATGGGTCGCAATGGGAATAACATTAAGCACATAATGCAGAGAGCTGGAGCCCAGATCCACTTTCCAGATCCGAGCAATCCCCAGAAGAAGTCCACAGTCTACCTCCAGGGCACCATTGAGTCCGTCTGTCTAGCTAGACAATATCTCATGGTATGCATTAACTTTGATACATGGGCCATTGGAAGAATCATTGGCCATTGCTTTTACTGGGAAGTTTTATTATGGTTGAAAATTACTTGTTAATTTGACAAAGCAATAATTTCTTTATGGCTTAGTTACGCGGTCACGGCGAGAAACGTCAAAGCTCTTTTTGAGTGGGTCTCTCAAACATTAAAACACAAATATTTTTATGCTGAGTCAGCTGACAACCCAGGTATGAATATTGATTTCTCTAACTTCAAGGAACCCTTGCAAGCCTCTCTCTATGTCCCTCCCCCACCCGTCGTACTAGCTCCAAAGTCGTCTTGTTGAGTCTCATTGCCTGAAATCTCTTTTTCACCTAGACCAGTGGTTCCCAACCTTTTTTAGCTCATGGCCCCCTTGGGATCTTTTAATTTTTCTGTGCCCACCCCCCCCCCCCCCCCCTGACATTATTAGCGGAAAAAAAGTACTTCAATATTAAAATACCTTCCATAAAAATATCAGTGTCTATTAATTGCACATATATTCTCTTTTATTCTATTCCACAAACATCAAAAACATTTCAACTACATAGATTAAAATGTATTAGAACTGAAATTTAGGAGGCAACAGGGTGGTAGCTCTGTGGCCCCCTTCATTGAACCTGTGGCCCCCTTCATTGAACCTGTGGCCCCATAAATCCCAATTTTTTTCTGTGGCCCCCCTGAAATTTGCCATGGCCCCAGGTTGGGAATCACTGACCTAGACCACAGCTAACAATGGCCTGTCTCCTTTATCATTGTTACTTTTTTACACATCTTTCATTCATATGTTCGATATCTCTCTACATCACCGTCTATATCTCTCATTTTCCTTTCCCCTGACTCTCAGTCTGAAGAAGGGTCTCGACCAGAAACGTCACCTATTCCTTTTCTCCAGAGATGCTGAGTTACTCCAGCATTTTGTGTCTATATCTTAGATATTTTTATATTGTTGGCTTGTGTATGATGGATTGGTGGTGAAGTTACTAGAATTGCATTGCAGATATTCTTCTTCTTCTTCGAGTCCGTTGCAATCTCAGATGTCGTTCTGCCAGTATCTGGCGCAGGTCACAGCTGGTCGGGTCGGTTCAGCCAGGTCCTGGGGGCTGCGCTGGGGGGTGTCGTCACACTCCAGTAGGTGGGACATTGTCTGTACTGCTCCACAGCTGCATGTGTCTTCTGCCTGGTAGTTCCATGCTTTCATAAGTGCTTTGCACCTCCGCTGCTCCACTCGTAATCTGTTGAGGGTCTTCCAGGTTGGCCATGGGAGGTCGTGCCCGCTGGCGAGGCATTCAGTCGGAGTGATTCCTCTCTCCATCCAGTCGTGGGCTCGTGTGTTGAGCTGGTTCCATTCATCTTTCCAGATATTATTACACTTTTATGGTTCAAGACTCGCTTCCCAGATGTCATGAGTTCAATTGCCAGCATGACAAATTTCAAACGGAATTAATTAAATCTGGTCGCTCAGGGTGGCACCAGAAAACATTGCCATAAACCTGCTGGACTGCAGTTAGTGACTAATGTGCTTCAGGGGATGGAAACCTGGCTTCCCTGCCTAGTCTGGCTGGTATCTGACTTCATGGTGAGTTTATATTGGCCACAACAATATCCCAGCCATGTACATAGTGGCCCTAGCAACCTGAAGCAAGCCATAAATGCAGCTCCTTTAGTGCCACCTGCTCTTTGTTTTCAGTAGAGTGCCGGATTTTCAAAATATAACATTTTGTAATCGGCACATAGTAGCGGCACGGTGGCGCAGCGGTAGAGTTGCTGCCTTACAACGCCAGAGACCCGGGTTCAATCCTGACTACGGGTGCTTGTCTGTACGTTCTCCCCGTGACCAGCGTGGGTTTTTTCCTGGTGCTCCAGTTTCCTCCCACACGCCAAAGACGTACAGGTTTGTAGGTTAATTGGCTTGGTGTAAATGTAAAACTGTCCCTAGTGTGTGTAGGGTAGTGTTAATGTGCAGGGATAGCTGGTCGGCTCTGACTCGGTGGGTCGAAGGTTCTGTTTCAGGGCTGTATCTCTAAACTAAGCTAAACTAAACTAAACTAAACTAAGTGAGCTGGCAGAACCCGCCATTGCAATCAAATGGTGAATGCTCTCCCTCACTGGAGAATAGCTGCATCCTAACAATGCAGTTGAATGGATGTGAGACTTGAATTTCCCCCCGACTGTGCGGGCTTGAAGTAAATTATGCATTTCAGCAGACTGCTTCATTAAGGGGCGGTCACAAGGGAGAACGTACAGACAACTCCGTACAGACAAGCACCTGTAGTCAGGATTCAACCCGGGTCTCTGGCGTTGTAAGGCAGCAACTCTACCACTGCTCTTGACGCTTCTTAAATGGACATATTGATTTAAAAAAATACAGTAGATTTCTGAAAGGTGTAAGACTTTGCTTTGAGTTTGTGGTATTTTAAAGTAGTTTTTGTTTTGGATTTGCATATATTTTCAAAAAACCCAACCCAGCGATTCCCGCACATTAACACTACCCTACACACACACACTAGGGACAATTTTAAATGTATACATTTGTACCAAGCCAATTTTAAATGTATGCATTTGTACCAAACAAACATGTACGTCTTTGGAGTGTGGGAGGAAACCGAAAATCTCAGGGCAAACCCACGCAGGTCACGGGGGAGAACGTACAAACTTGAAAATTCCAAATTGATCAGTCAGTAATGGCAGAGGGAGCATATTTCTCTTCTGAGCCAGCTTGCCATTGTCTGCACCAAGCAATGCAATGATAAAGAAATTCAACGTGTATCCAAGTCACTATGGTGTGTGACTTGGACAGGAATGAATGCCCAAGTGGTACCCACATGGTTAAAGCTCTTGAAAGGTATACAACACAGAGCCTGGCCATTCCACCCACCAAGTTGGAGACATGGTATAACAATGTAAAACTATGAGCCTCATAGACGGGGCAGACAGTCAGAACCCAGGGTGAAAATGTCAAAGACTGGAGGGTATAGCTTTGAGAGGGACAAAGTTTAAAGGAGATGAGCGGGGCAAGTTTTTTTAAACCGTGAGTGATGGATGCCTCGAATGCGCTGCCAGGAATGGTGGTGGTGGAGGCAGATATGTTGGTGGCATTGAAGATAGGCTTATAGATATATATGGTATGAAGGGACATTGATCACCTGCAGGCAGAGGTTAGTTTAACTTGGCGTCATGTTCGATACAGACATTGGGGCCGAAGGGCCTGTTCCCTGTGCTGTTCTGTTCTATGTTCAATGCTGGAGGAATTTCCCTTTGCATTATCACTGAATGCGTGTGGTCATGCGTATAAAACTATTTAGTTATAGAGTTATCCAGCATGGAAACACACCCTTCGGTCCAACTTGCCCATTCTGCCAAGATGCCCCATCTCTACTAATCCCATGTTTGGACCAGAATCCTCTAAGCCTTTCCTACCCATGTACCAGTCAATCGTCTCTTAAATGTTGTTATAATACCTGGATCAGCTACCTCCTCCGGCAGCTCATTTCATATACCCACCATCCTCTGTGTGAGAAGGTTGCCCTTCAGGTTCCTATTATAAATCATTCCCCTCTCACCTTCAACTATGTCCTCTGGTTCTCGAATGTAGGTAAAATACTCTGTGCACCTATGCTATCTATTCCCCTCATTATATTATAAACCTCTGTAAGATCACCCTTCATCTTCCTGCACTTCAAGGAATAAAGTCCTCGCCTGTCCAACCTCACCCGACAGCTCAGGCCCTCAAGTCCGAGCAACATCCTGGTAAATCTTCTCTGTACTCATTCCAGCTTGAGATGAGAATTTAGATAAATGCATAGAAAGTCTGTGCAGGAATAGGCCATTCGCCCCTTCGAGCCAGCACCGCCACTCAATATGATCATCCAGAATCAGTACCCAGTTCCTGCTTTTTCCCCATATCCCTTGATTCCCTGATTAGCCCTAAGAGCTATCTAATGGGCCCGTCCCACTTAGGTGATTTTTTAGGCAACTACAGGCGACTAGTTTGTCGCCACATGTTCGCCGGTGGTCGCCGGGAGTCGTCTCCTCAGTCGCGCAAAAAGTCGTAGCGTCTTTCTGGTCGCCGCTAAATTTTCAACATGTTGAAAAATATTCGGCAACAGTGGGTTTGACACCAAGCACCTGACGTAGGTGCTGTCGTAGGTTGTCGCCAGGATGACGTAGGTTGTCGCCGGTTTTTCGGCGACCTGCTACGACTATGACAGTCGCTGGAAGCTGCCTAAAAAATTGCCAAGTGGGACAAGCCCATAACTCTCTCTTGAATGGATCTTGTGCTGTTGGTCTGCTGTCTTATGAAGCACTAAGTTCATCTGTTTTCAGAGGAATTAAGTTCAGTGCCGGATAGTCGACAGAAGCATTCCAAAATTGAATGGGTTAAATTATGAGCATGTGTTCTGAGCCAAGCGATGTATTCACTTGAGTATAGAAGAAAAGAGCTTGAAGGAATGACAGTACTTGTCATACAAGGGATTTATAGGGTAGATTGAGAAATGGTATCCTGGAACGCATGGGATTGAAGAAAACGAGAGGCACGGCCTTAGAATTGGAACCAGAGGTGGAAATCTAGAAATCTCTGGCCCAAAAACATTTCAGAATTGTGCTTGATTAGTTTATGAGAGGCAAAGTTATGTGGATTGTAAATAAAACAACCAAAACCCCATGAATAAAGTTGACATCAGCCAAGATCGAGACTGAATTACCAAACAGGCTTACAGTAAAGGAACCAAAGTCATAATTTTATGTTCCTAGCCCTCTCAATATTCTTTCCAATGAAACCAGGCGGATTATGAGTTGGGCAGGTTGTACAGTGAGGCGTTTGATCCACTTGCCAACTTGCACGCCAAGTGATGAAGATGAGGTTGGCCCCGATTGAATTTTAACGACACCAGACATGTCCAAATATATAATAGCTCCCTCTGCATTGAACCAAGTTCTTCAACACAACAAGCCATTTTTTGAGTGAATGAATGATATTTTCTTATCAAATGGGACAAGTTGCAGTGATATTCTTTGTTTTGCATATCCATGGTATGCAAAGTGGCGCCACTTAAAGGGCACCGAAAAAGGTACCAAGTATTTCCATTTTAACACAAATCAGTTTTAACATATTCCACTTGTGGAGCCCCTTAATTTTCGCCCCCTCCCCCCATGCCAGGTCATCCTTTGTTCTCGATATCGGCGGTCCACGGCGCCCCCCCCCCCCCACACGCCGGATCCTTCTTTGTTCATGGCCAATGGGAATGTAAATTCACGTACTAATACTTCAGTTACTTCTTCTTAATGTTTCCAGCGTTCTTAACATTAAATGCAGTGGTACCATATAGCCTATGAAGGAAACTATCTCCTCACTGAATGTGGTTCAGTTGTTAGAGTTCTTGTCCGTGACTGATGTCTGTGGGGTCTCATTTGCCCCACTCCAATCTGTCGCGACCACACTACAATCTAAAGAATTTTGCAAAACATCCACTATTACCAGGGCCACTTCTTTTAGAATGTAAATTGTCAGGCTCTGGAGATTTACAGTCTTTAGTCCCAGTAATTTGACGAGCGCGGTTTCTTGACTAATATTCTTTATCTTCATTCCCTCCCTCCCTTAGATCATTGACCCCCCCCCCCCTTATACGTTTTCTTTTGCAAGTGAACCTGTAACTAAAGGTAGGGAAATGCTGGTGAAACTCAGCGGGTGCAGCAGCATCTATGGAGCGAAGGAAATAGGTAACAGAGAATAAGAGCCGGGGGGTTTCTTAAATGTGCATATTTTAATGCTAGGAGCATTGTAAGAAAGGTGGACGAGCTTAGAGTCTGGATAGACACCTGGAAGTATGATGTTGTGGCGATCAGTGAAACATGGTTGCAGGAGGGCTGTGATTGGAAACTAAATATTCCAGGATTTCGTTGCTTCAGGTGTGATAGAATTGGAGGGGCAAGAGGTGGAGGTGTTGCATTGCTAGTCAGGGAAGATATTACAGCAGTGCTTTGGCAGGATAGATTGGAGGGCTCATCTAGGGAGGCTATTTGGGTGGAACTGAGAAGTGGGAAAGGTGTAGCAACACTTATAGGGGTGTATTATAGACCGCCAAATGGGGAACGAGAATTGGAAGAGCAAATATGTAAGGAGATAGCAGATATTAGTAGTAAGCACAAGGTAGTGATTGTGGGAGATTTCAACTTTCCACACATAGACTGGGAAACACATTCTGTAAATGGGCTGGATGGTTTGGAGTTTGTAAAATGTGTGCAGGATAGTTTTTTGCAACAATACATAGAGGTACCTACTAGAGGAGGGGCAGTGCTGGACCTCCTGTTAGGAAATGAGACGGGACAGGTGGCGGAGGTATGCGTTGGGGAGCACTTCGGGTCCAGTGATCACAATACCATTAGTTTCAATATAATTATGGAGAAGGTCAGAACTGGACCTAGGGTTGAGATTTTTGATTGGAGAAAGGCTAACTTTGATGAGATGCGAGATGATTTAAAAGGAGTGAACTAGGACATTTTGTTTTATGGGAAAGATGTAGAAGAGAAATGGAGGACATTTAAAGGGGAAATTTTAAGAGTACAGAATCTTTATGTTCCTGTTCGGTTGAAAGGAAACAGTAAAAATTGGAAAGAGCCCTGGTTTTCAAGGGAAATTGGATATCTTGTTCGGAAAAAGAGGGAGATCTACAATAATTATAGGCAGCATGAAGTAAATGAGGTGCTTGAGGAATGTAAAAAGAATCTTAAGAAAGAAATTAGAAAAGCTAAAGAAGATATGAGGTTGCTTTGGCAAGTAAGGTGAAAGTAAATCCAAAGGGTTTCTACAGCTATATTAATAGCAAAAGGATAACGAGGGATAAAATTGGTCCAATGGAGAGACAGAGTGGACAGCTATCTGCAGAGCCAAAAGAGATGGGGGAGATATTGAACAATTTATTTTCTTCGGTATTCACCAAGGAGAAGGATATTGAATTATGTGAGGTAAGGGAAACTAGTAGAGTAGCTATGGATACTATGAGTTTCAAAGTAAAAGAAGTACTGACACTTTTGAAAAATATAAAAGTGGATAAGTCTCCAGGTCCTGACAGGATATTCCCTAGGACATTGAGGGAAGTTAGTGTAGAAATAGCCGGGGCTATGACAGAAATATTTCAAATGTCATTAGAAACGGGAATAGTCCCCGAGGATTGGCGTACTGCGCATGTTGTTCCATTGTTTAAAAAGGGTTCTAAGAGTAAACCTAGCAATTATAGACCGGTTAGTTTGACTTCAGTGGTGGGCAAATTAATGGAAAAGATACTTAGAAATAATATATATAAGCATCTGGATAAACAGGGTCTGATTAGGAACAGTCAACATGGATTTGTGCCTGGAAGGTCATGTTTGACTAATCTTCTTGAATTTCTTGAAGAGGTTACTAGGGAAATTGACGAGGGTAAAGCAGTGGATGTTGTCTATATGGACTTTAGTAAGGCCTTTGACAAGGTTCCTCATGGAAGGTTGGTTAAGAAGGTTCAACTGTTGGGTATAAATGCAGGAATAGCAAGATGGATTCAACAGTGGCTGAATGGGAGAAGCCAGAGGGTAATGGTGGATGGCTGTTTGTCGGGTTGGAGGCAGGTGACTAGTGGGGTGCCTCAGGGATCTGTGTTGGGTCCTTTGTTGTTTGTCATGTACATCAATGATCTGGATGAAGGGGTGGTAAATTGGATTAGTAAGTATGCAGATGATACCAAGATAGGGGGTGTTGTGGATAATGAAGAGGATTTCCAAAGTCTACAGAGTGATTTAGGCCATTTGGAAAAATGGGCTGAAAGATGGCAGATGGAGTTTAATGCTGATAAATGTGAGGTGCTACACCTTGGCAGGACAAATCAAAATAGGACGTACATGGTAAATGGTAGGGAATTGAATAATAGAGTTGAACAGAGGGATCTGGGAATAACCGTGCATAGTTCCTTGAAGGTGGAATCTCATATAGATAGGGTGGTAAAGAAAGCTTTTGGTATGCTAGCCTTTATAAATCAGAGCATTGAGTATAGAAGCTGGGATGTAATGTTAAAATTGTACAAGGCATTGGTGAGATCAAATCTGGAGTATGGTGTACAATTTTGGTCGCCCAATTATAGGAAGGATGTCAACAAAATAGAGAGAGTACAGAGGAGATTTACTGGAATGTTGCCTGGGTTTCAACAACTAAGTTACAGAGATAGGTTGAATAAGTTAGGTCTTTATTCTCTGGAGCGCAGAAGGTTAAGGGGGGACTTGATAGAGGTCTTTAAAATGATGAGAGGGATAGATAGAGTTGATGTGGACAAGCTTTTCCCTTTGAGAATAGGGAAGATTCAAAAAAGAGGACATGACTTCAGAATTAAGGGACAGAAGTTTAGGGGCAACAGGAGGGCGAACTTCTTTACTCAGAGAGTGGTAGCGGTGTGGAATGAGCTTCCAGTGGAAGTGGTGGCGGCAGGTTCGTTGGTATCATTTAAAAATAAATTGGATAGGCATATGGATGAGAAGGGAATGGAGGGTTATGGTATGAGTGCAGGCAGGTGGGACTAAGGGAAAAAAGTTGTTCGGCACGGACTTGTAGGGCCGAGATGGCCTGTTTCCATGCTGTAATTGTTATATGGTTATATGGTAACGTTTCGGGCCGAAACCCTTCTTCAGAAGAAGGGTCTGAAGAAGGGTTTCGGCCCGAAACGTTACCTATTTCCTCCGCTCCATAGATGCTGCTGCACCCGCTGAGTTTCTCCAGCATTTTTGTGTACCCTCGATTTTCCAGCATCTGCAGTTCCTTCTTGAACACTGTAACTAAAGGTAACTGTGTAGAAAAAAGGTTACCCATTTAAGACTTATAAGGCAAAACCGTTTCCTTCAGAGTTGTGAATATTTGGAATATTTTAAAGACAAAGGTATATAAGTTACTGATTGGGAAAGGGGTGGATGGTTACTGTGGATAGATGAGAATGCAGACTTAAGGGTCTGTCCCACTTGGGCGACATTTTAGGCGACAGCCTGAAAAGAGGTTGTTGCGTCGTGGTCGGGTCGTGACGCATGTGGTGACACGCGGGTGACGCTCGGTGTCTCCCTGCCGCCCCAGGAATTTGGAATGTTTAAAATCCAGGGGCGACATCCGTGATCTTATTAAATTGCAGGGTAAGGATTCAAGCACCCAGTCCCCCTCCTAACGTGCTCTCTTGTCTACACAGGGACTCCCCAGGTTATGACAAGGATCCATTCCTATTGCTCATAACCCGAACGGTTCGCAAGTCAGGAACGCAATCACTCAGTAACACGTTTAAATAAATACAAGCCAATCAAGGGCAATGCGTAATTAAGTCAGGGTGTTTAATTCAACCACCCAGCTTCCTCGGCAAGATGCATGGATGTCGCCCTGAACAGAAAATAGACACTGCGCATAGATGAGAATGCAGACTTAGGATTACAGTCAGATCATCTGGAAGATACACAAAAGTGTGTATCCTCAGACTGGGTCTGAAGGAGGGTTCCGACCCGAAAAGTCACCCATCCATTTTCTCCAGAGATGCGTTACTCCAGCACTATGTGTCTATCTTTGGTATAAACCCGCATCTGCAGTTCCTTCCCACACATTGCTCTGAACTGAGTTCTCACACGGCAGAAGATGCCTGTGGCCCCATGGCCCCATGGTGAGTGTCTCACCATTACATTCACATGTGTGGAATGTCCATAAGTTGAGTGTAATAACACCGAGGGGACCCGCATATGTTTGACTACTCCCTTGCATAGATATAATAGACGGTCTAGGACATCTTACAACCCAGAGGTATGAATATTGATTACACTAACCTCAAGTAACCCTTGCACACCCCCCCCCCCCCCCCCCCCCCCCCCCACGCTCTCTACATCCCTCCCCAACCCAAGTCGTACTAGCTTCAAAGTCATCTTCACAAGTTATAGGAGTAGAATTAGGCCATTCGGCCCATCAAATCCACTCCGGCATTCAATCACGGCCGATCTCTGCCTCCTAATCCCATTTTACTGCCTTCTCCCCATAACCCTTGAAACCTGTTCTAATCAAGAATTTGTCTATCTCTGCCTTAAAAATATCCACTGATCTTGTTGAATCTCATGGTGACTCATTTTCACCTAGATTACAGCTATCAATGGCCTGTTACCTTTATCAAGTCGAGTTACCTTTTCAAGTTGAGTGGAGGCGCCATCGAGTGTGGCAGCCTCACCAGCAGCTGTCCGTCCTTTCATACATTTTGTTATTTTTAGTCTGTCTAAAAGTTAATTTTTGGAGGTCTTTTAGTCTTTTTTATGTGGGGGGTGGGGGGGGGGGGAGAGGGAAACCGTCTTCTCAGTCACTACCTGGTCGAGGATGCGTCTATTCTCCGAGTCGCATCTTCCCCCTCCCTCCTCGTGGCCTACCATCTGGATTGGCGTGGCCTTTCCTGCCGGAGCTTCAGCTTCAGCAGCGGCACAGCACTGAATGGCCATCGCGGAGCGGGCGATGCCTTACCGGGATCGCCGTGTTGGAGCTCCGGAGTGATGGGCCTGCCGACTTCAACACCATGGAGCTGTGGTCGGCGGGGCTTCCAGCTGCGGGCGGCGCTGACTTTAACATCGCGAAGGCCTGGGATCTTTAGCCGAGGATCGCCAGTGTTGGAACTCCTCCCAGCTCGGCCTGTGGACTTCGGAAGCCGCGGTCTCCAGTATGAAGATTCGGAACTCCAGGCCGCTGAGAGTGTTCCCCGTTCCTGAAGGGCCTGAAACATCGGGCCGCCGACCACAGGTGAACAAGAGGAAGATGACTGAACTTTGTTGCCTTCCCTCACAGTGGAAAACGTTGATACCGCTGTGGGGGGATGTTTTTATGCTTGATGATAAATTCTAGAGTGTTGTGTTTATCTTATTTGTGTGCTGCATGGTAACTCAAATTTCACTGCACCAATTGGTGTATGTGACAATAAATGTCCTTTGTCCTTTGTGCATATCTTTCATTCATTTGTTCTTTATCTCTCTATATCACCGTCTATATCTGAGTTGACGTTGATAAGCTTTTCCCACTGAGAGTAGGGAAGATTCAAACAAGAGGACATGACTTGAGAATTAAGGGACAGAAGTTTAGGGGTAACATAAGGGGGAACTTCTTTACTCAGAGAGTGGTAGCTGTGTGGAATGAGCTTCCAGTGGAAGTGGTGGAGGCAGGTTCGATTTTATCATTTAAAAATAAATTGGATAGGTATATGGACGGGAAAGGAATGGAGGATTATGGTCTGAGTGCAGGTAGATGGGACTAGGGGAGAGTAAGTGTTCGGCACGGACTAGAAGGGCCGAGATGGCCTGTTTCCGTGCTGTAATTGTTATATGGTTATATCCCTCGTTTCCCTTTCCCCTGACTCTCAGGCTGAAGAAGGGCATCGACCTGATGCCCTGTACAGTGAGCACAGCGGCCTATACTTGCTGGAGTTTAGAAGAATGAGGGTGGACCTCATTGAAATGAACAGAATAGTAAAGGGTTTGGATAGAGAGGATGTGGAGAGGATGTTTCCACTAGTGGGAGAGTCTAGGACTAGAGGTCATAGAATTAAAGGACATTCATTAAGGAAGGAAATTAGGAGGAATTTCTTTAGTCAGAGGGTGGTAAATCTGTGGAATTCTTTGCCGCAGAAAGCTGTGGAGGCCGTAATGGATATTTTTACAGTACAGATAGATAGATTCTTGATTAGTATGGCTGTCAGGGGATACGGGGACAAGGCAGGAGAATAGGGTTAGGAGGGAGAGATAGATCAGCCACGATTGAATGGCAGAGTAGACTTGATGGGCCGAATGGCCTAATTCTGCTCCTATCACTTATGACCTAGTGATCTATTCCTTTTCTCCAGAGTTGCTGTCTGACTCCAAACCTTTTGTATCTATCTTCAGTTTAAACTAGCGTCTGCAGTTCCTCCCTGCACATAGATAGCACGGTACCATTTGGAGCAGAGCAGGGGAGTTATCCCAGTGGTCCTGGCCAATATTTATCCCCAGACGTCATCGCTACGAAAACAGATTATCCAGCCATTATCACACTGCTCTTGGTGGGAGCTGGTTGTGTGCACATTAGCTGCCATGGTCCCTATCTTAATGCAATGACTACACGTCAAAAATATTTAATTAACTGTGAAGTACTTTAAGAATTCTTGATACCATGAATGGCACCAGTTCACCAGAGTATGTTTCTCATTTATCCCATTAAAAGTTTAGCATCTAGAGAACTCTTAAGTGAGTATCATTGTTGATATGTTGTACATCTATCTAAAACTTTTATTCACTTTTTAACTCCATCTGCAAGCCAACTCACCCCCCCCCCCTTTTTTGACCAGCGATTTGGAGAGTGTATGGTTTCAGCTTTCTAGTTACTATTAACTAGCAGTCTCAATATCGCTAGTTGAGTATTGAAAAGATTAGGAATCTTTTCTTGGAGATCTAGCATAGACTAGTCAGGTCTAACGTTGTGCGACGTTGAAATCCGATGCAAAATTAGCCGTTCAAAGAGCGGTGGTACATGGAAAGGTATAAGTCTGAAGAAGTGCCTCGACCCTAAACGCCACCCATTCCTTCACTCCAGAGGTGCTGCCAAGTTACTCCAGCATTTTGTGTCTACCTTCGATTTAAACCAGCATCTGCAGTTCTTTCCTACAGGTTTTGAGGGTTATGGGCCAAACGCTGGCAGGTGGGACAAGTATATTTGGGAGATGTGTAGGAAGGAACTGCAGATGCTGGTTTAAACCGAAGAGACCCTTCTTGTCTCGACGCGAAACGTCACCTATTCATTTTCCCCAGAGATGCTGTCTGACCCGCTGAGTTACTCCAGCTTTTTGTGACTATTTATATATGGTGGTTGGTGTAAGTAAGTTGGGCCTGTTTCCATGCTGTGAGACTCTATGACTATGGCAGGTTGATCTACCAATTCCAAGTGTGGCTTTTGCATGGCCGACTTCTAGAAAGTAACATACATGATTATTTGCTGATGAAATGGACGGTACAGCTGTGAGTCCTGCTGCTTCACAGCTCCAGGGATCTGTGTTCAATTCTGGTCTCGGGCATTGCCTGCATGTGCCTTTCCTCTGGTTTCCTCAAGTGTCCCAGAGATATGTTGGTGGGTGAAGTGGCCTCAGTGAATTCTCGCTCCCATAAGTGGCTGGCAGAAGGATCTGGGCAGTCTGACGAGTCTAAGAAAGAAACTAGGTTACAGGGATTAGGACTGATGGACAACACGATGGTGCAGCGGTAGAGTCGTTGCCTTACAGCGCTTGCAGCGCCAGAGACCTAGGTTCGAACCTGACTACGGGTGATGTCTGTACGGAGTTTGTACTTTCTCCCCGTGACCTGCGTGGGTTTTCTCCGAGATCATTGGTTTCCTCCCACACTCCAAAGACGTACAGGTTTGCAAGTTAATTGGCTTTGTGTGTGTGATTAAATTATCCCTAGTGTGTGGAGGATGGTGTTAATGTGAGGGGATCGCTGGTCGGTGCGGACTCCGTGGACCGAAGGGCCTGCTTCCGCGCTGTATCGTTAAACTAAACTAAACTAAATGGTCTGACTGCCGGTAGAGATTGGGTGGGCCAAATGACCTCCAGCTGTGTCAACTGAGAGAAAATACGTGAAAATGAAAACAGTTCCCGGAAATGTTTCAGGATATTGGACGCTTGACGTGTGCCGTGTTGGAATCGTGGATCTAACCCCATAAAACTAACTTTAATTAGGTTTGGTCTGTTCCGTGATATTGGAACAGTGCAAAATGGAGATGAATTCTTGATACGATATCTATGTACTTAACCATTTGATAATGCTGTGCACCAGGGTTGTCTCCCCCTTGTGTTGATGTTTGACATGAAGGAAGACATTGAAGTGGAGCCACAGAGGATCACTCAGTTAATGGAGCAGTTGGACGTCTTCATTAGCATCAAGCCAAAGCCCAAACAGCCAAGCAAGGTATGCAATATGGATGAGTTCTTCTTACTGAGTTTTGTGTATATCTTTTTCTCTTCTCATCTAACATTTAAACAAGCGAGCAGAAAGATGGGAGACCAAGAACAAATGTTCAAATGCATGTTTCTTGCCATTGGCTCTGAATGACCTCACCTGGTAATGACCCATATCCCATTGCTCTGGAAACCCAATGGTTCAATTCAATGGCATTTTATTGTGTATCTGGATTCAGTACTATTCTCAGTTCATAAGGTTATAAGTAATAAGAGCAGAAGTAGGCCATTCGGCCCATCAAGTCTATTCCACCATTCAATCATGGCTGATCCATCTCTCCCTCCTAATCCCATTCTCCTGCCTTCTCCCCATAATCACTGACACCCATACTAATCGTACAATTCAGTAAACTCATACTATATTTACATAAGGACTTTCATAAACCCCATCCCTCTTGCTTTTCCAAAGACACATTAGCTAACGGTGCATAGGCTTTGAAGTGAGGAAAACATATTGGTCTAACTGAGATGGATCCATGTTTATAGCTTTAACAAGAAATATAGGTATCTGAGATGCTGATCTAATATGTATCCAGGTGATTATGTATAGTGATACTTGTACTGAACTGTACATAAAAATGAATTTAACTGTACCTCGGTACATGTTCCATTTAAAGTGCTATACTCTACTATATTATACTATACTATACAGAAAACCAGTTAAGTTACTCACAATGCAGGATGTTGCTGGATTTAGTCTAGTAGGTGGAACTAAATTGATAAGAAATGCAACTGCTGGAAATCCCAAACCAAATGGCATTTAGACTCTGTTCTGATGGAGGGCACTTGACCTGAAACCGACTCATTTCTACCCCCACAGCTGCTGCCTGACCTCAGTGCATCTGTCATCTTCAGTTTTGGGGTGAAATGAATTACTGAAAGGTTACTTTAGCCTTTTACCCAGATGATCTTGACCACAAACCATGTAGACCACAAATCCCAAACCATGTGATAGCTGAAAAATCTGTAGTATTGGATTTCTTTAATGTGAAAATGATTTTAACTTTAACGACTGCTAATAACAATTGAGCAAATTCCGTGATTTCATCTTGAGTTGAGGACGGTTTAATCTACATCAGTGAATTAAACCAAGAATTTGAGAGAAAGATTTTGCATTAGGGACAAATATTTCCAGTGTTTGTTGTTTAAATCACACAGGAAATTCAATCCAGTGTTTATATCCAAGTAGCTCTGATGTAATACCAGCCAAATCAGTATTGATTTCCACACATGCTGCCCATAGCATTAACAGCACAGAATGAGGTCGTTCAGCCCATCATGTTTGCCACATCACCCAAACCTACCCTGTCTTGTCCGTGCCATACTCCACAGCTTCCTCAGCTTTCAATATTTATCACCGTCATCTTAGGACTTGCAGCGCCAGAGACCCGGGTTCGATCCCGACTACGGGTGCTGTCGGTACGGAGTTTGTACTTTCTCCCTGTGACCTGCATGGGTTTTCTCTGAGATCTTTGGTTTCTTCCCACACTCCAAAGGCGTACAGGTTTGTAGGTTAATTGGCTTGGTATAAGTGTATAATTGTCCCTAGTGTGTGTTAATGTACGGGGGCCGTTGGTCGGTGCGGACTCGGTGGGCCGAAGGGCCTGGTAGTCCTCTAAAACGAAACTAAACTAACCTAAATATTTTATTCCCTCAAAAGCACGGTGGTTTGTGCATCATCTAATCCCCACGGCAGGGTTGACATCCACTTGCCATTTTCAGAGAGGTTTCCAGACACAAGTCACACTTGCTGGCTTCTTTTATACTTTGTTCCCAATTCCTAACAGCATGCAGATTAAAACAGACTTTAAATCACAAAAACCATTCAAAACTTGGTTAGAGCCCGAACTAATTTCACAATGGGGGACGTGTTCAGGAGCGTGCAGGATTGGCAAGGACGCGTACTAACATAAAAAATCCCATATGTGAGGTTTCGATGCCCCGTAACATTAGGAATGCCTGGCTCTGAAAACCGGATACATTTATCATCCTGCTTGAGCTGTGCTTCTTTTCTTGACACCTCTTCCCAAAGGATTGCAGAGCAGGAAATGCTGGATAGCTGTGACTTCAGGCAGCTCTCAACGTGGTATGCTCCTTCTCAAACTGCCTTGTAAGAAAAGTGATGGTGAGCTTGGCCGATAAGCTCTTCCTGCATCACCACAGGCCACATCTGGTCGCTCGGTGGAACGTAATCTGATGAGGAAATTAATTTTCCAAGTGTTGTGACGCGTTTCTGACAAATACTTGTACGGCGCTCAGATCGTTGCCTCCGATCGGTCTTGACCTCAAAATGTAGGCTAGCCGGTGCTGTCCCTACTAGGGTAACAATTAGGAATTGTTCTTACAAGCACATTGTTCCCATTCCACTTCTAAATTTAATCCGCAGAAATAGTCAAAAAGGCCCTGCATTCTAGAGTTTAGGGGCAGCACAGTGGCACAGCTGGTAGAGGTGCTGCCTCACAGCGCCGCAGATCCGGGTTCAATGCTGACCTCGGGTGCTGTCCGCGGGAAGTCTGCACGTTCTCCCCCGTGACCACCTGGGTTTCCTCCAGGTGCTCCGGTTTCCTCCCACACCCCAAAGACGTGCGGATCTGTAGGTTAATTCGTCTCTGTAACTTTCCCCCTAATGTGTCAGGAGTGGATGAGAAAGTGGGATAACAGAACTTGTGTGAACGGGTGGTCGGAGTGGGGCTGAAGGGCCCGTTTCTGTGCCGTATCTCTAAACTAAACCAAGCCTCCCAACATGGTGGTGCCTGCCATGATCCTCAAGTCCAAAGTCTTTGCTCTTCAGATGGTCAGTATACTGTAAGGAATGGATCGTCTGGGCCTATATTCACTGGAATTTAGAAAGATGAGCGAGGATCAGGCTAGATGCAAGGAAAAATGTTCCCGATGTTGGGGAGTCCAGAACCAGGGGCCACAGTTTAAGAATAAGGGGTAGGCCATTTAGGACTGAGATGAGGAAATACGTTTTCACCCAGAGAATTGTGAATCTGTAGAATTCTCAGCCACAGAAGGCAGTGGAGGCCAATTCATTGGATATATTCAAGAGAGTTAGATATAGCTCTTAGGGCCAACGGAATGAAGGGATATGGGGAGAAAGCAGGAACATGGTACTGATTTTGGATGATCAGCCATGATCATATTGAATGGCGGTGCTGGCTCAAAGGGCCGAATGGCCTACTCCTGCACCTATTTTCTATGTTTCTATGAAGCAGATATCCGTATCGAATCCTCTGCCCCTCTTCCCAAAATGCATTTCACGTTCTCATTTGGTCCGGCTACGAACTAAAATTCATGCCGACCACTTTGTATCATCAAATGGTTTACAGGTAGTGGTTACTTTGCGCGTATTCACGAGACGTTATAAGTCTAGGATGGCGATGTAAGGAAGGTGTGAGAACTAAAATGATCTCTTCTTTCCTCTTGTTAGTCAGTGATTGTGAAAAGCGTGGAAAGAAATGCTGTAAATATGTACGAAGCAAGAAAATGTCTGCTGGGTTTGCAAAATAGCGGTGTTGCCTTGACAACGACACTGCCGGCAATCACCTGTCCCATCGGACTCTCCTGCCATGGGCTCGATATCCTGGCCTCTGCTGGACTGGGCCTGGCTGGTTTAGGTAGGATGGTGTTTTTGCAAATGTTGTCAACTTAAAAATGTCAAAAAAGGTTAAAGTGACACCTGTTTGGAGTTTGCACGTTTGTCCCGTGACCGCATGTCTGCACGCACCATCGGTACTCTAGCACAAGCATTCTCTTGCATGCTGGCGACGGCTTCCTCACACACGGGCTCTCTGACATTGCCACACGTGTCCAGACCAACACGGAAGCTGCCAGTGGTCTGGGGCAAGCCAAGGAACTGCAGAACACAAGCGGTTTGCGTTACTCCATATTTGTGCATATGAAGCTCGTAGGTCAGAACTCCGTGAGGTTTGAGAAAGCATTTCAGTGCCTGCCCTGGGATTGGGAAAGTATTCTAGTGATCAGGTAGAAACAAGGAACTGCAGATGCTGGTTTCCCAAGGAAGGACGTACAATGTTAGAGAAACTCAGCAAAGTTCTGGAGTGACTCAGCGGGACAGGCAGCACCCTTTCTTAAAAAGTGGGATAACATTAGCTACCCTCCAATCCACAGGAACTGATCCTGAATAGAGAAAAAATTTGAAAATTATCACCAATGCATCCACGATTTCTAGAGCCACTTACTTACCCCGGGATGCAGACCATCAGGCCCTGGGGATTTATCAGCTTCAGTCCCATCAGTCTACCCAACACCATTTCCTGCCTAATGTGGATTTCCTTCAGTTCCTCCGTCACCCCAGATCCTCTGGCCACTAGTATATCGGGAAGATTGTTTGTGTCCTCCTTAGTGAAGACAGATCCAAAGTACCTGTTCAACTCATCTGCCATTTCCTTGTTCCCCATAATAAATTCACCTTTTTCAGTCTTCAAGGGTTCAACTTTGGTCTTAACTAATTTTTCCTCTTCACATACCTAAAGAAACTTTTACTATCCTCCTTTATATTCTTGGCTAGCTTACCTTCGTACCTCAACTTTTCTCCCCATATTGTCTTTTTAGTTACCTTCTGTTGCTCTTTAAACATTACCCAATCCTCTTGTTTCCCCCTCATCTTTGCTACGTTGTACTTCTCTTTTATTTTTATGCTGTCCCTGATGTCCCTTGTCAGCCACGGTCGCCCCTTACTCCCCTTGGAATCTTTCTTCCTCGAGTTAAAATAGACACAAAAAGCTGGAGTAACTCGGGCAGCATCTCTGGAGAGAAGAAATGCGTGACGTTTCGGGTCGAGACCCTTCTTCAGAAACGAAACGTTTCGTTTCAGACTTTAGACCCGTGAAGTTTCGAGTCTCGACCCGAAATGTCACCCATTCCTTCTCTCCAGAGATGCTGCCTATCCCGCTGAGCTACTCCAGTATTTAGTGTCTATGTTAGGTTTAAACCAGCATCTGCAGTTCCTTCCAACACAGGGGAGTAAAAAAGTTTGGCAACCGGGAACGTGGAGTCGACGTTTCAGGTCCCGAAACCAATCTTTGCCTGTGCACGTTCTCCAGAGATGCTGCCTGACCTGTTGAGTTAAGGGCCTGTCCCACCAACATGCGATTGCATGCATCTAGCGCGACCAAACGTGGTCTCTTGAGGCGTATGGCCTCACGGGGCCGGTCCCAATTTGAACCGCGGAGGCGTATGGAGTTGTGCGGGGCTGGTCCCGACATCATACTCACCAATCAGCTGGGCAGGAGGTGGGCCGACTTAATTTGGACGGCGCATGGCGTCGGGCGGTGATGTCATCACGCAACGGCACGCGCTAGGCGTACGCCGTCAAGACGCTGCGTACGATGTCAAGACGCTGCTTACGCCCGTCGAGACGCTGCGTACGCCCTCAATGCGCCTGCGGGCCGACAGGCCGTTGGCGCGCGGGATTTTCGGACAGTGCAAGATTTTTGGAGCCCCGCGCGATGTCGGGACCAGCCCCGCACAACTCCATACGACTCCGCCGATCGAAGTGGGACCGGCCCCGCGAGGCCGTACGCCTCAAGTGACCACGTTTGGTCGCGCTAGACGCATGCAATCGCATGTTTGGTGGGACAGGTCTTTTACTCCTGCACTTTGTGTCCATTCTAGTGATCAAATATGTGGCTATGGTGACATGCACGGGGCTCAGCTACACCTGTCTTTGTGAAGGATTCCAGGAACAGTCTTTGCATCGGTCCCACGCCGACCTACATCCACAACTCTTTTCCAGCACGTTCATTGGTGCTGCATTGGTGCTGCTTCCTGCAGTCGTGCACCACTCAAAGCTCTCTTCATTTTTGCTGCCACTTTCTTCACTTTCACTTTTGCTGCCATTTTCCACCCTGCTGTCACCTTCACCTGGTCCATCTCTGACCCTTCGTCTTCTCCTCATCTCCATCTCAGGCGAGCCCACAAACAACCACCACATACCCACAGACTCCCACAGGTATCTTGATCATACTTCCTATACAATACAATACAATACAATACAATTCAATTTATTGTCATTTGGACCCCTTGAGGTCCAAACGAAATGTCGTTTCTGCAGCCATACATTACAAAACAAATAGACCCAAGACACAACATAATTTACATAAACATCCATCACATTGCTGTGATGGAAGGCCAAAAAAACTTATCTCTCCCCTGCACTCTCCCCCCCGATGTCAGAGTTAAAGTCAAAGTCAAAGCCCCCGGCGGGCGATGGCGATTGTCCCGCGGCCATTAAAGCCACGCCGGGTGATGCAAGGTCGCACACCGGGTCTTGGTGTTAGAGCCCCCGGCGTGCGCTCGCAGAGTCCCGCAGCCATTCCAAGCCGCGTCTCCTGTAAGCCCACTTCCTGGAAGTTTAGTGGAGTTGAGTTGAGTTTTGTGGGACAGCAAGGAAACCGGCCCTGCTGCCCACCAAGTCCACGCTGACCATCGATCACCCGTTCACACTAGTTCTATGTTATCCCACTTTCGCATCCTTTACACAAGGGGAAATTTAAAGAGGCCGATTAGCCTACTAACCCGCACATCTTTGGAATGTGGGAGGAAACCGGGAGCAACTAGCAGAAACCTACGCAGTCACAGGGAGAATGTATAAACTACGCACAGACAGCACCCGAGGTCAGGATCGAACACAGGTCTCTGGCGCTGTGAGGCAGCAACTCTACTGCTGGGCCCTATCTCCCCAACACTGGGGAAGCTTCATCTCGACTGCTCAGGAATTGGGAGAGTATCCGAGTGGTACGTTCTCCCTGTGACCGCGTGGGTTTTCTCCGGGTGCTGCAGTTTCCTCCCACACTCCAAAGACGTGCAGGTTTGTAGATTAATTGGCATCCGCAAATTTGTAAATTGTCCCGAGTGTGTAGGATAGTGCTAGTATACAGGGTGATTGTTGGTCGGCACGGACTGGGTGGGCTGAAGGGCCTGTTTCTGCGCTGTACCTCTAAACTCGACAGTCTATGGTAAAGACACTTTGATAAAGAGTTACTCCAGTTTCAGAGGTAGTGATCCGGTGCTGGTTTTTGAATCAGCAGAAGAAAAACCACATACTGCCAAAATGTGCTGCTGTAGTTGAGGTGTAAGTTCAACAACTGTGCAGTGGGATTTCTGGAAAATAAACCATGAAGCTTGGAAAACAGTTCCATTTCCACTTGCTGAGCTGTACCCATCCATTTCTCTCGGGTGTCAAAAGGACTACCATTTCACAGCAAGGCCTGTGGTAATAAAAGCTTAAATGCCTCCATATGGCTGCAAAGGATTGTGGACTGTGCCCAGAGTTTAACTTGAAAATATAAACTGTGAGGTTGAGGCAAAAGGCAGTGTTTTGTCTGTGTAAGTTGTCCAAAAATATGACTCTAAATGTGTATTTGTTTCATCTCAAGGCCCAGATGATGTCCCGGTTCAGGAGCTATGGCCTGTGACAGAGTTATGCCCCTGTCCCACTTAGGAAACCTGAACGGAAACCTCTGGAGACTTTGCGCCCCACCCAAGGTTTCCGTGAGGTTCCCGGAGGTTGCAGGAGGTTGCAGGTGGTTGCCGGAGGTTGCAGGTAGTGGAAGCAGGTAGGGAGACTGACAAAAACCTCCGGGAACCGTGCAGAAACCTTGGGTGGGGCGCAAAGTCTCCAGACGTTTCCGTTCAGGTTTCCTAAGTGGGACAGGGGCATTTGGGCAAGGCAACACTGTGACAGCGTAGGGCAGCACGGCAGCGTAGAGCTACTGCCTTACAGCGCTGGAGACCCGAGTTCGATCCTAACAACAGGTGCTGTCTATACCGAGTTTGTACATTCTCCCCGTGACCTGTGTGGGTTTTCTACGAGATCTTCGGCTTCCTCACACATTCCAAAGACGTACGGGTTTGCAGGTTAATTGGCTCGCTGCAAATTGTCCCAAGGGTGTGTGGGATAGCGTTAATGGGCGGGGATTGCAGGTCGGCGCAGACTCGGTGGGCCGAAGGGCCTGTTTCCACGCTGTATCTCTAAACTAAACTAAACTAAATAGGGTGGTTGTATCGTGTAGAAACAAGGAACCGCAGATGCTGGTTGACAAAAAAAGACACAAAGTGCTGGAGTAACTCTCCCAGGCCAGGCAGCATCTCTGGAGGTTGTATTGCAATTGTACAGGGTGCTGGTGAGGCCACGCCTGAAATATTGTGTAGAGTTTTGATCCTCTTATCAAAGGAAAGACATTAGCAACAATGGCGGTAATACAAAGGAGATTCACCAAGCTCATTCCTGGGATGAAAGGTTGTTCTATCAAGAGAGACTGAATAGTTTTATATTCCTTGGGGTTTGGAAGATTAGGAGGTGACCTGATTCAAATATGCGCGATCTTAAGGAGCAAAAAATAAGCTGCTGGAGGAATTCAGTGGATCAAGCAATGTCTGTGGAGGGAGAGGGATGGTGGAGATTTTGGGCTGAGACTCTGCGCATCATGACTGAGAGTGTAAGGGGAGAGCTGAGTGCGAGGGGTGAGGCGGGGGCTGGCAGGAGAGAGGTAGAACCAGCTGTGATTTACTCTGAAGTATATCACCAATCCATATCCATCAGGGCTGCACGGTGGCGCAGCGACAGAGTTGCTGCCGAACAGTGCCAATGATCCCGCGTTCGATCCTGACCACCGCCGCTGTCTGTACGGTGTTTGTACGTTTTCCCCGTGGCTTTTCTCAGGGATCTTCAGTTTCCTTCCACATTCCAAAGAAGTACAGGTTTGTAGGTTAACTGGCTTGGTAAAATTATAAAAATATTGTCCCTAGTGTGTGTCGGATAGTGTTAGGATGCAGGGATCGCCGGTCGGCCCAGACTCGGTGGGTTGAAGGGCCTGTTTTCGCACTGTATCTCTAACCTGAACCAAACTAAACTTTGGAGATGTTGCTTGGCCCACTGAGTTACTCCAGCACTTTTGTCTTTCTTTTTATAAACCAGCATCTACAGTTCCTTGAGTCTTTATGATCATAATAATAGTGGAGGAGGCCTGAAGTCTAAAGGGCCTGTCCCACTGTACGAGGTAATTCAAGAGTTCTCCCGAGTTTTCCCCTGATTTGAACTCGGAGAATGTCTGTAGCGGGCCCGTAGGAGTTCATGGATGTCTCGTAGCGGCTCGTACGAGTAACGGTAGGTACTCGGGAAATCCGGTAAACCCGTGACGTTTTTTCAACACTGTGAAAAATGTCCACGAGTATAAAAAAACTTGTGTTGAAAAAAATTGTTACTTTTTATTCGTACGAGCCGCTACGAGACAGCCGCGAACTCCTACGGACCCGCTACGGACATTCTCCAAGTTCAATTCAGGGGAAAACTCAGGAGAACTCTTGAATTACCTCGTACAGTGGGACAGGCCCTTTACTCCAGCTTGCATTCTTGCATTGCTCCTTTTTATGTTCTTGCATTCTCATTTCAAAGACGGAGAGGTTATGTGCTGGGGGAGTGTAGAGGTCTGGGAGGTTTAGTTTAGTTTAGAGATACAACGAGAAAACAGGCCCTTTGGCCCACCGACCAGCGATCGATCCCTGCACATTAACACTACCTGTATGTCTTTGGAGTGTGGGAGGAGACTGAAGACCTCAAAGAAAACCCATGCAGGTCACGGGGAGAACATAGACAGCTCCGTAAAGACAGCACCCGTAGTCAAACCTGGATCGAACCCGGCTCTCTGGCACTTCAGACTGTCTGTAGAAGGGTTTCGACCTGAAACATCACCCATTCCTCCTCTCCAGAGATACTGCCTGTCCTGTTGAGGTACTTCAGCTTTTTGTGCCTATCTTTGGTTTAAACCAGCATCTGCAGTTCCTTCTTACACATAGCCATTAAACTAACGAGTTTGTAGTTTCCCTGCCTTATTAATTCCCACCCCTTATTCAACTGCTTGTAATTATCTTATACAAATTTAGCAGCTATATGTACACCATATGTACGCCAGCAGCTATATGTACAACAACTTATTTACATTTATACACTAATCAAATATTTACAAAGCCATACAGGAAAGAGAAAAAAATAAAAAAGAAAAGAAAAAACCCTCATATACTATACAGTATCTTAAACATATATACAACATATGTGTCTTATGAGGTTTTCATTCTTTTACTGCTAGATCTTAAAAAGTTCCCAGTCTTCTGGTCCAGCACTGACTATTGCCATTTTTATGCCATAGTTTTCAATTTAATTTAGCTTAATGTAGAAATACAGCACGGAAACAGGCCCTTCGGCCCACAGAGTCCGTGCTGACCAGTGATCACCCCGCACACAAACGCTATCCTACACACACTAGGGACAATTTACAATTACCCAAGCAAATTAGCCTACAAACCTGTATGTCTTTGGAGTGTGGGAGGAAACCGGAGCTCCCAAAGAAACCTCACGTTGATCACGGGGAGAACGTGCAAACTCCCCACAGACGGCAGCCGTAGTGAGGATCGAACCCGGGTCTCTGGCGTTGTAAGGCAGCAACTCTACCGCTGGGCCACCGTGCCGGCCTTCAATGCTACCCTTTGGATGGTAAACCATCGGCAGGGACCGTCCAGTTCCATCAGTTGCAGATGGACACAAAAAGCTGGAGTAGCTCAGCGGGACAGGCGGCATCTCTGAAGTGAAGGAATGGGTGACGTTTCGGGTCGAGAATCTTCTTCAGACTATGACTCGTGAAGGAGAGGCGCATGAACTATCCTATCCAGCACCGCCTTTGAGTTGTAACCTTGTGAGCAAGTAAAAGGGACATCTATTGCATTGTTGCTGAGGTTTGCTGTTATTCATTGCACTTTTGCAGGTTTCTCTACGGTGTCTCCCCTCATGATCCCTCCAACAACGCAGGCCACCTTGACCAGCATTTTGCTCTCGGGCTTGCATGGGTATGGCCAGACCCCGCCATCACCTCCCCCTGGTCTGGCACCCATGGATATTCAGATCAGTGCCTTGTCACAAGAGAACGACAAGCCATCAACCTCCTGCATCAATGGCCACGTCAAGGTAAGGGAACGCACCCGTGAAACTTACTGTTCACTTTTTGGCTTGGATTGTTAATAAACATGCAACTTGTGATTGTGTGGCTGCAGAGAGGATATCAAAAGGGATCTCCCCCCCCCCCCCCCCCATACAGATACGTTATTCATAAAATTTGCACTAGTAAAAATATTCATAAATATATAACACAGCACATTCCCACTTCAGGCAATTGCAGCTCGAGGCTTAAAAGCTTTACATGAGAGACACTAGAGACGGCAGATGCTGGAACAAAGAGAAACAAAGAACTTAACAGGTCATCTTTTGTTTAGTTTAGTTTACTTTAGAGACACAGGCCATTCGGCCCTCCGAGCCGACCAGTGATCCCTGTACACTTGGACTATCCTACACACATTAAGGATAATTTACAATTTTTACCAAGCCAATTAGCCCACAAACCTGTACGTCTTTGGAGTGTGGGAGGAAACCGGAGCACCTGGAAAAACCCCATGCAGGTCATGGAGAGAACGTACAAACTCCATGCAGACAGCACCTGTGGTCGGGATCGAACCCGGGTCTCTGGCGCCGTAAGGCAGCAGCTCTACCGCAGGGTTATCGTGCGGAGAGACGTTGATCACTTTACACGTCGTGAGCTTTCTTTGAACTGATGTAGCAGAAGGAGCGAAAGGTGGCAGAGAGAATGGTGAGCGGAAGGAACATAGAAAACAAAGAAAATATAGAAAATAGGTGCAGGAGTAGGCCATTTGACCTTCCGAGCCAGCACTGCCATTCAATATGATCATGGCCGATCATCCAAAATCAGAGGCCGCAGCCCTCTGGGACCTTCAGCAGCGTGCGGCCCTCTGAAGTCTGACTCCGTGTTGGACCAGCAAGATTTTAGTTTAGCTTATTGTTTAGTTTATTGCCACATGTACCGAGGTACAGTGAGAAGCTTTTGATGCGTGCTAACCAGTCAGCGGAAGGACTACGATCACAGTTGAGCCACAGATAGAGGGAATAACGTGGAGTACAAGTGCAATAGAGTCTTGGAGTCATAGAGTGATCCAGTGTGGAAACAGGACCTTGGGTCCAACTTGCCCACACTGACCAAAACCTCCCAGCTACACTAGTCCCACCTGCCCACGTTTGGTCCATATCCCTCCAAGTCCAATAAAGTCCAATTAAAGATTGAGGATCTCCAGTGAGTTAGACGGAACTCTGCAGTTGTTGATAGGATGGTCCATTGCCTGATAACAGCTGGGAAGAAACTGCCCCTTGAATTTGGAGGAGTGCGTTTTCGCACTTTTGTACCTCTTGCCTGCTGGGAGAGGGGAGAAGCGGGAGTGACCGGGGTGAGACTGGTCCTTGATTATGTTGGTGGCCTTGCTGAGGCAGTCTGAAGTCTAAAAAGAGTCAATGGAAGGGAGATTAGTTATGTGATTGTCTGGACTGTGTCCACAATTCTCTGCAATTTTTTGTGGAGCTGTTCCCAAACCATAAGTTTATAAGTTTATAAATGAGTTTATGAATAAGTTTATTGGCTAAGTATTCACATACAAGGAATTTGCCTTGGTGCTCTGCCCGCAAGTGACAACATGACATACAATGACAGTTAGGAATGACAGATAAAACATTAAACATTAATAACAAAACATTATCGATTAAACATGTGAATTAAATAAAATACCAGAGCAAAAGGAGGCTACATATTTTTGTTTTTTTCCTACTACTCGTGGAAAATAGCTGTTTTTATGTCTGGCTGTGGCAGCTTTGACAGTCCGGAGTCGCCTTCCAGAGGGAAGTAATTCAAAGGGTTTGTGGCCAGGGTGAGAGGGGTCAGAGATGATCTTGCCCGCTCGCTTCCTGGCCCTTGCTGTGTACAGTTCGTCAATGGAAGTAAGGTTGCAGCCAATAACCTTCTCAGCTGATCGGACGCAGCCACCGGATGTCGTGCTTGGTTGCTGAGCCAAACCAGACCATGATGGAGAAGGTGAGGACAGACTCTACGATGGTCGTGTAGAATTGGACCATCATTGGCTGTGGCAGATTGTGCTTTCTCAGCTGCCGCAGGAAGTACATCCACTGTTGTGCGTTTTATTACACATGTGTCCTGATTAAACCATCCCAAGAGCACCCAGAGAATAGGCGATCTTCGCACCGACCAGCACCAGAGGTCAGAACTGTACCCAGTTTACTGGAGCTGTGTTTCTTCAGCTTCATTAGCTGTTCCACTATGTTGCCTTCCATCTCCATAGCTTTGTTCATATGATGAGCGGTTGATGGCACTGGGCCTGTACTCGCTGAAATTTAGAAGAATGAGGGGGGACCTCATTGATACGTACAGAATAGTGAAAGACTGCGGAGAGGATATTCCCACTAGTGGGAGAGTCTGGGACCAGAGGTCATAGCCTCAGAATTAAAGGACGTTCTTTTAGGAAGGAAATGAGGAGAGATTTATTTAGTCAGAGCTCAGAGGGTGGTGAATCTGTGGAATTCTTTGCCACAGAAGGCTGTAGAGACCAAGTCTGTGGATATTTTTAAGGCAGAGTTAGATTGAATTGAATTGAATTGAATTCCTTTATTGTCATTCAGACCTTACGGTCTGAACGAAATTTCGTGCCTGCAGTCATACATACAATCATACAATAATAAACAACACTAAACACAAATTAACATCCACCACAGTGTATCCTCCAAGCACCTCCTCACTGTGGTGGAGGCAAAAATCTTAGGGCTGCAGTCTCTTCCCTCCTCTTCTCCATCTGCGCTGAGGCAATTCCCCACCGGGCGATGGCACAAACAGTCCCGCGGCTCACCGAACCCCGCAAACGGGCCGGCTCAAACACCGCGGCCCGGGGTGGTCGAAGCTGCCGCCCTCCAGCCCAGCGACTCAGGTCATAGCCGCCAGAACGCCGTCCCAGCCACCGGAGCACCGTTCCAGCCCCGAGCCGGATCGCCCTCACGTGAGTGCCGTTCCTCCCTCGAGCTGGGCCGCTCCGACGGGAGTGCTGTTCCTCCCTCGAGCTGGGCCGCTCCGACGGGAGCGCCACAGCCCCTCACGGGAGAGTCTCAGCCCCTCGCCAGGCCGCCCTCACGGGAGCGCCGTTCCAGCCCCGAGCTGGGCCGCCCTCGCGGGAGCGAGCCCAGGGTGAGTCCTGACTGGCTGCCTCCAGAGTCTCGAGGTCGCCAGCTCCGCCATTAGGCCTCAGCGCAGACGGAGGCAGAGAAGGGGGATACAACAAAAAAGTCGCATTCCCCCGAAGGGAGAGACAGCAAGCCCCGTTTCAACCCCCCCCCCCCCCACATAAACACAACCTAAAAACCAAAAACTTAACTAGACAAAACGAAAAAAAACAACACAAAAAAGTAAAGACAAACGGACTGCAGTCGAGCTGGGCCGAATGGCCTAATTCTGCTCCGATCACTTATCATCTTATGATCTTATGAAGTGACTTAGAGGCAAAATATTTTTAACGCAGGAACAGTTGTAAATGTGGAACACTACTGGTTGTCCGCACTGAATTAGCCCTGATATAAATCAGGCTCCACCCACCATGTATGGGAAGATTTCTGCAGTATTTTTGCCACCTGGTGTGAAAAACTGATCGAGGATTTAACACATTTTGTTTTCACAGCAATCCAGTGCTATTTACACTAGAATTTCAACGCCGTGTCTAGCTGACAAAGTGTTGAGTAATAACCACTCTGATGTACCTCGAGAGAGTTCGATTAATGCCCAAGAGCAGATGTCCAGCAAGTCCAACTCTACGGAAGGTAAGCTACTTGTAGAGATAGTGGGTTTACTGAGAACTAGAGTGTGTCCAGTGGGGCCATGATGTCCTGGTGCTCGTTCAAATCGGTCCGGTGCTTCTTCGACAAGATGTAAACATTCCCACCATTTCCATTTTCTTTCTGTGGGGATTGTGCAAGGTTTGCCACTAATTGGGGCGATGTTTGTAGCCCAATATACAGGAGAGGCAATGTATAGGGCGGCATGATGGCGCAGCGGTAGAGTTGCTGCCTTACAGCGCCAGAGAACCCAATTCGATCCACATCATGTAGCAATGTTACAAAATTTTGAGATTTTAAAAATCAAGTCTGTAATTTATCCCATCAGATAAAGCATAAGAATAAGTTTAATTTGACACCTAATTCACTTTCATATCTCAAGTATTTAAAAAGTTATGGCCATTTTCATACTCGGAAATGAGCATCTTGTTCCCTATTGATTTTCTATGGACATAACAAAAAAGCTGTGATCGTGAACAGTCAAAAGCCCATAACTTTCTTAAAAATTAAGAGAACTGAATGAAATTTTCAGTTATCATAGATTGAAGCATTCTGAAACAAATATAAAATAATCTTACTTGGATGACCTGAAATTAAAGCATATAATTAGTTAGTTACCTAATTGTAGCTAATTTCAGACTTCAATTACTAGATCTAAACATGTATCCATTTCTTAATAAATGATTAACATTTTTAAATAGCCTAAATGTCCAAATAATATTCACAAATAATTCACAATAAAACATGATTTTTAAATCTCATTTACATTCATTTATAGGCCAAATGGAAGGAATTTAGTGTTCAATTGCTGTAAATAAATGCCCATTTAAATCTGCTTTCCGGTGGGTCCCTGTGGAACGCGCTGGTTTAGAACGTTCACATTGCAGTAGATTTGTGCCCCAAATGCCCAGAAAAATACTGCGGGATATAATGGGCCCAAAATGAGCTACTCGCAATATTAAACTTTGTATAAAGGGATCTTTAGAAGCCCTTTTTAATGTAAAAATATACAGCTTACCTTCAGCTGTCTGCTTTATGAGACCCTGCGGTTGCTGGCGGTCGCGGGTTTAGAGATTGATTTTTAAACTACTATAACTATTATACGAGGCCTTTAAAACTAATAATAGCTTTTGCGACGGGGTCTTCCAGCGATTTTTCGTTAATAATTAACTAGGCTGAACATCTTCGATTTGAACAGCCTAGAGAAAATCGCGTTTTAAACCCGCCCCCCTCTAAACGGCGCCAAAATCGCGCACACCCGCAGCGACAGATTTTCAACGACGCTTCAGGTAGGCTTTGCAACATACCTACATCATGGGTGCTGTCTGTACGAAGTTTGCATATTCTCTCAGTTGCCTGCTTGAGTTTTCACCGAGATCTATTGTTTCCACCCACACTCCAAAGACACACGGGTTTGCAGGCTAATTGACTTGGTATAATTGTAAATTGTCCCTGGTGTGTGTGTAGGATAAGTGTGAGTGTGCAGGGATCGCTGGTCGGCACAGACCTGGTGGGATGAAGGGCCTGTATCTGTGCTGTATCTTTAAGCTCTAAACTAAACTCTAAAGCTGTGAAGGAAGGGGCACGTTGGACTGAGTCAGTTGAAACAGGTGTGAGCTTTCTTGTTGCAGGGCATCGAGGGTTTTACGTAACCCAAGCTTGGCAAGACACATTTTATGTTATTTGATGTTTTTCAGGATTTATATATCTCTTCTTGTATAGGTTAATTGTAAATTTGTGTTCAATTAATGCTACAAGTTTGGAGTTACCATATTTTGGTAGTAGGAATAAATGCATAGACTCATTTCTAAATGGGGAGAGAATCCATAAATCGCTGCAAAGGGACTTTGGAGTCCTGGTGCAGGATTCCCAAAACGTTCATCTGCAAGTCAAATCGGTAGCAAAGAAATCAAACTCAATGCAAACAATTATTTCAAAAGTGCTTGTACACAAAAACAGGGATGTAATGCTGAGGCTCTATCAGGCGCTGGTAAGGCCGCATTTGGAATATTGTGAGCAATTTTGGGCACCATATCTGAGGAAGGATGTGCTGGCTGGAGAAGGTCCAGAGGAGGTTTACAAGAATGATCCCAGGAATGAGTGGGTTAACCTATGATGAACATTTGTCGGCACTGGACCTGTATTCGCTGGAGTTCAGAAGAATAAGGGGGGGGACCTCATTGAAACTTACATAACAGTGAAAGGCTTGGATAGAGTGGATGTGGAGAGGATTATTTTTCCATTAGTGGGAGAGTCTAGGACTAGAGGACATAGCCTCAGAATTAAAGGACATACTTTCAGGAAGGAGATGAGGAGAAATTTATTTAGTCAGAGGGTGGTGAATCTGTGGAATTATTTGCCTTTTTTGTCTACCTAAGAATTTCGGTGGGGCTTCTCCAGGAATGTCACCAGTCCCAGCCAGATACAAGCCGTGTTCACCCAGTGAGCAGTCTCAGATACAGACATACCACAGAGTAGATGCAACTGAGGCTGGAAGCTGTAAACCAGGATGTGAGCAGGCTGGGAGATGTCCATCGGTTGGAGCTCTGTCAGGATGCTGCCAAAATCAACCGAAAGCAATCTGTTAACATAAGTTTTAAATTCCCAGTTGCGATTGTGTGGTACTTGGATTCTAACACAAACATAAACGGATTAGAGGATGATGATGTGGTTTTTCCGATACCAAGTTTGGACTTTAACATCCCCTTCCAGACCCTTTGACAGTCGCCACACTTCTGCTTGTGTAAAGGGTCTGTCCCACGAGCAAGCGACTGCATGCGGCAAGCGCGACCTAACGTGGTTGCTTGAGCCGTACGGCCTCGCGGGGCCGGTCCCACTTCGATCGCCGGAGCCGTATGGAGTTGTGCGGGGCTGGTCCCGACATTGCGCGGGGCTCCGAAAAACTGACATTGTGCAAAGATTCCGCGCGGCAACGGCTTGCCGGCCCGCAGCCGCATTGAGGCCATACGCGCCGCCCCGATGGGCATATGCACCGTCTTGATGCCGTATGCAGCTTCTTGACGGCGTACGCCTTCGCTCGAACTTCACTCGACCTCCGCGCGGTCCCCGCTTCCGGTTTGGTCACGCTCGCCGCATGCAGCCGCATGCTCGTGGGACAGGCCCTTTACGGGGATCACTCGACCTCCGTGCGGCCCTCGCTTCCGGTTTGGTCGCGCTTGCCGCATGCAGTCGCATGCTCGTGGGACAGGCCCTTAACTAATCGGTTGACCTTTAACGATGGCCCGAACTAAATCTCCGATGTCCTCCTCATGTGGGACAATAGGATGGATTAAGCAGGTCTTGCCTCTCGCAGTCGCATATATCTTCTGCACCCGCACAGTTCCTGACGTTGCTGCTGCGACCATCCCAAATGCAGCAACGGGGGGGGGGGGGTAAAAACAATGTCCGGCCAAATGCACACTCCTGATGCCCTTCTGCTGCCCAAGGACCTGTCCACTGCTTCCAAACATATCTCTGTTGAACATTTGGAAACAGTTTTGTTTAGTTTAGAGATTCAGCGCGGAAACAGGCCCTTCGGCCCACCGAGTCCAGGCCCACAAGCGATCCCCGCACACTATCACTATCCTACACACTTGGGGCAATTTACATTTATACCAAGCCAATTAACATACAAATGTGTACGTCGTTGGAGTGTGGGGGGGAACTGGAGCACCTGGAGAAAACCCAAGCTGGTCACGGGGAGAACGTACAAACTCTGTACAGACAAGCATCCTTAGTCAGGATTGAACCCGGGACTCTGGCGCTGGAGCCAAAGACGCACAGGTTTGTAGGTGTATTAGCTTGGTAAAATTGTAAAATTGTCAACAGGATAGTGCAAATGCACGGGAATCAGTGGGGTGGAGGGGCCTGTTTCCGTGCCATATCTCGAAACTAAACTAAACAAAGTTAAATTAAACTTTAGCTTTTCACCTTGCCGGTTGGTTTTACAGGTTCCAACGATGCCTTTGTGGAAGTGGGCATGCCGAGAAGCCCCTCGCACTCTGCCAACAGCAACGAACTCAAGCAGATGCTGAACGGCCCCTCCAACTGCGTGGCAAAACGACAGGCTCTGGAGCTGTTGCAGGGCACCAAGAACAGCCATCGACAGTGAGTAAACGGAAGGGCTCGGAGAGGTATAGATAGTGGATGTAGAAAGGCAACTGAAGGATCATGATGTGCAGAGCAGTGTGCCATCTGCGAGCATTTATATCAAGAGGACTGGAATACACAAAACAGAGATGTTATGCCGAGACTATAAGGCGCTGGTCAGGCCGCATTTGGAGTACTGTGAGCAAATTTGGGCCCCATATCTGAGGAAGGATGTGCTGGCTCTGGAGAGGGTTTACAAGAATGATCCCAGGAATGAGTGGGTTAGCATATGACGAGCGTTTAACAGCACTGGGCCTCTACTCGCTGGAGTTTAGAAGGTTGAGGGGGGACCTCGTTGAAACTTACAGAATAATGAAAGGCATAGATAGAGTGGATGTGGAAAGGATGTTTCCACTGGTGGGAGAGTCTAGAGAAGCTCAGAATTAAAGGGCGCTCTTTTAGAAAGGAGGTGAGGAGGAGCTTCTTTAGCCAGTGGGCAGTTAATCTGTGGAACTCATTGCCATGGAGAGCTGTGTAGGGTAAATTAGTGGATATTTTTAAGACAGAGATAGACAAATTCTTGATTGGAACGGGTGTCAAGGGTTATGGAGAGAAGGCAGGAAAATGGGATTAGGAGGCAGAGATCAGCCATAATTGAATGGCGGAGTGGACTTGATGGGCCGAATGGCCTAATTCTACTCCTATAACTTGTGAACATGTGAGAGCTAACACTACAGACACCGTGGAGGGGAACAAACTGCACTGTTGGACATAAATGTTATTTCAAATATGGAAACGAAGAACTGCAGATGCTGGCTAATACATAAAAGAACACAAAGTGTTGGAGTAACTCAGCAGGTCAGGCAGCATCTCGGGAGAACATGGATAGGTGACATTTCCGGTCAAGATCTTTCTTCAGAACTTTTAGATACTTAGATAATAGATGTGATATTTAAAACACATTATTCAAAATTAAAAAGACCTTGAATTGTGTGGATAGCAACAAGAAGCTTTTCACTGTTTCTTGGTACACGCGACAACAAGCAAAACTGGACTGGGGTGTATAGAGGTGTATAGGTCTTATAGAGGTGTATAAAATCATGAGAGGAATATATCAGGTAGATACATATACTGAAGCTTCATGCCCAGAGTAGGGGGGATTGGGAACCAGAGGACATAGGTTTAAGGTGAGGGTGGAAAGATTTAATAGGAATCTGAGGGGTAACCTTTTCACACAAAGGGTGCTGGGTGTATGGAACGAGCTGCCAGAGGAGGCAGTTGAGGCAAATGCTATCGCAATGTTTAAGAAACATTTGGACAGGTACATGGATAGGACAGGTTTAGAGGGATATCGGCCAAATGCGGGCAGGTGGGACTGGTGTAAATTTGACATGCTGCCTATTGTGGGCAAGTTGGGCCGAAGGGCCTGTTTCCATGCTGTAACTCTCTATGACTCTACCTCACCAAACCTGACTGTCGGTTTTGTGTTGCAGCACTTCGGACAGAATGCTTTCCGACTCCGATTCCAGTGCCACGGAGGGCACTACCACAGACAAGCGGGCCCCTGGGAGTGAGCGGGCAGCGGAAAGAGCTGCTGCCCAACAGAACTCGGAGCGACTGAGACTTGCCCCTCAGTCAGCCTACGCCAACGTCCAGGTACGATCGTGTGCGCCTTCGAGCTCGGGGTGTGAGATTAAATAAATGTTACAAAGCTGCAACCAGTGGGGGATAGACCGATCTGATTGACCGATTCTTGATTAGTACGGGTATCAGGGGTTACAGGGAGAAGGCAGGAGCAGGGCTGAATTTACTTATAAGCTAGACAAGCTTAATCTTAGGGCCTCGAGGTCTAGGGGGGCCTCCGGCCAAGGCAGGACACCTACCGTTCAACTCTGGGTGGGCCCCCCTCTCTATCTCTCTCTCTCCATCTCCCCCCGCTATCCGTGTCCGGGCTGCCGGGCTCCGCTCGCTCCTCATCTGCCGGCACGGCAGGCCGCCTTGCACATGCGCATTGCTGCGGCCTGCACGTCCTCCCCCTTGCACATGCGCATTGCTGCGGCCTGCACGTCCTCCCCCTTGCACATGCGCACAACCACGGCCAGCACATCATCGGCCCCCCCTGCGCATGCGCACTGCCACGGCAACTGGTCGGCGCTGGGCACTTTCTCCCTCGCTTTGAATTGTGGGAGATTTGGCCGCCATGGCTGTCCAGTCGCTGCCTCGCCGCTAGCGCTGAAAACCAACGCGGAGTGGGCCTCACAAGTGGAACAGCTTCATCTAAATCCGGCCCTGGGCAGGAGAATGGGGTTAGGAGAGAGAAATGGATCAGCCATGACTGAATGGCGGAGTGGACTCCTTCAACTTATGAACATATTATACATCAGTGAGGACAATAATATCGTTAGTCATCACTTTACATTTGATTGGTGGAGTGCCTTGTGCAATCCTACCTCTATGGAAGATCGTCACTCATGGTTTTGCCGGTCCAAGACTCCAACCTGTTGCAAGACATCACCATCAGGCTACTTTAAATTCTGAACACAGCAACACAACTCACTGGTGGCCTGGAGCATGCAGAGGGTTCCAGCCCAACGTCGAACCGAGTGAGACGAAGGTTTCCGACCCAAAGCATCGCCTATCCATTCCTTCCACAGATGCTGCCTGACCAACTGATGCACTTTGTGTTTTACTCAGCATTCCAACATCTGCAGTTCCTCGTGTCATAATAATGCCCCTGTCCCACTTAGGAAACCTGAACGGAAACCTCTGGAGACTTTGCGCCCCACCCAAGGTTTCCGTGCGGTTCCCGGAGGTTGCAGGTGGTTGCCGGAGGTTGCAGGTAGTGGAAGCAGGTAGGGAGACTGACAAAAACCTCCGGGAACCGCACGGAAACCTTGGGTGGGGCGCAAAGTCCCCAGAGGTTTCCGTTCAGGTTTCCTAAGTGGGACAGGGGCATTATTAATCTGTTCCCATGTTTTCTTCCATCTGCCGCCTACTGTAAACCTTTAGTTATCTTGTGCTCATTTGATGCTCTATTGCCCACTCGTATTGTCATATGATTGAAGCCCTCGTCTGATCTAATTCCAGGGGTAGCCATTGTCCATCACCCCTGAATAACCCTGAATTGTTCTCACCTAGCCCACAGCTAGCGATGGCCTGTTTCTTTTATCATCGTTACTTTTTTGCACATCTTTCATTTATTTGTTCTATATCTCTCCATATCACCGTCTGTAAAACCAGGAGGCAGCTCGAATGCCGGTGTAACATCACTCCCTGACGAGCTCAATGCGTTTTACGCACGCTTTGACAGGGAGAATACTGATGTGCCTTCCCGATCCCCCATTCGCTGCGATGGCATTTCAGTCTCAGTCACAGAGGCCGATGTCAGGAAATCCTTCAGAGGGATGAACCCCCGAAAAGCACCTGGTCCTGATGGTATACCCGGTCGTGTTCTAAAAACCTGTGCGGACCAACTGGCGGGAGTTTTTACGGACATTTTCAACCTCTCACTTCTGAGGTCTGAGGTCCCCACCTGCTTTAAAAGGGCATCAATTATACCGGTGCCCAAGAAGAGTAAGGTGACGTGCCTCAATGACTATCGACCAGTGGCACTAACGCCGGTGGTGATGAAGTGCTTTGAGAGGTTGATCATGGAGCAAATCAACTCCTACATCGACAAAAACCTGGACCCACTGCAGTTCGCGTACCGCCACAACAGATCAACGGTGGATGCGATCTCGCTGGCCCTCCACTCCGCACTGGACCACTTGGACAACAAAAACTCATATGTCAGGCTGTTATTCGTTGATTACAGCTCGGCATTTAACACAATCATCCCCTCCAAACTGGTTACCAAACTCGCAGAACTGGGTCTCTGCGCATCCCTCTGCAACTGGATCCTTGACTTCCTCGTCCACAGACCACAGTCTGTTCGTATTGGTGGAAATGTGTCAGCCTCAATAACAATCAGCACGGGAGCACCTCAAGGCTGCGTGCTCAGCCCCCTGCTGTACTCACTCTATACCCATGACTGCGTAGCGAACCACAGTGCGAACTCCATCATCAAGTTCGCTGACGACACCACTATTGTGGGGCGTATCACTGATGGGGATGAGTCAGAGTACAGAAGAGAGATCGAGCAACTGTCCATATGGTGCCAGCGCAATAACCTGGCCCTCAACACCAGCAAAACCAAGGAACTGATTGTGGACTTTGGAAGGAGTAGGAGGGGGACCCACAGCCCCATTTATATCAACGGGTCGATGGTTGAAAGGGTCAAGAGCTTCAAATTCCTGGGCGTGCACATCTCTGAAGATCTTTCCTGGTCCGAGAACACTAATGCAATCATCAAAAAAGCACATCAGCGCCTCTACTTCCTGAGAAGATTACGGAGAGTCGGATTGTCAAGGAAGACTCTCTCTAACTTCTACAGGTGCACAGTCGAGAGCATGCTGACCGGTTGCATCGTGGCTTGGTTCGGCAATTTGAGCGCCCTGGAAAGAAAAGGACTACAAAAAGTAGTAAACACTGCCCAGTCCATCATCGGCTCTGACCTTCCTTCCATCGAGGGGATTTATCGCAGTCGCTGCCTCAAAAAGGCTGGCAGTATCATCAAAGACCCACACCATCCTGGCCACACACTCATCTCCCTGCTACCTTCAGGTAGAAGGTACAGGAGCCTGAAGACTGCAACAACCAGGTTCAGGAATAGTTACTTCCCCTCAGCCATCAGGCTATTAAACCTGGCTCGGACAAAACTCTGATTATTACCAACCACTTTCTGTTATTTGCACTATCAGTTTATTTATTCATGTGTGTATATATTTATATCATGGTATATGGACACATTTATCTGTTTTGTAGTAAATGCCTACTATTTTCTGTGTGCTTAAGCAAAGCAAGAATTTCATTGTCCTATACAGGGACACATGACAATAAACTCACTTGAACTCACTTGAACTTGAACTTGAACTATCTCTCGGTTCCCTTTCCCCTGACTCTCAGTCTGAAGAAGGGTCGCGACCCGAAACGTCACCTATTCCTTCTCTCCAGAGATGCTGCCTGTCCCGCTGAGTTACTCCAGCATTGTGTGTCTACCCCTGATTACTAACTTACATTGGCTCAGGGCAAACCTTCAGCTTTGATATTTGCTGATATTCTTCTTTGCATCCATCTTCCTGTCTGTATCGCTGTGAAGTTTAAGGAAGGAGACAAGGAGAAATTTATTTAATCAGGGGGTGGTGAATTTGTGGAATTCTTTGCGTAGAAGGCTGTGGAGGCCAAGTCAGTGGATATTTTTAAGGCAGAGATGGATAGATTCTTGATTAGTATGGGTGTTAGTGGTTATGGGGAGAAGGAATGGGGTTGGGAGGGACAGATAAATCAGCCATGATTGAAAGGGCAGCAGAAATGATGGGCCGAATGGCCTAATTCTACTCCTATCACTTATGGCCTTATGACTGTGCTGGGATAGGTGAGTTCCTTTTAATTTGGACCCCCTTCTTATCCCAAATTGTCTCCACTATTTAGTTGTCTTCTACTGCCATTCTCTCTCTCATCTTTTCCAACTAGCTTCTCCCCTCTTTAAAATACTTCAAAAGCTTAGCCCTTTAAATTGGCCATCTGATCTAATATCTCCTGTGACACATTTTGGTTAATAATATTCCAGTGCACCATTCTAGGACTTTTTAACCATGTCACAGGTATTAAACAAATGCAAGTTGGTGTTGTGGGAAGATTACAGAACATCAAGGTGGTTCTGTTTTCATTCCTATAGAGCATGGTCGATCAATCCTCACACCACCAGCTGGTCAGAGAATCGTACAGCATGGAAATAGACCATTCAGCCCATTGCATCTGTGATATCCCTTGGAAGTACAGTTCAATTAGTTGCACTTTATAAATCCTATATATAGTCCTTCAATTATTTGCGTAAAGTAATAACTCACTTTCATTATGAAAGTTATCAATGAAACTTACCGGGGTGGTACAGTGGTGCAGCAGTAGAGTTGCTGCCTTCCAGCGCCTGAGACCCAGGTTCAATCCTGACTACGGGTGCTGTCTGTACGGAGTTTGTACGTTCTCCCTGTGACCGTGCGGGTTTTCTCCGAGTGCTCCGTTTCCTCCCACAGAAGTATTGATTCAGTAAAATGGTAAATTGTCCCCAGTGTGTAGGATAGTGCTAGCGTACCGGGATCGCTGGTCGGCATGGACTCGGTGGGACGCGCTGCATCTCTAAAATCTGGATTCCAAACAGTTTCAATCACTCTTCAGGCAGCACTATCCTGAGAATAACAATTCCTTTTTGTGAACAACATCTTTGTCACGACTACTTTCTCTGTTTTAAATCTGCAACTTTTTGTAACTAATCCTCCTACCCAATGGAAACAGTTTTCCTTACCTTGTCAAAACTGTTCACAGCCTTGTAAATCAGCTTTATTAAATCTCCCGTAACCTACTCTACTGTAAGGACAATTGCTGAGGTCTTGACCAATGTCTGGGTCTTACTCAGCTAATTCCAGGGATGGCTGTTACCCACAGAATTCTTGACAGAGACGTTATACTTGCCTCAATTAAATGAGTTAAGCTTAATAAAATATTAAACACTTGGAACTGTAGATGCTGGAATCGTGTGCAGAACACAAGGCTCTGGAGTAACTCAGCGGGCCAGGCAGCGTCTCTGGAGGATATGGATAGGCAACGTTTAGGGTCGGGACCTTTCTTCAAATGCCTGACCCGCTGAGTTCCTCCAGCACTTTGTGTTTTGTTCAAGATTCCCCCATCTGCGACTCCTTGTGTCTGCATTGCTCAGAATAAATTGTATTTGTTTATTCTGTCGGAAATCAAAAGGGCAGCCAGTTTCTTGGTTTCAGTCATTGTGGCCTGTTTGCATTTAAATGATCCAGTTCACAAGAGATTTGTGATGATGTATTGTTCATCTAGATTATCTGTCATTGTTCCCTGATCAGTTTATTGAACAAGAGCATTAAACTTTAAAAAAAGATGGAGAATTCTCAATAGCCCAACAGTAACTTTCAGTAGCCCAACTGTAGAATACTGAAGGTGGACAAAATTGCTGGAGAAACTCAGTTCGTGAGGCAGCATCTATGGAGCAACGTTTCGGGTCGAGACCCTTCTTGGATTGGAACGTTATCTAGGGCTGACTTCATTCCCCCTTCCCTGGAACCACCAAACACCCCGGAAAAAATAAAGCACGGGAATTGCAGATGCTGTTGCTGATCCGTGTTCCCCAGCAACGCTGTCTGACCCGCTGAGTTACTCCGCCACTTTGTGTCTCTTGTTTTATGGTGGAGAAAATGGTGCATTGCAGCAATGTTTCAGCGAGCTGCTCAGTCATTCATTGTTTCTTCTTTTCATTTGCAGGCTTTTGACTACGAAAAGAAGAAGTTGTTGGCAACCAAAGGTATGTGTGGAGCGACGCTCGCCTCTAACCTCTCGCTGTTTGTCAACAGTGATTCCTCGTCCAAACCCTTGTCGGGGGGTTGCTGCCAGCTCGTGCAAAGGATCGCGGGCCTGCCTCTCAAGCGCTGACCATTCATGCTGAGTCTGTTGCCTTTGTTTTTCTGACCATTCATGCTGAATAGTCTTTGTTTTTCCAAAAAAGGTTTTGTTGCAATGGCACATTTAAAGCACCCGTTTTTTCCGTTGACTGGTGTGAAGCGAATTCTAATTTGTGCCTCAAATAATTGCTTTTTTTTCCACACTGATCTACAGCTTTGACCAACGGTTTGACAGTAAATGGCCGTGCACATTCCTGAGTTCACGAGTCATATGCCAAGTGAACTGAGAGCAGTGAATCTTGCACGGTGTTTGCGTATAAAACCGTCAGTGGCATTTCAATTAAAGTCCCATCACTTGTTTAGTGGTAGAAAGCCCTGTAAATGGTGGGCGGTGAATCTGTGGAATTTATTGCCACAGACGGCTGTGGAGGCCAAGTCGATGGATATTTTTAGAGCGGAGATTGACGTAGTCTTGGACAGGACGGATGTCAGGGGTTATGGGGTGAAGGCAGGAGAATGGGGTTGAGAGGGAAAGATTGATCAGCCATGATTTAATGGCAGAGTAGACGAGGGCCGAATGGCCTAATTCTGCTCCTATCATTTATGAACATGAACATGAGATGCAAAAGGTGGCAATGGTGTTCCTACAATTTCTCCTCATGGAAGAAGAAGGTCATGTGATAGGAGCAGAATTAGGCCTTTCGGCCCATCAAGTGTACTACGCCATTCAATCACGGCTGATTTATCCTCCCCTCCTGCCCCCATTCTCCTACCTTCACCCCATAACCCCTGATACCCGTACAAATCAAGAATCTATCTACTTCTTCCACAGCCTCCCGTGGCACAGAAATCCACAGATTCGCCAGAAAGTCTAAAGAAATTCCTCCTCATCTCCTTTCTAAAGGAACGTCCTTTAATTCTGTGGCTATGACCCTTAGTCCTAGACTGTCCCATTAGTGGACACATCCTCGCCACATCCGTTCTATTCAAGCCTTTCATTATTTGGTATGTTTCACTGAGGTCCCCCCTCATTCTTCTAAACTCAAGCGGTACAGGCCCAGTGCCTGTACAAGCAAATGTTGCTGAAAGGCAAAATCAAAACTGCAACTTTGATTTGATTCTTGGTCAAGGGTTGCAACAGTATTTTGGGATGCTTTCTCCTACAGTCCTGGGACATAGACACCAGTGCAAGTGAATCATATTAACAAGCTCAGAAACTTGATCTCTTTCATCTGCATCTGGTTAATGAGTCACAAGCTTGTTTTAATTTAATCTTTTTGAGTGACTCCATTTGAAAGTGGGCTGACAAAAGGAATGCTTGTTGTCGAGGTATGATTAGCTTTGTCATTAAAAAAAAATGTATTCTTTACCAGTGCAGCCCATTTAAGCTTAGTATAGTTACATAGAAACACACAAAATCCGTGCAGGAGTGAGCCATTCGGCACGTCGAGCCAGCACCGCCATTCAATAGACAATAGACAATAGGTGCAGGAGCAGGCCATTCGGCCCTTCGAGCCAGCACCGCCATTCAATGTGATCATGGCTGATCATCCCCAATCAGTACCCCGTTCCTGCCTTCTCCCCATATCCCCTGACTCCGCTATTTTTAAGAGCCCTATCTAGCTCTCTCTTGAAAGCATCCAGAGAACCTGCCTCCACCGCCCTCTGAGGCAGAGAATATGATCATGGCTGATCATCTTAAATCAGTACCCCGTTCCTGCTTTCTCCCCATATCCCTTGATTCCATTATCCCTAAGAGCTAAATCTAACTTTCTTTTGAAAACATCCGGTGAATTGGTCTCCACTCACTTCTGTGGCAGAGAATTCCACAGATTCACAGTTTATAGTTCATAGTTTAGAGATACAGCATGCAAACAGGACCTTTGGCCCACCGAGTCCGCACCGACCAGCCATCCCCGCAGGTTAACACTATCCTACACTAGAGACAATTTTTACATTTATACCAAGCCATTTAACCTACAAACCTGTACGTCTTTGGAGTGTGGGAGGAAACCGAAGACCTCGGAGAAAACCCACGCAGGTCACGGGGAGAACATACAAACTCTGTACAGTCAGCCCCAGTAGTCAGGATCGAACCTGGGCCTCTGGCGCTGTAAAGCAGCAACTCTACCGCTGTGCCACTGTACACTGTGTATTTCCTATCTTGCAATGGTGGTGGTGAGACAAGCAATTCCCGCTAAGCTATTGGAGGCCTTGTGGTGCGAGTGTTATGGGATGTAGGACTCTGACCATCCCTTGTGCAGAAAAGCTGCTTAAAAACCACTTAGCTTTGGCTCTCAAAGTAGATGAGCTGCATTTGCATTGTCGATATTAAATTGCCAAAATGAAATGATCTTGGGTGAATTATTTATGAGGATGTTGCCTGGACCCGAGGACCTGATCTACAGGGAGATGTTGAGCAGGCATGGACTCTATTTCTTGGAGTGCAGGAGGATGAGGAGTGATCTTATAGAGGCGTGCAAAATCAGGAGAGGGATAGATCGGGTAAACGCACAGAGTCTCTTGCCCAGAGTAGGGGAATCAAGAACCAGAGGACATAGGTTTAACGTGAGGGGGGGTGGGGGGGGAAAGATTTAATAGGAACCTGAGGGGTAACCTTTTCACACAAAGGATGTGGGTGTACGGAATGAGCTGTCAGAGGAGGTAGTTGAGGCAGGTATGATCGCAATGCTTAAGGAACATTTAGACAGGTACATGGATAGGATGGGTTTAGAGGGATATGGGCCAAACGCAGGCAGGTGGGACTAATGCAGATGGGACATGTTGGCCGGTCGGTTTGGGCAAGTTGGGCCAAAGAGGCCGGTTTCCTCGCTGTAAGACTCCATGAATTGGAACGTCTCCTTGCTGACGATGCCATCTTTTTTTGACAGCTATGCTGAAGAAGCCTGTTGTAACTGAAGTAAGGACCCCGACGAATACGTGGAGCGGCCTCGGGTTCTCCAAATCAATGCCTGCAGAAACAATCAAGGAACTAAGACACGCCAATCACGTGCCCTACAAACCATCCATGGCAACTACGTACGAGGTAGTGAAAACTTGCGACTGCGCTGCATTTTTTGTTTAAATAGTACGTGCTCTAAGCGGAATCTCTTCAGCCACCGCTAAGTGATGGTTATGCTTGGGAGATACTTTTGCAGCCAGAAAAAGTGGCAGCAAGTTGTGGCGCTGCCTTGTACATGGAATTCCTTCAGCTCAGTTTTAACCAATGTCAGGTAATAACATACCTGACCACAGTCCAAAAATAATGATATTTTTACTTTGAAAGGATTGGTTATCTATATCAGATTTCATATTTGATTTGGCTGTAAGGTTTGGCTCAATGTGGAAGCGCTGAAGCTCTTTGCTTTTAAACCCATGCAGTAAGCTCCGAGCTGTGTAAACAATGGCAATATCCAAGAAAGAAAGAATGATGACTACTCTGTTTCAGGGAGAAGCTGAACCATGTGGCATTAATTACTCTCAATCTATTGCCGTTAGCAGATTCCTTTTTTTAAGTTTCTGGTCTGGAATCGTGATCGTCTTCCAGCAAATGCAACACATTAGACTTTGAAACACTACGCACTAATGGTGTTTGGTGGAAAGCTGATTCAGCCACAATTTGCTCACCCCAAGACTGAACTCTGGACCGCACGCATGAGACGGTGCCTGAGAAAATAACTGGAGAGAATTTTTTTTTTCATTTTCTTGAAATGCACAAAAAATGTCCATTACCTGGAATGTAATTTGGCCAAAATCATACCACTTTAGACCTGGACGTTTACATCAATCTTGTTCTTGGCACTACAATGTGGATGGTTACATTCTGCACTTACTCTCAGCAGCTCGATGTATTTGATCACACAGTGATTAAAGTGTAATTTGGTGAAGGGATACAGAGCTGCAGCCTGTGCAGCTTCTCATCCTCCATTATAACCCTCGACACTGGTTTCTGTCTCAAATGCTGATCATGCAGTCACAAAAAATGTTGCTTCGCCATTGTTCTGCCATCCCGAACCATTCTCATGCTTCGCAGGACAGTAAATCTGTCTCGACCTGATTTATTTCATGCCGCTGCTAGCTGTTGCTTATTTGTATTTCCATTCTCCCTCTCCCTCTCCCCCTCTCCCCCTCTCTCTCACTCTCACTCTCACTCTCCCTCTCTCTAAGCTTCCCCCTCTCTATCTCTATCCCTCTCTTTTCCTTTCCAATATCTGCTTTCCCAGTTTTCTACCTCTTTTGCCACACACAATTCCAACATCTGTCAAGAGAGAGTTAGAGTTTGATTTAGCTCTTAGGGCTAACGGAATCAAGGGATATGGGGTGAAAGCATGAAGGGGGGTGTTCCTGATTTTGGATGAGCATTTTCAATGGCGATGCTGGCTCGAAGGGCTGAATGGCCTGCTCCACCTATTTCTCTATGTTCTCTACGTTCTATCTTGCTTCGATCTCTAGTCTTCTTACCCAGTCCAAATGGCTCGATTGTAATTACGTATTGTCTTTCCGCCGACTGGTTGACGTCGCGACAAAAGTTTTCATTGTGCCTCGGTGCATGTGACAACATACTGAACTGATATCTTTCCCAAGCCTGGTGTGGTTTCGGCAGAATTCTGTCGCGATTTCGAGAAATTCACCCAGGTTTTCGAGCGCAACTAAGAGAAGTGTCAGCGGCATTTAACTGTAATCTCTCTTCGCAGTCATCGTCCCCAGCGTCACTATCGCGGTCAAACAGCCGAGAGTGCATCGGAGGTGGCAGCGAGTCTGATAACTGGAGGGATCGGAATGGTGAATTTCCATCATCGCTCAACAGCCCCAAGCAAAAACATAACCCATGTAAGCATTTCAGGTATTGTGACGGAGGGCTCACCTCTTTAGAATGTGCTACAATATCGAGGAGATATCGATACGTGTACTTCTCACAGCTTCTTTAGATTCATGGTTTTGTTCCATTTCATTGCCTTGCCAATGTGTAGACGGTTTCGCATCTGCTATTAAAATGTGTTGTTCAGGCTGATGCAGTCAGAAGATGAGGATTAATTAACAAAGCTTGCACAGTGGCGCAGCGGTAGAGTTGCTGACTTACAGCGCCTGAGACTCAGGTTCGATCCCGACTGCGGGTGCTGTCTGTACGGAGTTTGGACGTTCTCCCCGTGGGTTTTCTCTGAGATCTTCGGTTTCCTCCCACACTCCAAACTTATCAGCAACAACGATGAGTCGGCCTACAGGGAGGAGGTCCAGCACTTAGCAGCATGGTGCGCTGACAACAACCTGGCCCTTAACTCCAAGAAGACCAAGGAGCTCATTGTAGACTTCAGGAAGTCCAGGGGCGGCACACACACCCCCATCCACATTAACGGGACGGAGGTGGAACGTGTTTCTAGCTTCAGGTTCCTGGGAGTCAACTTCTCCGATGACCTCTCTTGGACCCACAATACCTCAACTCTGATCAAGAAGGCTCACCAGCGTCTCTTCTTCCTGAGGAGACTGAAGAAGGTCCATCTGTCTCCTCAGATCCTGGTGAACTTCTACCGCTGCACCATCGAGAGCATCCTTACCAACTGTATCACAGTATGGTATGGCAACTGCTCTGTCTCCGACCGGAAGGCATTGCAGAGGGTGGTGAAAATTGCCCAACGCATCACCGGTTCCTCGCTCCCCTCCATTGAGTCTGTCCAAAGCAAGCGTTGTCTGCGGAGGGCGCTCAGCATCGCCAAGGACTGCTCTCACCCCAACCATGGACTGTTTACCATCCGGGAGGCGCTACAGGTCTCTCCGTTGCCGAACCAGCAGGTCCAGGAACAGCTTCTTCCCGGCGGCTGTCACTCTACTCAACAACGTACCTCGGTGACTGCCAATCACCCCCCCCCGGACACTTATTATTATTTATTCAAATCATTTGCTATGTCGCTCTTCCAGGGAGATGCTAAATGCATTTCGTTGTCTCTGCACTGTACACTGACAATGACAATTAAAATTGAATCTGAATCTGAATCTGACACTCCAAAGACGTACAGGTTTGTAGGTTAATTGGCTTGGTATAAATGTAAAATTGTCCCTAGTGTGTTTAGGAAAGTGTTAGTGTGCGGGGATCGCTGGTCGGTGCAGACTTGGTGGGCCGAAGGGCCTGTTTCTGCGTTGTATCTCTAAACTAAACCAAACTAAACTAAGGATGGAAACGTTTAAAGCAGGATCTGATCATGGCCGAATTATGATGTTAGAACTACTGCAAATTGTCATGTCAGAGCTGCAGAATGAGGCCATTTGGCCCACTGAGTCTTGGCTGATCTATCTTTCCCACTCAATCCCATTCTCCTGTCTTCTCCCCATTACACAACCCATTTTCCTTTAGTTTTCATGTTTTTCTTCTCCCAGTTTAATGTTCTTCCCCTGACCATACCTGCAGTTGGGCAACAAGAAGATGCTGGACATCTTTTTCTCTCCCTTTTGTCCCTTTTTCATCTCGTACCTTTGTCCACTCAACTGCAAAACAAATCCCCCTTCTCTGTATCCACCTATCACTTGCCAGGCTTTGTCCTCCTCCCCCCCCCCCCCCTCTTTTTTTGCTTTCTCCAACCTACTACAATCAGTCTGAAGACGGGTTCCGACCCGAAATGTCACCTATCTATGCCTTGGTGAGTTGCTCCAACACTTTATCTTCTATACAAGATGTCCTGTACCCTAGCTCCACAATCAGCAGAACACAGGAATGGTTGAGGAAAAGCGGTCCACTCTAATTCTTGAGACTGTTCCACCATTCTGTCAAATCTAGGCTGAAGGTGTCTATTGCACATGTGTCAACAGGTCATTGTTTGTCAATTTCAATGTGTTGAAACCAACAAATTACGTTCTTAAGGGACAGTGTCTGAATACTGTAGGGAGATTAAATGGAAACAGTTTTTTTCCCCATACTGTTTAAATCCAAGACAGCTTTTTTCTGCTTGTCGTTTTTCCGAAGTAACATAAGTAGCTCTCTTTCTGATTGAAACTGCATTATATCCAATTCAGCCCACACAATGCAAGTAGTGTTCCCCGCTTCATCATTTGTGTTATGGACGTGTGTTATAGCAGAACTACCTGTGCAGCACAACAGTATTGTACTCTATGTGTAGAAAGGAATTGGCAACCGGTTTATACCGAAGTTAGATACAAAGTGCTGGAGCAACTCAGCGGGTCAGGCAGCTTTTCTGGAGAAAAAGGATGGGTGACGTTTCAGTTCGGAATTCTTCTTCAGACCCTGAAGTCTGAAGAAGGGTTCGGACCTGAAACGTCACCCGTTATTTTTCTCCAGAGATGCTGCCTGATCGGCTGAATTGCTCTAGCATTTTGTGTCCAGCATTGTAATCTAAACCGTCAAACAGTGTTAAAGAATGATTCACCATGTTGTCTGCCTGAACCTGTGCCTTCAAACAGTCTAAAAGGTAAAATGCCAACTCCAAAACTGGTAGAAACATTAGCTTCATTGCGTGTATCGAAAATGTAATAGCATTCTAATATCTTGATTTAATTTCCTGATTTGGGCGGCTTGGTGGCGCAGTGGTAGAGTTGCTGCCTTACGGCGCCAGAGACCCGGGTTCGATCGTGACTCTGGGTGCTGTCTGTGCGGAGTTTGTACGTTCTCCCTCTTGGGTTTCACCCGGGTACTCTGGTTTCCTCCCACAATCCAAAGACGTACAGGTTTGTAGAGTAATTGCCTTTGATTTTAAAAAACGGTAAATTGTCCCTAGTGTGTTTAGGATACTGTAAGTGTGCGGGGATCGCTGGTCGGCACGGACTCGGTGAGCCGAAGGACCTGTTTCCATGCTGTATCTCTAAACTAAACCAAATCTCTGCCAAATTGAAACGTTGGATTTCCGTGTAGTAATGTTGGAAAATTGAAAGGTAGTTCATTAGAACACCTTAATTTATTTCCGTTGGCGCCATTAACTTTATACAGAGTACTTCTGAGTCTCAGTACTCCCAGCCCCAAGTATGCAAAAATTCAATATATCTGGCCCGGCCTGCTGTCGACCAAGCTGAGAAACAAAATATTTTCACACCTATTGCCGCCTTGCGGTCAGACATATTTTGATTTGAGGCAGGGTAAATCTTTCCTTATGTCCTTGTGAAAGAGTGCCACTCACTGATGAACAGTATCTCAGTGCAGGATTTGCTCAGGTCCACGTATTCCTGGCAACATTGAACCCGTTAAGTGCATTTTTACCAGGTTTTTCTTGCTGTGGTCTGTCCTTTCAACAGCTTGAAGTGGCTAGACTATTTGTACAGATTACCGGGTCTCAACCTTTCCACTTGAGAACCGCAGTTGTAACATAGTGAACATCCACCGGCGGCACGGTGGTGAAGCAGTGAAGTTGCTGCCATACAGCGCCAGAGACCCGGGTTCGATCCTGACTCTGGGTGCTGTCTGTATGGAGTTTGTACGTTCTCCCTGTGACCACCTGGGTTTCACCCGGGTACACTGGTTTCCTCCGACACTCCAAAAACGTACAGGGTTGTAGTTTAATTGGCTTCGGTAAAGATTGTAATTTGTCGCTAGTGTGTAGGATAGTGCTAGTGTTCGGGGATCGCTGGTCAGTGCGAACTCAGTGGGCCGAAGGGCCTGTTTACGTGCCGTATCTCTAATTTAAGCTAAACAAAATTCTCCAGCTGACATTGTCAATGTCTGAATCCATGCTAACTACAATGATGGTATTTGAATACTGGACGCAATTATTTGATAAAAAATAATTGATTGTCCCACTGTTTATGTTGTATTAATAAGCATTCACTGTAGCCCTGTCTGCTGCCCTGGTGTGCAGTAACCGGTGGAAGTAGCAAAGGATTTCCATTATTATTTTTCTGAAATGTCGCCCATTGTCATATGGTTAAGCAAGAAGTAAAACCTAGTCTGGTAGAAACACAGTGCATGTGGAGAAGCAGTCTTGACTTTATTCACTGACAAGGTTAGCAGTCCATTCACTGACTTCAGGTAAACATATCTCTTAGGATACCGGTGGTGAGCTGCCACAGTATAAGATCTCCCTCCCTCTCTGTCCCTGCCCCACCCTAGTTTCACTATCCTCCTGTTTCATTTTACTGTTTGTTTACCTCGTTGTCAACTTCCCCTCAACCGACAACGGACCATTGTACGTTTCCTTGGTCATTGTCTGCTTTGATCTGTCCTTTCCACACCTTACATGCTCTTTCTACCCGTCCATATCTCCAGTTTCCCACTCCCCTGACACAGTCTGAAGAAGGGTCTCGACCCGAAATATCACCTATTCCTTTTTCTCCAGAGATGCTGTCTGTCGCACTGAGTTACTTAATTTGTGTCTATTTTCGGTGTAAACCAGCATCTACAGTTCCTTCCTACACATCTATCTGCACCAGTTGTTCTCAAGCTGAAAGCCATTAATTTAACATTGTCTTATTCTGCATCAAGTTAAATATTTTTCCTGTGGATTTAGACTATTTTAGTTTTTGCTCTGGATATTTTTGCGAGATAACAGAAATATGCTTGAAAATGTAACATTTGATTGGAGGTAAAAAAACGTTGACCAAATTCACCATGAGCGAGACCAGTTTCACTTCTGGTGAGTTTATGATCTTCATTCCGGTGCAATATTTGGCACAGAGCATGTACTTCCTGTGGCAGCTGAGGAAGTACAATCTGCCACAGGCAATGATGTTCCAATTCTAGACGGCCATCGTAGAGTCTGTCCTCACCTTCTCCATCATGGTCTGGTTTGGCTCAGCCACCAAGCACGACACCTGGAGGCTGCAGCGAATCGTCCGATCAGCAGAGAAGGTTGTTGGCTGCTACCTTCCCTCCATTGATGAACTGTACACTGCAAGGGCCAGGAAGCGAGCGGGTAAGATCATCTCTGACCCCTCTCACCCTGGCCACAAACTATTTGAATCACTTCCCTCTGGAAGGCGACTCCGGATTGTCAAAGCTGCCACAGCCAGACATAAAAACAGTTTTTATCCACGAGTAGTTGCTCTACTCAACAGCCAAAAATCTGTAGCCTCCCTTTGATCTGGTATTTTGTTGGTTTGCATGCTTGATCAATGGTGTTTTATCATTAATGTTTTATTATTATTAATGTTTAGTGTTTTCTGAGTCATTCATAACTGTCACTGTATGTCATGTTGTTACTTGTGGGCGGAGCACCAAGGCAAATTCCTTGTATGTGAATACTTGGCCAATAAACTCACTTACTTACTTACTCACTTACTTACTTTTAATTTTTGTCTCCTCAGCCGAGCACTATTTGACCAGCACTAACTACATGGACTGCATTTCTTCAATGATGGGCAGTAATGGCTGCAGCCTGAATAACTCCTTCAAAGGCTCAGAATTGCCCGAACTCTTCAGCAAGCTCGGTTTAGGCAAATATACGGATATCTTCCAGCAACAAGAGGTTAGTCCAACCACTCCTCACTGAATATTGTTCAATAGTATAATAGTGCTCTATGTGTCACTTTTTAGCTTAGTTTAGAGATACTGCACGGAAACAGGCCCTTCGGCCCACCGAGTCCGCACCGACCAGCGATCCCTGCACATTAACACTATTCTACACACATTAAGGACAATTTTACACTTACACCAAACCAATTAACCTACAAACCTGTACGTCTTTGGAGTATGAGAGAAAAATTAAGATCTCGATGAAAAGCCACGTGGCCACGGGGAGAAGGTGCAAACTCTGTACAGACAGTACCCATAGTCGGGATCGAACCCAGGTCTCCGGCGCTGAAAGCGCTGTAAGGCAGCAACTCTCGCTGCGCCATCGTGCTGCCCCAACTGCACAGTGAAATTCTTTTTGCGTATATTACATAGGCAGGCGCCACCATTTGGAGGCATTAACCCGGTTCACCCGCGTACCGGCCCACATATAGCGCACGACGTCTCCTGCTCCCTCCCGGTTATGCCGCCCGACGAACCTTTGTGCGGGTTACCGGTTCCGTGGTGAAATATGCACACTTCCCCCAATGATAATTAAATAGTTTTCTTCATGTTTTAGCCAAGGAATTGAAGGAAATGTATGTGGGATAGCAGGAATGTGATTTGGTGGAGGGTGTGTCTGAAGAAAGGTCACAACCCGAAACGTCACCTATCCATATTCTCCAGAGTGTGCTGAAAAAGCTATTTGGCATACTTGCCATCAGTGGGGAGTGTGCTGAGCTCAGGAGTTGGGACATTCTACTACAGTTGTGCAAGAACTTGGTCAGAACGTCATACAGCATGGAAACGGGTCTTTCAACTCAAATTGCCCGTACCGTCCCATCTAGGCCAGTCCCATCTGCCAACATTTGCCGCATATCGCTCTAAACCTCTCCTATCCATGAACCTGTCCACATGCCTTTTAATTGTTGTTATAGTACCAGCCTCAACTACCTCCTCTGGTAGCTCGTTCCACATACCCACTACCCTCTGTGAAAATTTTGCCCCTCAGTTTCACATTAAATCTTTCCCCTCTCACCTTAAACGTATGTCCTCTGGTTCTTAATTTCCCTAATCTGGTTAAAACAGCATTCACCCTATCTATTCCAAAAGAAAATGTGGTGAGACCACATCCAAAGTATTGTGGTCATCCTGTTTTAGGATGAATGTCATTCCGCTGGAAAGGATGCAGAAAAGATTCACCAGGATGTTACCTGGACTCAAGGGTTCTTAAAGATAGCGGAGTCAGGGGATATGGGGAAAAGGCAGGAACAGGGTACTGATTGGGGATGATCAGCCATGATCACATTGAATGTGATGGCTCGAAGGGCCGAATGGCCTGCTCCTGCACCTATCGTCTACTGTCTATTGTTAAGGGCATGAGTTATGAGGGTCAGAAAATGCTGGAGTAACTCAGCGGGACAAGCGGCATCTCTGAATAGAAAGAATGGATGACGTTTCGGGTCGCCAACCTATGCAGAGATGCTGCCTGTCCCGCTGAGTCACTCCAGCATATTCTGCATATCTTCGGTTTAAACCAGCATCTGCAGTTGCTCCCCACAGCATTCCAAAACTAGTGGGCATAGAGAGGGAAAGAATGTTTACGGTTGAGTGATTTCAGGGCAATTTATTTATGCAGGGGGTGTTGCGAATATGGATCGAGCTGCCAGAGGACCTTCTGGAGGCGGGTATAATATTTACGTTTAAAAGACATTTGGACTTTGTTTCGAGGGATATGGACCACACATAGGCAGATTAGACCAGCTCAGCTGCAAAACCTGGTTGGCATGGACAAAGATAGACACACATTGCTGGAGTAACTCAGCGGGACAGGCAGTATCTCTGGAGAGAAGGAATTCTTTTTTTTCAAAATAGACTTTATTCAGGTAATAAATATATACAATACATGAACCGTGCAAAAAATTCATCTGACATTTTCGGAGGCTATACAAATTGTTCAATACAGTCTACAGACATTGCTCAAATTTCACAAATTTGTCCCCCACCCTTGCCACACATGTGGCCCACTGCCGTGGAATCCCTTCCCTTATTTTGAGGGGTGTCTCCACCACACCCTGCCCCCCATGTCCAGAAGCGGAAGGACCCTAGACTGTGGTCCTCCTCCACCGAGCCTTGGCGTTGGCTGCACAGAGCTTCAGTGCGTCCCTCAGCACGTACTCCTGCAGTCTGCAGCGGGCCAGTCGGCAACATTCCCCGTCTTCTGTGGAAATCCAGTGAAATGGCTTAGGAAGGGAGCAGTGGTGCAGACGAGATGTGCATGAAAGATGGGAAGTCTGAAGAAGGGTCTCGACACGAAACATCACCTAGTCCTTCACTCCCGAGATGCTGCCTGGCCCGCTGAGTTACTCCAGATTTTTGTGTCTATCTCCAGTTCAATGGCATTCACCTCTGTCCCTCTCATATCTCCACAGATTGACATCCAAACATTCCTCACTCTGACTGACCAGGACTTGAAGGAACTCGGGATAACCACATTCGGTGCCAGAAGGAAAATGCTGCTTGCCATTTCAGGTCAGTGTCTGTGCTTTTGTGTAATGTGTGTTTCATACAGACTTCCAAAATCTGCAGTAATTTTGATGCAAAAAAAACAGATGATGCCGGAAATGAGAGATATTGCAATAAGATATTTTTAGCTCAGTTTAGAGATGTATGCCAATTTGCTGAATTCCTTCAACTTGAGAGATGGGCCTGTAAAGCTAACTTTGCACTGCAGGAAGTTTAGTTTAGTTTAAAGATACACCACGGAAACAGGCCCTTCGGCCCACCGGGTCCAGGCTGGCCAGCGATCCCCGCACTTGAACACTATCCTACACACCTAATTTACAATTATACCAAGCAAATTAACCTACAAACCTATACGTGTTGGAGGAGACCGGATATCCCGGATAAAACCCACGCAGGTCACGGGGAGAACGTACAAACTCTGTACAGACAGCACCCGTAGTCAGGACTGAACCCGGCTCTTTGGCGCTGTAAGGCCGCAACTCTACCGCTGTGCCAACCTCCCGCCATTGAAATAAGATATTGCAGATACTGGAATCTTGAGGAATAAACAGACTTCTGGAGGAACTCAGGCGGTCAGCCCGCATCCATGGAGAGAAATGGATAGATTCAAGATTCAAGAGAGTTTATTGTCATGTGTCCCTGATAGGACAATGACATTCTTGCTTTGCTTCAGCACAACAGAACATAGTAGGCATGACTACAGAACAGATCAGTGTGTCCATATAACCATGATATAAATATATACACACATGAATAAATAAACTGATAAAGTGCAAATAAACAGATAATGGGCTATTAATGTTCAGAGTTTTGTCCGAGCCAAGTTTAATAGCCTGATGGCTGTGGGGAAGCAGCTATTCCTGAACCTGGTCGTTGATAATGTTCTGCATCAGAATCTTTCTTCAGACGGATGGAGTAGAGAGGAGATACTCAATAATCTGGTGCCAGATTATTCAGTATGCCCAGGTCATAAGGAATTGGAGTAGAATTAGGCCATTTGGCCCATCAAGCCTACCTGCTTAAGATAAATTATCCATTGGCTCAGTAAAAACTCGAGAGAATAATAATCTGCAGCATGTTGTTTGTATGTCTTGGACTACACAGTGGTGCAGCAGTAGAGTTGCTGCCTTACTGCACCAGAGACCTGGGTTTGATCGTGACTAGTATGTACAGAGTTTGTACATTCTCCATCTGACCTCGTGGGTTTCTTCCGGGTGCTCAGGTTTCATAAGTGATAGGAGCAGAATTAGGCCATTCGGCCCATCAAGTCTCTCTGCCATTCAATCATGGCTGATCTATCTTCCCCTCTTAACCCCATTCTCCCCATAACCCCTGACACCCCTTTCCTCCCACACTCCAAAGATGTACAGGTTTGTAGGTTTAATTGGGTTGTGTAGGATGGTGCTAGTGTACGGGGTAATCGCTGGTCGGCGCGGACTCGGTGGGCCGAAGGGCCTGTTTCCGCGCTATATCTCTAAAGTCGAAAGTAAAAGTCTAAAGACTTCCATCATGATAGCTCGGTAACACAGTAACAGTGACATCTGGCAGAGCACTGGTTTGCAGTGGCGCCGACAATGGCTGCCTCAGCGTACTGCTCCTTGCTGTTTTGTCTGTGTTTGTTCGTTTGTGTCGTCTGAAAATCCCACAAAGATCACGTTCATGAGCGAGGTACTCATTAACATCAGACACCCGGTACCTCCAAACATCGTTCCGGATTTCTCTCACTCGCCGGATTATTTGGACATACTCGTCGGCAGGGCTGTGGCTGTGTTCAAGGTCTTGAGACGGAGGAGGACTCGGGGGGGAAGCGCTCTGGAGCACTGGCCCGACGAGGGTTCCGCACACCGCTCCCGAGTATATTCCTTGCAAATCTACGTTCTCTCAACGACAAAGTGGACGAACTGCAACTCCTGCGCCAAACAAACAAGGACTTCTCTCGAGCCGCTGCCCTGTGCTTCACCGTGACCCGGCTGTGTGAGTCTACCCCGGACAATGTGCTACAACTGGCTGGCTTTCAACGACATCAGAGCGGACCGCGAAGCGGAGGCAGCGGGAAAATCAAGAGGCGGTGGAATATGCTTCTATACCAACCAGGACTGGTGGAGCGACGTCACGGTACTATCTAACTTCTATCCCACTCTGGAATCATTTTTATAAATTGCAAACTCTTTTATTCTCTGAGGGAATTTACCTCTTTTATTCTCGCTGGAGTTTACATCCCCCCCCACCCAAGCTTGCGTACGTGAGGCGCAAACGCAACTCGCTGACCAGGTAATTACGGTAGCGAGTGACTTCCCGGACGCCACGGTCATTGTTTTGGAGGACGTTAACAAAGCTAACCTCAGCCGAGACCTTCCAAAATACAGACTTCCTGTTACCTGCCCCACCAGAGGGGAGAGAACACTCGATCATTGTTATACTACAATTAGGAACATATATCGCTCTGTTCCCCAGGTTGCTCTGGGTCTCTCTGATCATTGTCTAGTTCGCCTTATTCCGACCTACAGGCAGAAACTAAAATCTTCTAAGCATGTGGTCAGAACAATGAAAAAGTGGACAAGCGAGGGCATTGAAAACCTACAGTTTTGTACCTACAGTACCTACAGTACAGTGTTGGGTCCTTTGTTGTTTGTCATGTACAACAATGATCTGGATGAAGGTGTGGTAGATTGGATTAGTAAGTATGCAGATGATAGCAAGATAGGTGGGGTTGTGGATAATGAAGAGGATTTCCAAAGTCTACAGAGTGATTTAGGCCATTTGGAAGAAATGATGGCAGATGGAGTTTAATGCTGATAAATGTGAGGTGCTACACCTTGGCAGGACAAATCAAAATAGGACGTACATGGTAAATGGTAGGGAATTGAAGAATACAGTTGAACAGAGGGATCTGGGAATAACCGTGCATAGTTCCTTGAAGGTGGAATCTCATGTAGATAGGGTGGTAAAGAAAGCTTTTGGTATGCTAGCCTTTATAAAACAGAGCATTGAGTATAGAAGCTGGGATGTAATGTTAAAATTGTACAAGGCATTGGTGAGACCAAATCTGGAGTATGGTGTACAATTTTGGTCGCCCAATTATAGGAAGGATGTCAACAAAATAGAGAGAGTACAGAGGAGATTTACTAGAATGTTGCCTGGGTTTCAACAACTAAGTTACAGAGATAGGTTGAATAAGTTAGGTCTTTATTCTCTGGAGCGCAGAAGGTTAAGGGGGGACTTGATAGAGGTCTTTAAAATGATGAGAGGGATAGACAGAGTTGACGTGATCAAGCTTTTCCCTTTGAGAATAGGGAAGATTCAAACAAGAGGACATGACTTCAGAATTAAGGGACAGAAGTTTAGGGGTAACATGAGGGGGAACTTCTTTACTCAGAGAGTGGTAGCGGTGTGGAATGAGCTTCCAGTGGAAGTCCGATTCAGATTCAGATTCAATTTTAATTGTCATTGTCAGTGTACAGTACAGAGACAACGAAATGCATTTGTGGTGGAGGCAGGTTCGTTGGTATCATTTAAAAATAAATTGGATAGGCATATGGATGAGAAGGGAATGGAGGGTTATGGTATGAGTGCAGGCAGGTGGCACTAAGGGAAAAAAGTTGTTCGGCACGGACTTGTAGGGCCGAGATGGCCTGTTTCGGTGCTGTAATTGTTATATGGTTATATGGTTACAGTCCTGCTTTGACTCCACTGATTGGAATGTGTTCATGGAAGCAACCACAAGCCTCGATGAATACACAGACACTGTATCATCATAAGTCAGCTATTGTGAGGACAGTTGCATTCACACTTGGACCCGGGTCAGGTTCAACAACGACAAGCCCTGGTTTACAGCAGAACTCAGACAGCTCCGATATCTGAAGATGAGGCCTATCGTAGTGGGGATGCAGACCTCTACAGGCAGGCCAAGTACAAGCTAAGAAGAGGAATCAGAGCTGCCAAGGAAAGGGAAAGGTACTCTGAGAAGTTGAGGAGCAAGTTCTCAGCTAATGACTCTTCTTCAGTGTGGAAGGGCTTGCAAGAAATCACCAGCTCCAAGAGGAAAACCCCCTGCTCCTTGGCCCATCATCAGCTGACCAACGACCTGATTGAGTTCTGCTACAGGTTCAATAGACAGAAACATAACATCCTCCCTCCCTCCCCACTCCTCACCCAATCACCACTTCACACCCACTTACAGCCTGACTCCAGTCTGCAAAGTCTGGGCCCTCGTCCACTACCCACCCCCTCCTTGCTGCCCAACATCAATCTGGCCACTTCTCCATCATTAACAATAGCAATTGAGGAGGTGGAAAAGTTATTCAGGAGACAGAAAAGCCAGAAATCTCCAGGACCGGACAATGTTTCCCCCTCTATCCTCGAGCACTGTGCCGAACAACTGGCACCAGTCTACACAGACATTTTCAATCGGTCCCTGCAAACCTGTACTGTCCCTGCCTGCTTCAAAGTCTCCACTATTGTTCCCGTACCCAAAAAGACAAGGATTACTGGTCTTAATGACTTCAGGCATGTCACACTGGCCTCTGTAGTCATGAAGATCCTTGAAAGACTTGTGCTGGCCCACCTGAAAAATATCACAAACCCCCTGCTGGACCCCCTGCAGTTTGCATACCGGGCAAATAGATCAGTGGATGGCACAGTCAACCTAGACCTGCATTTCATCCTCCAGCACCTGGACCACCAGGGGACCTATGCAAGGATTTTGTTTGTGGATTTTAGCTCTGCAATAGACATTAGAGAATAGATGCAGGAGTAGGCCTTTGGCCCTCCGGTGTTATCATGGCTGATCATCCCCAATCAGTACCCCGTTCCTGCCTTATCCCCATATTCCCTCACTCCACTATTTTTAAGAGCCCTATCTAGCTCTCTCTTGAAAGCATCCAGAGAACCTGCCTCCACCGCCCTCTGAAGCAGAGAATTCCACAGACTCACCACTCTCTGTGAGAAAAAGTGTTTCCTCATCTCCGTTCTAAATGGCTTACTCCTTATTCTTAAACTGTGGCCCCAGGTTCTGGACTCCCCCAACATCGGGAACATGTTTCCTGCCTCTAATGTGTCCAAGCCCTTAACAATCTTATATGTTTCAATGAGATTCCCTCTCATCCTTCTAAACTCCAGAGTGTACAAGCCCAGCTGCTCCATTCCCTCAGTCTATGACAGTCCCGCCATCCCGGGAATTAACCTTGTAAACCTACACTGCACTCCCTCAATAGCAAGAATTCAACACCATTGTGCCAGAGCTACTACCCTCCAAACTTTCCGAGTTGACTGTGCCTGGACCTTTCTGTCAGTGGCTCATCAGCTTCCTGACAGACAGCATGTGAAGCTGGGAAAGCACATCTCGGACCCGCAGACCCTCAGCATAGGAGCACCGCAAAGCTGCGTTCTCTCCCCTCTCCTCTACTCTCTCTACACCAATGACTGCACCTCCACAGACTCCTCTGTCAAGCATCCCAAGTTTGCGGACGACACAACCCTGATTGGACTGACCCAGGATGGGGAGGAATTTGCCTGCAGACAGGAAGTGACACAGCTGGCGTCCTAGTGCCATCGCAACAACCTGGAGCTCAATGCTCTTAAGACAGTGGAATTGATTGTAGACTTTAGGAGAGCTACCCCTCCCCCACCCTCACCCCCACTCACCATCAACAACACCACAGTCACATCTGTGGAGTCTTTAAAGTTCCTTGGAACCATCATCTCCAAGGATCTTAAATGAGAGGCCACCATCGACTCCACAGTCAAAAAGGTCCAACAGAGGATGTACTTGAGCTGAGCTGAGAAAACATAATCTGGCACAGGCAATGATGGTCCAGTTTTATACGGCCATCATAGAGTCTGTCCTCACCTTCTCCATCATGGGCTGATTTGTCTCAGCCACCAAGCACGACATCCGGAGGCTGCAGCGCGCCGTTCGATCAGCTGAGAAGGTTATTGGCTGCAACCTTCCACCCCATTGATGAGCTGTACACTGCAAGGGCCAGGAAGCGAGTGGGTCAGATCATCTCTGACCCGTCTCACCCTGGCTACAAACGCTTTGAAGCACTTCCCTCTAGAAGGCGACTCCGGACTGTCAAAGCCGCCACAGCTTTTTTCCACAAGCAGTAACTCTACTCAACAGCCAAAAGTCTGTAGCCTCTTTTCACTCTGGTATTTTATTTCATTCTTCACATGTTTAAATTATAATGTTTTGTTTTTAATTGTCTACTGTGTATCGTGTTGTTACTTGCGAGAGAAGCACCAAGGCAAATTCCTTGTATGTCTACATATTTGGCTAATAACTTTTATTCAATTCAATTCAATTCAATTCTATGAAGTTGTCCTTTGGGGAGCTTAGTGTCCAGTGGACATCTTTCTACCTATCCACCAGCTCCTCCATGTGGCACAGAAACACTTTGTCAGAATTGCTTATCTCCCCATTCAGAATTTAGACTCAAGAACTGGCGAAACATAAAAGTCCATAACTGCAGAGAAAAATTGGCCACTCAGCCCAGGTACTATAACAACATTTAAAAGGCATTCGGGCAGATACGTGGATAGGAAAAGCTTATAGGGGTATGGGCCAAACGCGAGCAGATGCGGGTAGTGTAGAAGGGGTAATCTTGGTCGGCATTGGCCTGCATTGCCCATGAGCATGACTGTATGTAGAGCTGAGGGGAGCAACAACGTGGCATTATAACAACTGCTATGTAAATCACATGTACAACACAAGTGGTTAAAATGGAGCCTGACCTTCGTGCTTCCTGTGCTTCCCTTGCAGAGTTGAGCAAAAGTTGTCAGAAACCCTTTGAGCCTCCAAGTATCCGCTCGACGTTTCTAGAAGGCGGGGCGAGTGGCCGATTGCCGCAACAGTATCACTCCGAGGTTGCCAGCATCAGTGGCCGGTGGTAGCACCAAAACTGGAACTCAGTCGCCCGTGACCGCCACCGAGAGGGCTGGCACAAACTGTGCGTGGCCATAGCCCTGTGGAGATCATTCACTGCACAGAGCCCTCCACATTTGAGGAGTTGGATTACAAAGACCAAAGCCTGCTTGATTTTGTGCAAAACGTCGTGCCAAATGGGGGGGAGGGGGGGGGGGGAGGGGGGGGGGGGGGGGGGGGGAAGAAATGGTTTATCAATGCATATTCCTTGGTTGCCTTTCCTGTTTCACCAAATATGGTACCAACCTATACGCAGATTAGAGAATGATCATGAACATAAGCTTTCGTGCTCAATATTATTTATTAGAGAACAAAAATTTAAATTATGCACTGAAATGTTAGGTTCTACCACGGAATTAGACTCGAACCACTAACCTAAGTGCATTGTGTGTATAGTTTGTGAGCAGGGTGTGAAATGGAAGCAGTTCTGAGGAGAGAGACTTGCCTCTGCACTTCACATGTCCTGACTTTCTGGACCCATGGAAAAGGGTTTATTTTCCTCTAGTCCTCAAACTCCGAAAGATCCATTTTATTACTTAAAATGGAGCGGGCATGGGCAGGGGCTTAGTGAAACTGGCACCGTCCTGGAGTCGTCGTGATGCCAAATATTGTCCAATGCATCTTGGATAGCTGGTTGACAGAAAACTATGTCCACTCAAATTCAAATATGGATACATTGCTTCCAATCAGTAATTAAATCCGATTGCATTTTACTGCCATCTTAAGCGTGCATGTTACACTTCAGGTTGCTGCTTTTTCAAACTATAACCCGTAAAGAAATCATTACATTTCGAAACATTTTTATTGCAGCCAGTTCTGTCACTGAAGTGCATTGTATTTCCAGTGTGGATTTGCCTCAACTGGAAATGGTCTTTGTGGTCTGGCTTCCACTCCCCTCTGGCAGCACACTCGTTCCAAACATTTCTTGCATCTGCCCTGTGTCCTTACAAATGGATCTACACCATTCACCTCAGCTGCTCCTTGGTCAACCACATCCCACATCCTTGACGATTTGGCGTTTTGAAGCCTCTGCTGAATTCCTGATGGGATTTATTTGGTTTATTATTTATTCACGATCCTTACAGTCTCTATGGTCAGCTCAGTAACCAGATCTAAATTGGGACAAGAATCAAACAACAGAAGCAACTCAGTGGGTCAAGACCCAAAACATTTCCAAAAGAGGGTCCAGGCATGCGGAACAGAAAATTCTGCAAAAACATACAATATTTTCGGTCGATTACTTTTACTTACCAGCTTGTTGGATGGTAGATGTTCTTCATTGACAAGAATATCCCTGGTCTAAAATGGTGTGTGCTTGGAGTGCAATGGAACAACAACTACAGATGCTGGTTTGCATCTAAGATAGACACAAAATGCTGGAGTAACTCAGTGGGGCAGATAGCATCTCTGGAGAGAAGAAATGGGTAACGTTTCAGGATGAGACCCTTCATCAGAAGAAGGGGCTCAATCCGAAACGTCACCCATTCCTTCTCTCCAGAGATGCTGCCTGTCCTGCTGAGTTACTCCAGCATTTTGTGTCTATCTTCAACCAAAACATCAATAATTCCTTTCCTCCCACAGATGCTGCTCGTCCCGAGTTCCTCCAGTATTTTTGTTTCTTCTCCTGATTCCAGCGCCTGAAGTTTAGTTTAGTTTAGTTTGGAGGAACAGCGCGGAGACAGGCCCTTCGGCCCACTGAGTCCGAGCCGACCAGCAATCCCCCTACACTGGCACTATCCTACACACACTAGGGACAATTTACAAGGACCAAAGCCAAATTAGCCCCTACAAACCTGTGTGTCTTTGGAGGAAACCGGAGCATCCAGAGAAAACCCACGCAGGTCACGGGGAGAACGTACAAAGTCCATACAGACAGCACGCATAGTCAGGATTGAACCCGGGTCTCTGGTGCTGTAAGGGTCGCAACTCTACCACTGCACCACCTCTCTTGTGTCTCTAAACTGGGACAATTTTCGTGACATCATGTAACAACAAATTTTAGATACAAATGCTGCCAATATCACACGGTTGTGTGTGTGTTCCTGCACCAGTTCAATTTGTGCACTAAATCTACTCATAAAAACAGTGCCCGTTGGAGTATCAGATGGGTGTGCATGTGCTAGACTGCATTAGTTTGCACGCTGGAGCAGTTCTCTCTAGGTACTATGACAAGAAAGAGAAAGTAACTGCTTACACAGTGGCATCGCTGCTCGAGCTGCTGCCTCATAGCAACAGAGACCTGTGTTCGATCCTGACCTCGGGTGCTGACCGTGTGGAGTTTGCACATTCAGCCTGTGACTGTGTGGGTTTCCTCCGTGTGCTCCGGTTTCCTCCCACATCCCAAAGACGTGCGGGCTTATCGGTTAATTGACCTAGATTGTAAATTCTACTCTGTAGTGTGTTAGGGAGTGGACGCAAATGTGGGATAACATAGAACTCGTGCGATCCGGTGGTCGGCATGGACTCGGTGGGCCGAAGGGCTTGTTTCAACACTGTATCTCTAAACTAAACTAAATTCTGCAGCTACTTTCCCATGTAAATTGTGCTTGTGAGCGAGATGGTTGATATTGGCAAACGTGTGCCCTCAGTTTCCTGAAATCATTTTTTTTTAAACCCAGCAAGTTAGTATGTAGGTTTGTGGGTGTACTTGGCTGGGGAGGATGTCAGAAGCAGAACCAGATGGATCCTAAAAGCCTGCATATTTTTCTCTGAGCTTTTGTGGTTCCGTTTTGAATGTCACACCTATTACCACATGGAAGTGTTTTGTTGTGTGAGAGCATTCTTCTTGTTGACTCATAGGAACATGAACGGACAGGAATAAATGGCCATCACGATTGCAAAGCCTTGTGTGGCACGACATACAGTCCAGTTTTAATTGCAGGCAGAGATGGCTAGTCTTGGACATTACTCTGGACCGGGCGGCACAGTGGCGCAGCGGTTGAGTTGCACCTTACAGCACCAGAGACCCGGGTTCGATCCTGACCACGGGTGCTTGACCACACGGGCTTTGTACGTTCTCCCCGTGACCTGTATGGGATTGCCCCGGGACCTCCGGTTTCATCCCGCACCCCAAAGACATACAGGTTTGTAGGTGAATTGGATTCAAGAAAATTGTAAATTGTCCCTAGTGTGTGTAAGATAATGTTGGCGTGCGGGGATCGCTGGTCGGCGCAGACACAGTGGGCCGAAGGCCGAAGATACAATTAAAATTTGTATATATTTCTATAAGATACCCTCTCATCCTTCTAAATTCCAATGAATATAAGCCCATATATATATATATACATATATATATTGAACAGCATCCCCCTATCCAATCCTCCCCTTCCTAGTTCTCCAACCAGTCTGACTGTCCCCTGATTACATTTTATCACTGTATGCATTGTCGTTGCAACCTTCTCCGAGCTAACAATGTTCTATTCTACACTTTCCTTGAACTACATCCCCTTTGATGTCTCTCGTATTCACACCTTACTCCCCTTCTCCCCTGCCTCTCAGTCCGTAGAAGTGTCTCGACCCGAAACGTCACCCATTCCTTCTCTCCAGAAATGCTGCCTGTCCCGCTGCGTTACTCCAGCATTTTATGTCTATCTTCGGTGTAAACCAGCATCGATGGTAGAATGGTTTCACTTCAAAATATATAACTCCTACCACCGGTGAGAAGCCGATCAGTTCTCAGTTTTCTTCGCAGTTCAAAAGATTGTTTGTTTCCCCCTTAGCAAGGCCATCGCCAGGCCTTCACAAGCAGCCTATAGCCAGCAAGGTCTCCACGCCATGGCTTCAGCATTTGCCTTCTCGTTTTCTGTGACGACGTTCATGTCCCTTCTTGTTTGCACTGTCATCTGTCCTATGCACAAAGTTTGATGTATTCGTGAAGGATTTGTGAAGACACTTTTTAGCCGAAATGAAGGAAGTTTCCAAGTGCCGACCTTCTCCGCTGCCCTTTTATATTGATATTCATTTCCTGATCATTTTGTTTCGCCTGAGCTTTGAAAACCGGGAGAGGTGCAGCCACGATGGCTGAATTGCATTTATGAAAATAAATATACACACTTTGTAGGACTTAGACTGCTAAGTGAAGCTTCCTGTGTCTCCAGCTTTAGGTGAACACCATCTTGCTGCATGAGTGGAATTAGTGATTAAAAATATGTGAATAGTTTAATATTGTTTTCGATTTTAACTGGCAATTATGCATATGGTCTGTATAGAGTTTTAATTGTTGGATTGAATGAAAACGAATTTGCACACTCAAAGGGAAGAGGCCTTGTTTCGTCACTTTCGTATAGAATTTAGTTTTGTGATTTTTGGGAGGTTTTTTCCTCTCTCAATTATTAGCAGCAAAGAGGAAATCCAACGTTGTGAATCCCTCTTCAAAGTTTTCGAAAAGTCAGTGGTATCTGTGCGCGCCAGAAGTGAAGGCTTTTCAGTCCGTGGAAGATGGACTGGAATAATTTTCTGGGCGAAACACTGGATGGATACGTGCTTGTCTCGCTGCGGCGAGGAGGTGCCACGCTAACCTTGCGTAGACTTAACACTGAGGCACAATGGCTTTCAAATGGACAAAGTGGTTGGATTATCAGCGGAAGCTGAAGCTTAACAATAACTCAGTGCCTTGAGTGATGATTTATCTGTAAATATAGCACAGATGTTTATTTTCAGGTTCGGGAGGGGTGGGGAAGGATTTAGCAACCTTTCTATGACTTTTGATTTTTTTTTACACTCAAAATAATATTGTTTGTGAGATAAGCTTTGACAAAGGGAATTTTCAATACAGTTTTATGTTGCATTAAAAGATAATTTTATAAATCTCTCTCCAGAGTCTTTGTGTAAATATATTTTGGATCTGCGCGTAGCCAAGCACGGACACTTGAAGGGGGAAACAAATCGCAAAGTATGTAGGGATAGGACAGGAGAATAATGAAAAAATTACTAACTATGTCGGAGCCAGGATGGGTTTAATTTATAGGTACACAAAAATGCTGGAGAAACTCAGCGGGTGCAGCAGCATCTATGGAGCGAAGTCCCGAAACGTTGCCTATTTCCTTCGCTCCATAGATGCTGCTGCACCCGCTGAGTTTCTCCAGCATTTTTGTGTACCTTCGATTTTCCAGCATCTGCAGTTCCTTCTTAAACACTGGGTTTAATTTATAGTTTAGTTTAGCGATCCAGTGTGGAAAGAGGCCCTTTGAGCAAACCGAGTCCGCACCGACCAGCAATCCCGGCACATTAACGCTATCTTACAACTAGGGACAATTTTCCATTTACACCCAGCCAATTCACCTACAAACCAGTACGTCTTTGGAGTGTGGAAGGAAACCGGAGATCTCGGAGAAAGCCTGCTGCTCGGTGGCTAGCCACACGCACTGCCCATTGGAGGCAACTGGGGATGTTGAGTTCAGAGCGGATGCTGCTTTTGGTTTTTGTAATCTTGCAAGTGGAGGATTTTGCGAGACAGCACCAGTGATATGTTTCCAATGCTTTGAGGTGCCTGCAGTTGGGAGTCCATGTCTCTGGCTTTCATCGGTTTTTTCTATACACTCATAGAAACATAGAAACATAGAAAATAGGTGCATTCGAGCCTACACCGCCATTCGATATGATCATGGCTGATCATCCAACTCAGTATCCCATCCCTTACCCCCTGATCCCTTTAACCACAAGGGCCACATCTAACTTCCCCTTAAATATAGCCAATGAACTGGCCTCAACTACCTTCTGTGGCAGAGAATTCCACAGATTCACCACTCTCTGTGTAAAAAATGATTTTCTCATCTCGGTCCTAAAAGACTTCCCCCTTATCCTTAAACTGTGACCCCCTAGTTCTGGACTTCCCCAACATCTGGAATAATCTTCCTGCATCTAGCCTGTCCAACCCCTTAAGAATTTTGTAAGTTTCTATAAGATCCCCCCTCAATCTTCTAAATTCTACCGTGTACAAGCCGAGTCTATCCGGTCTTTCTTCATATGAAAGTCCTGCCATCCCAGGAATCAGTCTGGTGAACCTTCTCTGTACTCCCTCTATGGCAAGAATGTCTTTCCTCAGATTAGGAGACCAAAACTGTACGCAATACTCCAGGTGTGGGCTTTGGGATGGGCTGGGGATCTGATGTTACATGGTCTTCTCAGCTATTCTCCGGTTTAGGTTTTACTAAGTACAGATGACCTGAGTTGAGAGTGACTGCCATTGACGTCAATGCAGCCTTTAGTTGAATGTGGCAGGCAGGCATCTTGGCAAACTGTGAACTATGGGCTCCAAGGGAAACATTCCAATGATCCCAGGAATTAGGTTAACCTATGATGAGCGTTTGTCGGCACTGGGTCTGTACTCGCTGGAGTTTAGAAGAATGAGGGGGGGACCTCATTGAAACATACAGAATAGTGAAAGGCTTGGATAGAGTGGATGTGCAGAGGATGATTCCACTAGTGGGAGAGTCTAGGACTAAAGGTCATAGCCTCAGAATGAAAGGACTTTCCTTCAGGAAAGAGATGTGGAGGAATTTCTTTAGTCAGTGGGGGGTGAATCTGTGGAGGCCAAGTCCGTGGAGAATTTTAAGGCAGAGATAGATAGATTCTTGATTAGTACAGGCATCAGGGGTTTTGGGGAGAAGGCAGGAGAATGGGGTTAGGACGGAGAGATAGATCAGCCATGATTGAATGCCGGAGTAGACTTGATGGGCCAAATGGCCTAATTCTGCTCCTATCACTTATGACATTCTTCCATGGGGACAAATTGAAGGAACATCATTGCCACCTTTTGCATCTTATGCTCATGTTCAATTCTAGTCCTATCACTTATAATGACCAGCGATCGCCCCGCACACTAACACTATCCGACACACTAGGGACAATTTACAGTTTTACCCAAGCCAATTAGCCTACAAACCTGTGCGGCTTTGGTGTGTAGGAGGAAACCCACACAGGTCACAGGGTGAAGGTACAAACTCCTTACAGGCAGCATCCTAGTAATCGGTGTCATTCTGGGTTGAGACCCTTCTTGAAACAGTGCTACTCTCCAGTTTAGGTTTCACTAAGTACACATGACTTGAGTTAAGGGGGACAGCCATTGACATCGATGCAGCCTTTAGTTGAACGTGGCATTAAGACACCTTGGCAAACTGTGAACGATGGACTCCAAGGGAAACATTCCACTGTGTGGAGTCAAATTTCCCTCAAAGATGGTTGAGGGTTTTAGAGGCCTAGCCCCAGGACCACAATTAAGTGCAACAAACAGGCACACGCTGTTAAGTAGCAATAAAAAGTGAGACACGGGAGACTGCAGATGCTGCAATCTTGAGCAAACCACAAAGTGCTGTAGGAACCAGCACTTTCACACAGAGAGTTGTTAATCTGTGGAATTCTCTGCCACAGAGGCAGTGGAGGCCAATTCACTGGATGTATTCAAGAGAGAGTTAGATCTAGCTCATGGCTAACGGAATCAAGGTATATGGGGTGAAAGCAGGAACCGGGGGGGGGGGTACTGATTTTGGATGATCAGCCATGACTCAACCATCATAAAATTTGCCGATGACACCACGGTGGTAGGACTGATCAGTGACAACAACGAATCAGCCTATAGGGAGGAGGTCCAGAACCTGGCAGCCTGGTGTGCCAATAATAACCTCGTCCTCAACTCTAAGAAGACGAAATAAATAATTGTTGACTTCAGGAAGAACAGAGGGGGCAGACATACCCCCATCCACATAAACGGGACTGAGGTGGAGCGCGTCTCCAACTACAAATTCCTCGGGGTACACATCTCAGAGGATCTGTCCTGGTCCCTCAATACCACCAAATTGATCAAAAAGGCGCAGCAGCGCCTTTACTTTCTGAGGAGGCTCAAGAAAGCTCACCTGTCCCCCCAGATCCTGTCCAACTTTTACCGCTGTACCATCAAAAGCATCCTGACCACCTGCTTCACGGTATGGTACAGCAGCTGCACCACAGCTGACAGGAAGGCACTGCAATGGGTGGTGAAAACCGCTCAGCAAATCATCAGTGCCATGGATGCCCTCCACCGAAAACAGTGTCTGAGACGGGCCGGGAAAATCATCAAGGACCCCTCTCACCCTAACCATGGACTGTTTGCCCTCCTCCCATCAGGGAGGCGGTACAGGAGCCTCAGGTCTCGCACAAGCAGGCTGAGGGACAGCTTTTTCAACAACACCATTACACTGCTGAACTCGGAGTCCCGACGCTAGCCATCCTTAGACTCTCCCACTTGCATACAGTTATCTGCCTATGTATCAGTTTCAATTCATCCACAATCCACACATTGTTAACCAGTATTTTTTTTTACTTTTATTGTATGCCAACTTTGTATTTGTATTTTTATTTCTACTATCTTGCACTATGACTATGACCAGACGCTTAACTGCAATTCGTTGTACCTATACTTGTATTTGTGCAATGACAATAAAGTTGAATTGAATTGAATTGATCATATTGAATGGCGGTGATGGCTCGAATGGCCTGCTCCTGCACCTATTTTCTATGTTAACCCAGCAGGTCAGGTAGCATCTATGGAGCGAATGGACAGGTGACATTCGGGCTGATAATGGGTCCTGACCCAAAATATTATCCATTCATTCCCTCCCCAGATGCTGCCTGACCCACCAGGTTCCTCCGGTACTTTGCGTTATGCTTGAGTAGCAAGTCATATTTGCACCACTGGAGTGGATCATTTCCAAAAGATGGTCCAAACATGCAGAACAGAAAACTCTGCAAAATTACAATATTTTGGGTCGATTACTTTTCTTTACCTGCTTGTTGGATGGTAGATGCTCACCATTGACAAGAATATCCCCGGTCTAAAATGGTGTGTGCTTGGAGTGCAATGGAACAACATGCATCTAGTCGTTGTTTCCCTTTAACTTCAGCAAACCATTCTTAAAAACACACTGCAGTTACTCACTTAGGTTTTTCCAATTCTAACTCCGAGATCCAGGAAAAACGATCCCGATGTTGGGGGAGTCCAGAACCTGGGATCACAGTTTAAGAATGAGGGGTAGGTCTTTTAGGCGTGATATGAGGAAAACCCTTTCCACCCAGAGAGTTGTGAATCTGTGGAATTCTCTGCCACAGAAGGCAGTGGAGGCCAATTCACTGGATGGTTTCAAGAGAGAGTTAGATCGAGCTCTTCGGGCCAACGGAAAAAAGGGATTATGGGGAAAAAGCAGGAATAGGGTACTGATTCTGGATGATCAGCCATGATCATATTGAATGGCGGTGCTGGCTCAAAGGGGCCAAATGGCCAATTCCTGCACCTCCTTTCTATGTTTCTATCCACAACCTCTGTCACCAAGAAAGACTATGGCAGCAGGTACATGGGAACACCAGCACCTTGCAGATTTCGCTCCAAGTCCATGCCATTGTGACTTGGAAATATAGTGTGTAAGAAGGAACTGCAGATGCTGATTTACACTGAAGATGGACTCAAAGTGCGGGAGTAATTCAGCGGGTCAGGCAGCATCCCTCGAGAGATGGAATGGGTGACGTTTCGGGTCAAGGAAGAAGGGACTCAACCCAAATTATTACCCATTCCTTCTCTCTTGGAAATATATTGTTCCTACATCACTGTATAGTTGGAATCTTCTACCCCACTATGAGAGCATTATTACCAGGGCAGCTGCCATTCAAAAAAGGTTCACCACCACTTTGTTTCTGAGCAAGTAGGGATAGGCAATATCCCCATTGTGCCGTACGGAGGTGCAGCAGGAGGGTTGCTGCCTTATAGCACCAGAGACCTGGGTTTGACCCTGACCATGGGTGCTATCTGTACGGAGTTTGTATGTTCTCGCCGTGACCATGCAGGTTGTCTCCAGGTTCTCCGGTTTCCTCCCACACTCCAAAGGCGTGCAGGTTTGTAGGTTAATTGGCTTCGGCAAAAAATTATAAATTGTCCCTGGTTTGTGTAGGACGGTGCTAGTGCACGAGGTGAGGTGATCGCTGGTCGGCGCGGACTCGGTGAGCCGAAGGACCTGTTTCCGCGCTGTATCTCTAAACTGAACTAAACTAAATAAATGCCAGTCTTCTTCTTATCGACACCCACACACAAGATTAGAAGTTGTTCAGCCAGAGCTGAACACACTTCTCGGCATCTGCGTACAGTAAATGCCTGTGAAGAACTGGCAATGTCTGAAGAAGTGTCTTGACCCGAAACGTCGACCATTGCTTCTCTCCAGAGATGCTGCCTGTCCCGCTGAGTTACTCCAGCGTTTTGTGTCTACCTTCTAAATAAATGCCAGTGTGGTCAGGCTGCTGCAGAAAAGTACCTAGTATCGGCAACATCTTCACAAGAACACAGGTTGGCAGCAGTAGCACTGGGACAACCCTCAGAGAGTTGTGGTAGATGCCATGTGCAGACGTCAATGGGGTATGCATGGACCCCAGAGCTTCTCTGTGCATAAGTTTGGCTGGTCAGGAACTAATACGTTGACATGGGAACATACTGAAATACTATTTGAATATCATGAATACTTAAGAACTGCAGATGCTGGTTTAAACCGAAGATAGACACAAAATGCTGGAGTAACTCAGTGGGACAGGCAGCATCTCTGGAGAGAAGGAATGGGCAATGTTTCGGATCAAGACCCTTCTTCAGACTCTTGAGACTGAAATGCTGTTGGTCCTGGCAAGGTACACAAGTGAAGTTCAATGCTTGATATTTGATGTAGAGTTGCCCCTCAGCAAAACTCTTTATGGGGTTGGCAATGAACGAAAGACCACACACAAGGTTAGAAGATGATATCGTTTCTTGGAAAACCTGACATATAACACTGTATTTTCTTCCCGGGTCAGAAAATATTTCTGTTAATTAACCACCATCATCCCAGTGCCTAAAAAAAGATTTACTTCTTCATCATTCAGTCGATGTTCTTAGTCAAAGGAGAAAGCGTAAAACCAACAACCATACATTTTCCACCGAGTCCGCACCGACCAGCGATCCCCACACATTAATACTGTCCTACACACACTCGGGACAATTTACATTTACACCAAGACCTACAAACCTGTACGTCTATGGAGTGTGGGAGGAAACCGAATATCTCAGGTCACGGGGAGAACGTACAAACTCCGTACGGGCAGCACTTGTAGTCAGGATCGAACCCGGGTCTCCGGCGCTGCAAGCGCTGTAATGCCCCTGTCCCACTTAGGAAACCTGAACGGAAACCTCTGGAGACTTTGCACCCCGCCCAAGGTTTTCATGCGGTTCCCGGAGGTTTTTGTCAGTCTCCCTACTTGCTTCCACTACCTGCAACCTCCGGCAACCACCTGCAACCTCCGGGAACTGCACGGAAACCTTGGGTGGGGCGCAAAGTCTCCAGAGGTTTCCGTTCAGGTTTCCTAAGTGGGACAGGGGCATAAGGCAGCAACTCTGCCGCTGTGCCACCGTGCTGCCCCGAATGTTCCCAATTCTGATTAAAGTTATTGGCCATGAAAAGTTAACTCTGTTTCTGTCTCCACTGTTGCTGCTTGACCTGCTGAGTACTTCAACATCTGAGGGTGGCACAGTAAGGTAGCAGGTGGGTAGCAAGGTAGTAGCTCTACCTCCACGCCACCGTGCCGCCCAAAATGTATTCAATTACTAAGAAACAATGAACTACAGTTCTAATCAATACTTGCCTCAATGGAATACTGTGGAGACTTGGTTACAGGATTATGCAAACCCTCATTCTGGGAAGATTTCTGGTAATGTGTATAGAAGAGACCTCTCCTTCTATAGTCTGAAGAAAGGTCTCTACCCGAAATGTCACCCATTCCTTCCCTCCAGAGATGCTGCCTGTCCTGCTGAGTTACTCCAGCTTTTTGTATCTCTCTCCTTCTATAGAACTCCTAATTGACAATAGCCTCACCTTAACAATGTTCTCCCCGGGTTCTGACCAGAACTGTTCAGTCATTATGTAAGGATGTGTCTGGATGTGTCACTATTTCAGAACATTTTCTTTGTTCTGGTGGATCTTTGCCACTGCAGAGTTTTCTTCTTGCATCCCAGATCGCTTACGAACGTGGCCACTACTCCAATTTCCTGACTTCTTTTAAATCAATGGAAAAAGGTTTGTGACATCCAAATGTCTGAGCAGGCTAAATTTTATTTCCACTAAGAACCGAAGAATTAGGAGCAGGAGTAAGCCAACCCCCCATCACCCAAATCCAATTCATTGATGTTATTCAGTAAAAAGCTGTCTTCCCCTCGCCTGGTTGCCCCATTAACAGGAAGGATGTAGACGCTTTGGAGAAGGTGCAGAAGAGGTTTGCCAGAGTTCTGCCTGGATTTGAGGGCACTTAGCTACAGGGACAAACATGGATTGTTTTTCTCTGGAATGTCAGAGTTGGAGGAGGGACCAGATTGAAATATACAAAGTTACGAGAAGCATAGATAGGAAAGGCTGTCGGAACCGTTTTCCCAGGGTGCAAATGTTAAAGAAAGGGCACGGTGGTGCCAGCACCACAGGTGCTGTCTGTACGGAGTTTGCACGTTCTCCCCGTGACCGCATGGGTTTTCTCCGAGATCTTCGCTTTCCTCCCACTCTCCAAAGACCTACTTTGTAGATTAATTGGCTGGCATATGTGTGTAAATTGCCCCTAGTGTGTATAGGATGGAGTTAATGTGTGGGGGGGATCGCCTGTCGATGCACACTGTTTCCACACTGTATCTCTAAACTAAACTAAAAAGGAGCGGCCATTGCTTTAAGGTGAGAGGGGTAATATTTAAGGGCGATGTGTTTTTTGCATGAGTGCCTGGAACACAGTGCCAGGGGTGGTGGTGGACAGATTAAATCGTGAATTTACAATAGACAATAGGTGCAGGAGTAGGCCATTTGGCCCTTCGAGCCAGCACCGCCATTCAATGTGATCATGGCTGATCATCCCCAATCAGTACCCTGTTCCTGCCTTCTCTCCATATCCCCTGACTTCGCTATTTTTAAGGGCCCTATCTAGCTCTCTCTTGAAAGCTCTCTGTTGAATTTAAGAGGTTTTATGATAGGTGCATGGATATGTAGGGAATAAAGGAATTTGGTTCATGCGTTGGCTAGATGAGTTTAGTTTGTCTTGGCATCATGTTTGGCAGAGATATTGTGGGCCAAAGGATCTGTTCCTGTGCCATGCTGTTCCATGTTCTACGTTGGCCTTGATAGGGCTATAGACCCACCAATGCGGTTGACTCTTAAATAGCCTTTGAATGACCAAGCAATCCATTTAGTTGCACTACTACTAATATGTACAGAATAGAAACAATAATGACAGGCCAAAAAGGCAGCTGTTTGACCTAGCTACTGAATTTGGGCACAGCAAGATCACACTGAAGTCTATCGCTGGCCCTTCATTGTTATTAGGATTATGTTGTGGAACTCCCTCTCTAACGGCCCTGTTGAGGGACCTTTACAGAGGTCTGTAGTGGTCAGCTGACCACTACCATCCCAAGGGCAATCAGAGATAGGCGATAAATGCTGACATTACCAGCAAAGATGGCTTCCTATAACCATCAAGTCCTTGAATCGATCGGCATAACTCTCACCGTTCCTCCACAACAACTGCCGGGTACTTGTTTTCTAATTATGTTTTTGCACTCGTGTTTTTAGACTTTCGAGATACAGCGCAGAAACAGGCCCTTCGGCTCACCGAGTCCGTGCCGACCAGTGATCACACCGTATACTAGCTCTATCCTACACACGAGGGACAATTTACCATTTTTACCAAAGCCAAAGCCAATTAACCTACAAACACGCACTTCTTCAGAGTGTGGGAGGAAACCGGGGCACTTGGGGAAAACGCAGGGAGAACGTACAAACTCCGTACAGACAGCACCCGAGGTCAGGATTGAACCCAGGGTCTCTGGCGATATAAGTCTACCACTCCACCACTGTGACGTGCCTTGGTTTTGCGCAGTCTTTTTTTTCCCCCAGTCTTGTATCATTTGTGTTTTGTGTGTTGTCTATGTGTCTATCAAGCTGCTCAAAGCAAGAGTTTCCCTGTACCTGTACCTCATCAAACCTGTGCAGATAACAATAAACTTGACTAGAATTGCCCATATCCCGAAAATGAATGTAAATTAATTTTAAAAAGTCGTCCCTTACGGCAGGATAATGATCGATGTAAACATGGCCAAAGCTCAACATAGTGATTGATTCTAAATATACTTTTGAAATGTATTCATCATTGCTATTACGTGATGTAAATAACGAAGATGGGTTCATAAAAAACATCATTTATCCGCGGTTCTGCGGAGCGGCCAGCTGCGACGTTGAACTTACATCTCGCCGAGATCACCAGTGTGCAGAGCTCCGTCTGGCGTGGTCTGTTGGCTTGGAAGCCGCAGGCTCCGGTGGGAAGGCGGCCGTTCCTGGCACCCCAAGCCGCTGGGGGTTCTCCCGACGCCGGAGTACCATCAGCCGGCGAGAACATCGGGCGCCGTGGCGGCGACTGTGGAGGCCTCAATAGGCCCGACTTTGGGTGGACAAGAGGATGGGGACTGGACTTTGTGCCTTCCCCCACAGTGGGAATCACTGTGGGGGGATGTTTTTATGTTTTGGTGTTGAATTTCTTCATGAATACTGTGTTGTATTTTTATTAGTGTGCTGCAAGGACATCAGAATTTCCCCTGAATAAGGGGATTAATAAAGTCTATCAATCAATCAATCAAAAGTACCCAGCTAACAGAAGTAGTTAAATGAAGACACAAGCAACTGTAGAAGCTGATTTACAAAACAAAGACACAAATTACTGGAGAAATGATTGTTCAATATGTCAAATTAACAATGTATCAAAAGTCGTATCACATAGTATATATATATTTCTTCTTGGACTCGCCACACAAGATATCTATACATAACTAAAACTCTCATCTTGCATGTATATATATTTGTTTGTATGTATGTATGTATGTATGTATGTATGTATGTATGTATGTATGTATGTATGTATGTATGTATGTATGTATGTATGTAGGTATGTTCCCAAAATACAGCCAAAATGTGACACGATAGCGCGAAAATTTTAGGCCCAATTTACTCACCATTCGCCTGGGATGTGCAGTAGCAAGTTTTGTTCGATTTTACTAAGTATTTCCCTTTATAAACTTTAATTTACTTTATACCTACTTGCCAGGCACGTCAGCCGCGCCTGCGCAGTTGGGGGAGGTATGCCGGGTCCGCCGCCATTTTCAGATTGTCATTTTCAGATCGTCACAATGGGGATCTCTGGCATCACAACGGGGACCCAACGGGGACCCAACGGGTCCACGGGTCATCTAATATGTTATAACATATAACATTGCCTTAACAGGCAAACTCCAAAAACTGCATAGCCTACTATATTGTCATCACATTTAACTTATTACCAATCTGAGAAATGCTTTTCAGTTTAACGGGTAACAGCGCAGAAACAGGCCCTGCGGCTCACTAAGTAAGGCAGCAACTGTGCCGCCCCTTGTTGTTGACTTTATTCAGAGCTCAAGAGTTATTTGTTGGTCGTGGTGTTAATGTATATTGCAGATGTTCCTGTAATTGGCATCCGTTTATTATGAATACCTTCCTCAATCTGTCCAGAAATCTGTAATTGGGGATTAATATGTTGGGCACGAATGGAATTTCATGCTGACTGAGTTTTGTAAACTCCATTCACCATAAACTTAGCACAAACATTTAATGTGTTTGTAACAGCTCCAGTTGCAGTATTTCAATGTAATACTTGTAGGCTTGTCCGGAAATTTGCTTGGAACAGAATAGTAGCTGGATGAGAGTGTTATTTTCAACTACGTCTTTCAAATAGAGGGATCTGGCAGATGAAGCATTTCTTTTCTTTTCCATATTTATCTCAGGCAAGTGGCTATAGTGATGCATTTGAGAAGTTAAATGCAGGGGCAGTATATGTAAATACGGGCTAAATTAAAGACACCATAAAATGGAAAATCCCTGCACCTGTCAGAATTGCTTAAAAGCCGTGTCTCACGTTACGAGTTCATTCCAAGAGTTCTCCCGAGTTTGCCCTGATTCGAACTCAGAAATTTACGGTAATGGCCACTCGTCGGTGTTCGGGGCTCTCGTGGACATTTTTCATCATGTTGAAAAATCTTCACGAGTCATCCCGTGCTTACCTGCTGTTAGCGAGTCTTCCCGAGTACCTGCCGTTAACGCTAAGAGACGTCCTCGAGCTCCGACGTAACCGCTACGTTCATTCTTCGTGCTTACTACGAGTTTGATTTTATTTAAACTCGGGAGAGCTCTTGGAATGAGCTCGCACCATGGGACAGGGCTATTACTCTTGTCAGCTGAAATTTACAGGCTTTGGATGGCACCAGCCAGTCTAGGCTCAGACTGGTATTCGGGATGGTGAGGGATTCAGGTGTTCTCCTTGTTTCTCCTAAATTGATAAAATGTATAGCAGTTTTGCAAACAAACCTCAATTCGATTGGATTGCTGCAAGGGCATTGTAAATAGTATAAATAATGTTGCGAGATGGTCATCCTGTTAATTGATGATTGGTCAAACTGTTGAGCCTTGGAGAAACTGTTTGAATCCCAGGGCACATGTTGCAATTTTTATTCTTGTTTGCTTCTTTCTAGAAGCTTCTTTCAAATACAATGTATTCAAGATTGTATTATTGGGTTTTGGAACTGTCAATTATGTACTGTTATTATTAATATGTTTAATTGGTTTATAAAAAGACCACCCCCATGTGGTTCAGCCCCTCAAGGTTCGGGGACCTATAAAAGGTAGCTCCCACGAGGTCAGATGTCGATCTTCTGGAAGAACGCTTGGGACTGTGTGACATTTTGTAGTGTCTCTGCTTGCACGAGGCTAGAAGGGCTTGGCCAGGCAGATACAAGGATCGAACCCGCGGTGGTTAGGTATTGTATAGGCGAATTTGTGTTGTGTTATCCAAAATAAAGTTTAGTTGCTCAAGTGCTTGATTCAGTATTTTATTGACTGAAACTAGACTGGGGGGAGTTTAGAACGAGCTATTTACATATACACGTACTATAGTGAATGGCAGGGCCCTGGGAAGTGCCATTAAACAGAAAGATCTTTGGGTACAACTGCATCATTTCCTGAAGGTGGAAACACAGGTGGACAGGGTGGTGAGGAGGGTCCCATGGTATGCTTGACTTGACCAGCTGAGGAATTGAGTGTGAGGGTTGGGTGTCATGTTACAGTGGTGTAAAACGTTGGATAGGCTGCGCGTGAAGTACTGTGTGCAGTCCTGGTCATACGGTCATTGAGTCATACATCATGGAAACATGCCCTTTGGCCCAACTCATTCATGCTGACCAAGATGCCTCACCTAAGCTAGTGCCATTTGCCCACATTTGGCCCATATCCCTCAAAACATTGTACGTTATTTAAATACTGTTATAACACCTACCTTAACTACCTCCTCTGGCAGCTCATTCCATATACCTACCACTCCCAGAGTGAACACGTTGCCCCTCATGTTCCTATTAAATATTGCCTGTCTCATGTTAAATCTATGTCCTCAGGTGCTTGATTTCCCTACCATGGGTAAAAGAGTCTGTGCATTCACTCTATCTATTCCGTTCAAGGTTTTATACACTGTATCACATCTCAGCCTCCTGCTCCCCAAGGAATAAAATCGTTGCCTACCCAGCCTTTCCCTATAGCTCAGGCCCTCGAGTTCTTGTAACATCCTCGTAAATCTTCTCTGCACTCTTTCCAGCTTAATAACATCCTTCGTACAGCAAGGTGACCAAAACTGAACACAGTACTTCAATTGTGGCCTCACCAATGTGTTGCTGAAGGCCAATGTATCAAATGTCTTCTTTACCATCCTATCTACCAGAGGCACCACTTTCAGGGAAGTAAGCACTTTTACTCCAAAATTTCCCTTTGTTCCACAACACTCCCCAGGGCCCTATCATTCATTGTGAAGGACCTGCCCTAGTTTGACATCTCAAAATGCAACACCTCGCACTTAACTGCATTAAACTCCATCAGCCATTTCTCAGCCCATTTGCCCAGCTGATCAAGATCCTGCTGTCGTTTTTAGTCTAGTTTAATTTAGTTTAGAGATACAGCGTGGAAACGGGCCCTTCAGCCCACCGAGTCCGCACCGACCAGCGATCCTCGCACATTAACACTACCCTACACACACTAGGAACAACTTACACTTATACTGAGTATACAAACACAAATGTACATTGACCCCAGAGTGTGTAGGATAGTGTTAGTGCGCGCGGATCGCTAGTCAGCGCAGACTTGGTGGGCCGAAGTTTCTGCGTTGTATCTCTAAACTAAATTAAACCTATGTTGAATGATGACCTGATCCTGTGGCCGTGTAGATTTTCCTCAGGTGCTCTGCTTTCCTCCCTCATGTTAAATTGCATTGTTATTGGTTGATAGATTAATAGGTCGGTGTAAATTGACCCGTTTCATTGGGCGGCAGGTGAATCGAGGGAGAGTTGAATGGGATTGCGAGAAGCAAAATGAAATTAACGTTAATGAGTGTTTAATGGGCAGTGTGGAACACTGGACCCAAGCAGCTGTTTCCATTCTCTATGACTCTCAATGTCCTCTACAGTTTTTTTTATATCCAAAAAGGTCATTTACGTCTGGTGCATAAATATATTTTGAATGATGGACTTTAACAAAAAGTAATCCACTATTAAAAGTAAATAAATTGTTTTTGCCCGGAAACTCTAATCTTGTTTTGACATCCATAATTTCAATGTAAGCAAAATACCACAGATTGAGACTGTTTACCCCAGTAATTGTATTGTGGAAAGATGACTAATTGTAAATTCTTGCGCTCGGCAACTCTGCAACAACAATATAATTGAAGTGTGTGTCTTTTAGATTATGGATTAGATTCAGTTGTTAATGACAATTAACCTTTTAAATTTAGGTTTAGTTTAGAGATACAGCGCAGACCAGGCCCTTCGGCCCTACCGCGTCCGCACCGACCAGTGATCCCCGCACACTAGCACTATCCTACACACACTAGGGGCAATTTACATTTATACCAAGCCAATTAACTTACAAACCTGCAAGTCTTTGGAGTTTGGGAGGAAACCGAAGATCTCGGGGAAAACCCACACAGGTACAGACTCCATATAGACAGCATAGTAGTGTTGATCGAACCCGGATCTCTGGCAGGTAAGGCAACAACTTTACCGCTGCACCACCGTGCCGCACTTTTATTGCAAATTATACATTGTTTTTTCATTAGCAGATGAAGAAACAAGTCGAGGTTTAGATCTTGTCTCCATTATCCATGGAATTAACACAGTCAAGATGCATTGCATCAGAATTGACCTCTGCAATTGAATATCCCTCTCTGCGTAATATGAAAGCAAGGATGCTATTTGAGTCACTTTACAGTCACTGGTTAGATCACAGATGATGTACAATACACTAGTTTGTATACTGGAATTCAGGCTTCAGAGAATGTGCAGAGAAGAAACCTAGGAATAATGCCTCCTACAAAAGTTAGTCTCAGATTTTAATGCCTCTTACAAAAGTTAGTCTCTGTCTTTAATTTGTGTACTAGTCATGTCTCTACTATTCATTTCATTCCCCTTACATGTTTTTCCTCTACCTGCTAAATTTTGTAAGGTGTCCTTGAGACTCTTGAAAGGCGCCCATAAATAAAATTTATTATTATTATTATTAGAGTGGATTTTCCACTGCAGGTGGATTTTAGCACTAATGAGTGCATTACCACTTGGGCAACTGGTGGACTGTGATCTCGAACGTCATTTAACCTGCATCGGGGAAACTGATTCTACATTTTCCATGACCTTCATTCCCTTTGTCCCGTTTTCACATAATTCTTTGCCACAGAAGGCTGTGGAGGCAAAGTCAGTGAATATATTTAAGGCAGAGATAGATAGATTCTTGATTAGTACGGGTGTCAGAGGTCATCGGGTCAGAAGGCAGGAGAATGGGGTTAGGAGGGAGAGATAGATCAACCATGATTGAATGGTGGAGTAGACTTGATGGACCAAATGGCCTTATTCTACTCCTATTGTTTATGATCTCCTCTGGCAGCTCGTTCCATATACCCACCAACCTCTAACTGTAAAAGTTGTCCTCAGGTTCCTTTTTAAAGTTGCCCCACTAACTTTTTAAACTTTAGACTTTAGACATACAGCATGGAAACAGGCCCTTCGGCCCACCAAGTCCGCACCGTACAGCAATCACCCCGTACACTAATGCTACCCTAAGCACTAGGCATAATGTACAATTTTACCAAATCAATTAACCTCAAAACCTATACGTTTTTGGAGTGTAGAAGGAAACCAGAGCACCTGGAGAAAACCCAGGCGGTCTCAGGGAGAACGTACAAATTCTGTACATACAGCACCCGTCAGGAGTCCAGTTCAGGAACAGCTTCTTCCCTCCAGCCCTCAGGCTATTAAACACAATAACAAATAAGCTCTGACCTCTGACTGCAAAAGACTATATTATTATTGCACGATATTTGTTATTTATTGAACTTTTTTTCTCTTCCCCCGTTAAGTCTATGTTTACACATTCACATATTCTGTTGTGCTGCAGCAAGTAAGAATTTCATTGTCCCATCCGGGACATATGACAATAAAATACTCCTGACTCTCTTGACTTGACTCTTGAATCCAGTTCTCTGTCGCTGTAATGCCCCTGTCCCACTTAGGAAACCTGAACGGAAATCTCTGGAGACTTTGCGCCCCACCCAAGGTTTCCGTGCGGTTCCCGGAGGTTGCAGGTGGTTGCCGGAGGTTGCAGGTAGTGGAAGCAGGTAGGGAGACTGACAAAACCTCCTCACCTTAAACCTATGTCCTATGGTTCTTGATTCCTCTGCCCTAGGTAAAATACTGTGCATTCACCCTATCCATTCCCCTCAAAACTACCAGAGGAAAAAAAAACTGCCATACAGCTATTTCTCGAATACTAATCAGATTGATAAAAACTGAAATGATGACCAATATTTGCTGTTAAAATTATGTTCTTTCTCTTGAGAAATACCTCCGTCCTGATAACCAACTGGTCTGCAGATGTCAGTGCTTCATTACTTAAGTGAATGTTGCCTGGGTTTCAACAACTAAGTTACAGAGATAGGTTGAATAAGTTAGGTCTTTATTCTCTGGAGCGCAGAAGGTTAAGGGGGGACTTGATAGAGGTCTTTAAAATGATGAGAGGGATAGACAGAGTTGATGTGATCAAGCTTTTCCCTTTGAGAATAGGGAAGATTCAAACAAGAGGACATGACTTCAGAATTAAGGGACAGAAGTTTAGGGGTAACATGAGGGGGAACTTCTTTACTAAGAGAGTGGTAGCGGTGTGGAATGAGCTTCCAGTGGAAGTGGTGGCGGCAGGTTCGTTGGTATCATTTAAGAATAAATTGGATAGGCATATGGATGAGAAGGGAATGGAGGGTTATGGTATGAGTGCAGGCAGGTGGGACTAAGGGAAAAAAAATTGTTCGGCACGGACTTGTAGGGCCGAGATGGCCTGTTTCCGTGCTGTAATTGTTATATGGTTATATGGTTAAGTAAACAAAGGATTAGCATTTGAGGGGTTTTCTTGGCTGGCTTCAGAGAACAGAGATGCTGCTGACAGACAACAGTTCTGACCATATTGCTGATTAGTTTGTAAGTCTTTCCTGCAGCTAACTTTTGGGAGTAGATGATAGCTCAATATAGGATTTGGAAACAGACAGCTTGACATGCTAAATGGGATTTTCACTTTCAGTCTTAATATTTGAATGTAAGCATTTCTCGAGCACAGAAATATTTGTGGCACGCGAGTGTTAGTGTTTTAGTGCCAGTGTTAGGATTTGAAATTGTTTGGATGCTTTCAAATTGAGGCCGGAAGTCAGCTTTCTTCTTCCAGTCACGACATTATTTTGCTATTTATTATTCCTCATGATCCTGACTCAGTCAACTCATTCACAAATCTTAATCAGACCATGTTATAGTTTAGTTTAGTTTAGAGATGCTGCCCAGAAACAGGCCCTTCAGTCCACCAAGTCTGCACCGACCAGCGATCCCTGCACAACAACACTGTCCTACACACACTAGGGACAATTTACAAATGTTACCGTTCAATTAACCTACAAACCTGTACTTCTTTGGAGAGTGGGTGAAAACCGGAGCTCCCGGAGAAAAACCACGTGGTCACTGTGAGAACGTACAAACTCCGTACAGAAAGCACCTGTAGTCAGGAAGCACTACAGTATTCTGTTCTAAAAGAATAAAGCTAATTTAACATTCTTTACAGATTTGTAAGTTTAACTGAGTGATTCTTTGTAGCTGTACAGGTGTTGCCTGGGCTGATAATGAGGACGCAACTAATGTCCTTCCTCCAGCATCCTTCTCTGAACTTATACGTGTCAGTGCTCGAACCTCTCCTCTCATGGTCTGACCTGTTCTTTTACAACAGATGCAAGACTTTCACTGTTTATTCATCATCAACATTTTCCTCGCTTTTCCTTTGGATATCTTAGTTCAATATCAAGTTGTCGTTCTAAATCTCTCAGCAGCTTTTGCAATGCAATTCTTGGGATCTCAAGGTATCTCTAATCTCTCATTTTCTTATCTGCAACCTTCCTTGAGTTTTCAGCACACAAACCTTCTAATATATAATCTATAACTTTATAGCACGTCTTGCAGTTTTGATTTTGATTCAACAACCTTTGATCCATTTTGATCTTTCCATGGTACTGAACCAGCTGTAGATGCATTCTAAGTCGTCTTGCAATTGCACAAAGCACGTGAAACGCGACATCCATTGATATAGTTTAGATAAAAAACTGCAAGTGAATACTTCACAGTTATACTTAATCTATCTCATAGGACTTGATTCTTTCGTACAGCTTACATTCTCCATAAAGTTATTCCATTTACGGCATGGGTGGCATAGTGGCACAGCAGTAGAGTTGCCGCCTTACAGCGCTTACAGCACCAGAGTCTCGAGTTCAATCCCGGCTACGGATGCTGCCTGTATGGAGTTTGTACATTCACCCTGTGACCGCGTGGGTTTTCTTCAAGATCTTCGGTTTCCTCCCACACTCCAAAGACGTACAGGTTTGTAGGTTAATTGGCTTGGTGCAAATGTTAAAACTGTCCCTAGTGTGTGTAGGATAGTGTTAATGTGCGGAGGGGGCGTTGGTCAGTGCGGACTCGGTGGGCTGCTGGGTCTATTTCCGTGCTGTATCTCTAAACTAAACTAAACTAAAATATGAACCTAAGGGCATAAAGGAAATGGAAAATAGAAAGTGATGTTTGATCCCCATTCTTTTCACAAATTATTCATGCTAAAAAGACCAAATTGTGGACATTATTCAGTACAATTTTTGCAGGAAGTCTTCATGCCGTAAAAATCGCTCTGAGCTCTCATATGGTACATTCAATGGTGTTTTATCACACTACATGTTACTTAGAACAGTTTATCCTACATGACTGTGTTTAGTTAATTGCGTGGTTTGAAGCACCCTCTTATTCAATAGCTCCCAGTGCAGACCATAACACCATCTGCACAGTTAATTTTTAATGGATTAAGTAATTTCCATCAAATGATTTGATTTGTAATAAGAAGCATTTTAATCTACACGTACATTCTGTCAATATCATCTGAAATACATTGAATGATGACTTCATGGTGTATTGGCAGATGAGCAAAGCCATTGATGAGTGTTTATTGTCCTTTGTTACTCATGGATAATTGTGCCAATGCATGGAACAACTTCAAGTCGGTGCAGACTCTGGTCCTTGTGACATGGGCAAAGGGTATTGATTGTTCATCATCCATGGATTGATTGAGGGTTACGCTAAAATATCCGCAAAGCTGAAGAGTTTTGTCTCCTTTGGTACAACAGGTATCTGCAGTTTTGACCAGCACACTTTTTCAGTCTGTTCAATTTTTATTTAACATCAGCTCCCAGAGAGTATGATACCAGTCCAGGTCTGAGCCATATTGTGGAAGTATTCAGCTTGATATATATGTACTCTCTATGTCCAATAACGCTGTTAACTCCAATCTTTCAATAGATCTGCTTATCAGGCTGAACATGGTTATGAGGTCTCATGCTAAATATATTCTTTCAATCCACTGATTGTATGAAGTACTCTTTCCCTGATAGATTTGGCCTAATTATGCATGTGCCTCCTATAATTGGTAACTTCACTTCTTAACCATGATATCTGACCTACCAATGTTTATCATGTGATCTTCCACCAATGTTTATCATGTGATCCAGTGTGTTTTTCTCCTATCACCTCAAAAACATAGCAAGATTAAGAGGACTCATATCAGCTCAAGACTTAGAAAAACTTGTACATGCCTTTATTAATAGTAGGCTAGATTATTGTAACGGTTTCCTTGCAGGTCTTCCAAAAAAAACTGTCAGGCAGCTACAGCTTGTTCAGAACGCTGTTGCTAGAGTTCTAACAAAGACCAAAAAATGTGAACACATTACACCAATTCTTAAATCCTTACATTGGCTCCCTGTATGTCAGAGAATTGATTTTAAAATCCTGCTGCTCACCTATATATCACTACATGGTTTAGGGCCAAAGTATATCACTGACATGCTTCCACTATATAAGCATTCTAGACCGCTAAGATCCTCTGAAACCAATCTGCTAGTGATTCCCAGAGTAAATACAAAACAAGGGAAAGCAGGATTTAGTTACTATGCAACAAATAGCTGGAATAAACTTCCTGAAGATTTAAGACTTGCCTCAACTTTGACCACTTTTAAAAGAAGACTGAAAACGTTTATGTTTACTTTAGCTTTCAGCTAATTCTTAACTACATTGCACTATTAACTTTTGCACTTTTTATAATGCATTTTTAATTTTGCTTTTCTTTTCTTTTAGTTCTTCTATTTTATTTCATTTTATTATTTCATTTATTGTATGACATGTTTTTATGTGAAGCACTTTGAGTCTGCCTCGTGTATGAAATGTGCTATATAAATAAAATTGCCTTGCCTTGCCTTGCCTTGCCTAATGGCTCTTTGGTGAACCATCTGACATACATAATTATGCTCACAATGGAATAATCGGTAGGTTGTCAATGTTCACATTTATATTCTGGTCATTAATTTTCAATTTAATTTGATTTGTTTTTTCCAGTATGGCCACGAGTAGCATATGTTCTGTTTAACCTTCATTCTTCGGGATGCTTAACGAGTTATGTGCCATATAGTTCTCTACTTTGTTGCTCTCTGTAATGAATGTGTTCCTTGCATTGAGAAAGTAACGTACATTTTTCTAACTTGCCTGTCGAAGTCTAACCTTAAAGGCCACAGTTTTAGTTTTAGTTTGGGGACACAGCGCAGAAACAGGCCCTTTGGCCGACCGGGTCCACACCGACCAGCGATCCCTGCATATTAACACTATCCTACAACCACTAGGGACAATACAGCAACTCTACCGCTACGCCACCATGCCACCCTGTTTACTGTTAAAATATTTTACAGTTCTAAAGCATTCTATTAGTGGTGGATAAGCTCTATCGTGTTGGGAATCGCTTCCACTACCATTCTCACTTTGTGCCCTTCTATGATCTCCCAGGGTGTTGGATTAAAGTGGTTCCATCAACTCATTAAATGAAGTTCCTTTCATCTTCTACTTGGTTAACTAACGTGGGGTTGATTTTTGGATCTCTACCAGTTGCTGTTGGACCAAATATTGCATTGGGGTGTAAAGCCGCCCAAGCAAAATATGAGGTGCTGTTCCTCCAATTTGCGTGTGGCCTCACTCTGACAGTAGAGGTGGCCCAGGATAGAAAGGTCAATATGGGAAAGGGAAGGGGAGTTAAAGTGTTTGGCAACCGGGAGATCATGTCGGCCAAGGCAGACTGAGCGAAGGTGTTCAACAAAACAACTGCCCAGTCTACACTTGGTCTCATCAATATATAGGAGTCCATGCATAGAGTGGTGGATACAATAGATGCGGTTGGAGGAGGTGCACGTGAACCTCTGCCTCACCTGAAAGGACTGTCGGAGTCCCTGGACAGGGTCGAGGGAGGATGTATAGGGACAGGTGTTGCATCTCCACAGTCAGCAGCTGTGGGGATAGCAATAAAATAAACCATCATTCATAAACTCAATTGTTCTCTCCATAGATGCTACCTGGCTGCAAGATATTTCCAGCATGACCTGTTTTTATTGTAGAGATCAAGAACATACAACATAAGGATTCAGGCTATTTTGCTAAAGTCACGGATTACAAAAGGACTGTGCATAAGTTACAGGGCTCTCTATGGACAGATCTTAAGACCCTCAGTTCTGCCTCCAAGAATTTGAGCTACGACATGAGTTAAAACTCATTGGTATGTAAGCTGCCCAAGCAAAATTTGGTCTCCTAATCTGAGGAAAGACATTCTTGCCATAGAGGGAGTACAGAGAAGGTTCACCAGACTGATTCCTGGGATGTCAGGACTTTCATATGAAGAAAGACTGGATAGACTCGGCTTGTACTCGCTAGAATTTAGAAGATTGAGGGGGGATCTTATAGAAACTTACAAAATTCTTAAGGGGTTGGACAGGCTAGATGCAGGAAGATTGTTCCCGATGTTGGGGAAGTCCAGAACAAGGGGTCACAGTTTAAGGATAAGGGGGAAATCTTTTAGGACCGAGATGAGGAAAACATTTTTCACACAGAGAGTGGTGAATCTCTGGAATTCTCTGCCACAGAAGGTAGTTGAGGCCAGTTCATTGGCTATATTTAAGAGGGAGTTAGATGTGGCCCTTGTGGCAAAAGGGATCAGGGGGTATGAAGAGAAGGCAGGTACAGGATACTGAGTTGGATGATCAACCATGATCATATTGAATGGCGGTGCAGGCTCGGGCCGAATGGCCTACTCCTTCACCTATTTTCTATGTTTCTATGTTTCTAAAACATGGAGAGGATATGATTGTTTTTAAAATGATGAAGTCATTGGAGATGATCTCGTTGAAAGCTCACTGGAAATGAATAGGGAGGGTGGGAGGAAAGGTCACGTCTGGAAGAGTCGCCAGTTTCCTGAACAAATTGTTGAAACATGTGATGAGTCTGGAGTTGCCATAATCTTTATAAAAGTGAACTTTGCGAGTTCCTGGGCGATGAGGGCATTTCCAGTGACAGGGTTAAGCCACTCACTTGCTAGGCCTGTGACGACTCATGCATCCTGGTTTGATTACCTTATGGAACTGTAGAGGAATTTTTCATTTGCTGAATTGGCTCCCCTTTGCCTTTCGGGGAGACAGCTTTGCCAGAGGGTGGGTGGAAGTTGGAAGTGCTGGCTCATTTTGGTTTCCGCAATATGGGTTTTGTTCTGAAGAGCTGTGGCCTCTTTATGTTCAGGGCCTGGCTAATCTTTCAGTGATCTATAGATTAAGCTGGTACAGCTTTGATTCAAAAACATGCCAACATTCTTAACCATCCCCAAGTGCTCGAACTAACGCACATTAAAATGGTTAAAGCTGTTTTGTGGAATGCCGTTGATAGATCTATTAAAAATAAAAGCCAGCGATCATGAAGATAGTTGAATTAACCATGATATTACTCATCTGTAGTAAATAAAGCTGTTGTGAAAGTTATCTCTGTGTAGAAAGGAATGGCACATGCTGGTTTAAACTGAAGATAGACGCAAAATACTGGAGTAACTCAGCGGGACAGGCAGCATCCCTGGAGAGAAGGAATGGGTGACTTTTCGGGTCATGAAGATGGGTCCCGACCCGAAACGTCACCCATTCCTTTTAAGAATAAGGAAGGGGTAAGCCATTTAGGACGGAGATGAGGAAACACTTTTTCACACTGAGAGTTGTGAGTCTGTGGAATTCTCTGCCTCAGAGGGCGGTGGAGGACGGTTCTCTGGATACTTTCTAGAGAGAGCAAGATAGGGCTCTTAAAGATAGCAGTCAGGGGATATCGGGAGACGGCCGGAATGGGATACTGATTGGGATGATCAGCCATGATCACATTGAATGGCGGTGCTGGCTCGAAGGGCCGAATGTCCTGCACCTATTGCGGAATGTCCTGCACAGATGGCACAATGGGCTAAGTGTTCGGCTGGCAACCGGAAGGTAGCCGGTTCGAATCCCGCTTGGAGTGCATACTGTCGTTGTGTCCTTGGGCAAGACACTTCACCCACCTTTGCCTGTGTGTGAGTGATTGGTGGTGGTCGGAGGGGCCGTAGGCGCAGATTGGCAGCCACGCTTCTGTCAATCTGCCCCAGGGCAGCTGTGGCTACAGAAGTAGCTTACCACCACCGAGTGTGACTGAGGAGTGAATGAATAATGTGATGTAAAGCGCCTTGAGTATTAGAAAGGCGCTATATAAATCCCATCCATTATTATTATTATTATTGTCAGAGATGCTGTGTGTGTTGGAAAATGAGAGTTGGAAAATGCATTGAAATGCAAAAGTTACCGGCACGATAGTTGCATTATATTCTTTTGGTCACAATGAAATAACATACGAGTCCACATATCCACTAATTTACATCAACTGCATGTTTCTAATGCAAACAATGTAGATGCTGGACATCTGAAATAAACACTGAAAGAGATAAAGACAGCTGTTTCTTGCATTGCTCCTTCACATAAACAAATAGAGTAGAGCTATGAATGGAATATTCATTAGACACCAAAAGCTGGAGTAACTCAGCGGGACACAAAGCATCTCTGGAGAGAAGGAATGGGTGACGTTTCGGGTTGAGACATGCTGCCTGTTCCGCTGAGTTACTACAGCTTTTTGTGTCTATCTTCGGTTTAAACCAGCATCTGCAGTCCCTTCCTACACAATGGAATATTTTTTATTGAAGACATTCCGCCAACTAAACTGACTGAGCATAACAATGTATTAAGTCATATCATGTGGTATAAAGCAGATCTTAAAGGTATATTACAGATGCCAAAGCAGCAGCATCTGCAGAGAGGCAATCAGCTAAGCTTTCAAGTCAATGAACTTTCAACAAGATAGATTTTGATGGAAGGTCATTGACCTGAAATATACTGTAGCAATACTGTGACAAATCTGAAATCCCGTTGTTGCGAAATCCTGATTATTCAGCATCTGGCTCACTCATTAGTCTGGAATGTGAGCTGGGGATGTAGGCTACATGGAGTGTGCAGCCAGGACGCTGGGTGTGGACTGTGGGAGGCTTGAGAAGGGTGTGTGGAGTGTAGGAGGCTGTGGACTGGAGCAGGTAGTGTGGACTGTGGGAAGATGCAGACCAGAGTAGGGTGTGTGGAGTGTGGGATGGTGTGGACCAGAGTAGGGTGTGTGGGAGGATGTTGTCCGGGGCATGTAGTGTGGGGTGTGGGAGGGTGTGGACCAGACTAGGGTGTGTGGGGTGTGGGAGGCGGTGGGCTACAGCAGGTAGGGGTGGAATGAGGTAGAGTGTGATCCAGGGCAGGGAGTGTGGACTTTCTTCTTCTTTCGTGTCCATCATTTATGTTTCAGATGTTGGGCCAGGCTCTTGCACAGTGGACAGCCTTCTCGTTTGCCACCGCTTAGTCTTCCAGACACCATTGTTTACCAAGATGTGGGCATCCTAGTAGGTGAGGCATGGATTGTACAGATGTTCCACATTCACATTCTGCGTCTGCCGCATCTGCGTAGCCCCGTTTGCTCATATTGGTCTTGCATCGGCCCATCCCTGTACGAAGCCGATTGAGGGACTTCCAGGTCATCCAGTCACACCTGTGACCAGGTGCTAGCTGTTCCTTGGTTGGGATTGGCATCTTTACGTGGTGGTGGTTTTCACTGCGTTTCTTTTCCCACAAGGGTAGTCTGGTCGCTTGAGGAGACGGTGACAGTGGCTGGACTGTGTGGAGGAAGCTATTCCTCGACTTCAGCCGTTTTGGGGCTGGGTGATGGGAGTGACAGGAATGACGGGTGTCCCCAACTTGCCCACTTCGTTCAGTTCTACCGGCAACTGATCTGTAGATTCCTGGTGGAGCAATACCGGCCAAGGCATACAAGCTGTCCACATCCGTTGGGTTCAGGCAGCCAGTGATGCATCTGCAGTCATAAAGGGCAGCAGATGCATGGATAAGGGAGACAGTGGATGTGGTGCATCTGGACTCTCAAAAAGCCTTTGACAAGGTCCCACACAAGAGATTAGTGTGCAAAATTAGAGCACATGGTATTGGGTGTAGGGTATTGACATGGATAGAGAACTGGTTGGCAGACAGGAAGCAAAGAGTAGGAATTAATGGGTCATTTTCAGAATGGCAGGCAGTAACTAGTGGGATGCCGCAAAGTCGGTGCTGGGAAGCCAGTTGTATACAACATATATTAACGATTTAGACGAGGGAATTAAATGTAACATCTCTAAGTTTGCAGTTGACACAAAGCTGGGTGGCAGTGTGAGCTGAGAGGATGATGTAATGAGGCTGCAGGGCGACTTGGATAGGTTGGGTGAGTGGGCAGAAGCATGGCAGATGCAGCATAATGTGGATAAATGTGAGGTTATCCACTTTGGTGGCAAGAACAGGAAGGCAGATTATTTTTTGAATGGCGTTAAATTAGGAGAAGAGGAGGTGCAATGCGACCTGGGTATGCTTGTCCATCAGTCACTTAAAGTAAGCATTCAGGTACAGCAGGCAGTGAAGAATCCTAATGGCATGTTGGCCTTCATTGTGAGAGGATTTGAGTTTAGGAGCAGGTGAGGTCCTACTGCAGTTGTACAGGGCCCTAATGAGACTGCATCTGGAGCTTTGTGTGCAATTTTCATCTCCTAATTTAAGGAAGGACATTATTGGCACTGAGGGAGTGCAGCGTAGGTTCACCAGGTTAATTCCCTGGGTGGCGGGATTGACATATGAAAGAATGGGTCAACTGGGCTTGTATTTGCTGGAATTTAGAAGGATGAGGGGATCTTAAGGAAATATATAAAATTCTTAGAGGATTGGACAGGGTAGATGCAGGAAGAATGTTCCCGATGTTGGGCGAGTCCAGAACCAGGGGTCAAAGTTTAAGAATAAGGGGTAGGTCATTTAAGCATGATATGATGAAAAACCTTTTCACCCAGACAGTTGTGAATCTGTGGAATTCTCTGCCACAGAAGGCAGTGGAGGCCAATTCTCTGGATGTTTTCAAGAGAGAGTTACATTTAGCTCTTAGGGATAAGGGAATCAAGGGATGTGGGGAAAAGGCCGGAACGGGATACTGATTTTGGATGATCAGCCATAATCATATTGAATGGTGGTGCTGGTTCGAAAGGCAGAATGGCCAACTCCAGCACCTATTTTCTATGTTTCTATGATTGGGAGTGTAGACCGAGGGAAGATGTGGACCAGAGCAGGGAATGAGGGGTGTGTGAGGGTGTGTCATAAGGCCTTAAGTGAAACGAGCAGAATTAAGACGTCCAAAGACGTCCAGGTTTGTAGGTTAATTGGCTTGGTATAAATGTACAATTGTCCCTAGTGTGTGTAGGATAGTGTTAGAGTGTTAGGATAGTGTTAGAGTGCAGGGATCACAGGTCGGTGCGGACTCGGTGGGCCGAAGAGTCTGTTTCCGCGCTGTATCTCTAAACTAAAAAACGCAAACTAGACTGTACCAGATCATTTGAGTGCAGCCATCCCCCCTCCTCCTAACTCCCCCTGCTGGTAAATCAGCAGTACAGCAATCAAAGGCAAACACACAAACAAATTGCACAACTGAATATACGTAGAACAGAGATCATATTGCCTGGATTCACCACAGGTATACTCTCTAGTACTATACGCTACACCAGTCTATCTGGCCAGTGTATGCAATTCAAAGACAATTTAACCTTGAAAGGACATTAAGGTCATGAAGTTGAAAGTGGAATGAGAACTCATAATTGTGGAAAAAGCCTCAAATTATTGTATATTTTCAAATGTTGTTGAAAAGATTGAGAGTCATCATAATTCAAAATTATGTAAAGCTGCTGAGGGCTAGTTACTTTATAACTAATAAAGTAATTACTTCTGTATGCTATGTTATGTATCGATGAGGTGAATATAGGGATAGTATGTGAAATGAGGTTACCACATTTTCCTTACTTTGCAAGAATGGATTTCACAGGCATAATGAAAATTGCTGGTTTTTCTAATGAGAATAAGGATACAGGTGTGGCTGTTTTAAAGGTTGAAAAGTATTGATTACAAGAAACTCTTTGGCATAATAAAACTGTAACAGGAGTGATTTGGAAGAGTTAAAATAAGGCACGTGTGAAAATGCTAGGGGAAAGGGAATGGTCATGTTCATAAATGATAGGAGCAGAATTTAGCCATTCGGCCCATCAGGTCTACTCTGCCATTCAATCATGGCTGATCTACCTCTCCCTCCTCACCCCATTCTCCTGCCTTCACCCCATAACCCTTGACCCCCGTTCTAATCAACCATCTATCTCTGTCTTAAAAAATATCCATTGACATGGCCTCCACAGCCTTCTGTGGCAAAGAATTCCACAGATTCACCTCCCTTCACCAATGGTTAAGATCTAAGTAACAAAAGCTTTAAAATTATAGGAATTCTCCCCCCACCCCTCTCCAAAATCTACACCAGTTCTTTTAGGAGCATTTGGCTCATTATGTTTGGCCTTTCATTTTGAATCATAGCTATCCTTTTCCATTGCTTCTGGAAGCCTGGACGCATTCTGGGTTGAGGCCACAAAAAGCCGTCACAAAAAGCCGTGCTGCTCAGTTTTTCTCATCATTCATTTTTGTCCACAGCGAAAAGAGAACTGACAATGTAGATTCAAGACCAGATGGAAGAGAGAAACAGATTATGGAAGCCAAAAATGATAGAATTTAGAGAATAAAGAGTTGAAGGAAACAGTGATGATAGAGCATGAGGTCATAAGTGATAGGAGCAGAATTAGGCCATTCGGCCCATCAATTCTATTCAATCATGGCTGATCTTTCTCTCCTAACCACATCCTCCTGCCTTCTGCCCAAAACATCTGACACCCAATGGTGGGAGGTGTATTTATACAGACGTGCAATCTGGAATTCTCTGCTCCTTTATTTTAATGGACAGGAGATCTTGAACTGCGCAGTTCAAGTTTGCCATTTGTTCTCGGAAGGAACTGCAGATGTTGGTTTAAACTGAAGATAGATACACAATGCTGGAGTAACTCGGCAGGACAGGCAGCATCTCTGGAGACAATGAATGGGTGACGGTTTGGGTCAAGACCTGAAATGTCGCCCATTCCTTCTCTCCAGAGATGCTGCCCGTCCTGCTGAGTTACCCCAGCATTTGGTGTCTATCCTTGCCATTTGTTCTGTTGGCCTACAATGGGATTATTTAGGTAGATAACTCTGTAAGTGTTATAGACAATAGACAATAGGTGCAGGAGTAGGCCTGAAAACTGGGCAAATGGTATTTAATATAATACAATTCAGTAGAGACAGGCTATGATCTAAATGGAGAATGGTTACAGATGAGTACAGAGGGACCTAGGTATTCTTGGGCACAGCAGCAGATGCAGCCAGTGGTTAGGAAGGCAAACGGCATCCTTGATTTCAAAAAGGTTGGAGTTTAGAAATTGGTATGTCTTGTTACAATTGCATGGGAAGCTGGCGAGGTCACACTTGGAGCAATGCACACAGTTCTAGACCCTTTATTTAAGAAAGGATACATTGGCATTGGAACAAATTTCAAACCTCTGGAGGAAATCCACATGTGGAGAGGGAAATAAACAGACGACATTTCAGGTCAGGACCCTTCTTCGGACTGGCATTGGAGGTGTCCAAAAGACATATAATTCCTGGGATGAGAGGGTTGTCTCACAAGTGGCTAAAGAAATAAGATTTATATTCTTTGGGGTTGACAAGAATTAGAGGTGATCTTATTGAAACATTTCAAGGTTCAAGGTTCAAATATATTTGTCACATGCACCATAAGTAAAATTAAGTTAATTAATTTACCATGCAGCGTTACAATTTAAAAGGGACATAATACACAACATAATTCAACACAGACATCGACCACAGCATTCCTCACTGTGGTGGAAGGCAATACAGTTCAGACAGTCCTCCTCCTCCTCCCTTGTTCACCCGTGATCAGGGCCCTGACCCTCCACAGTCGCCGCTACGGACGGCACGATGGTCGGGATGGTCCAAACGCCGACGTCGGGACAGGTCAAGCACACCCCGCAGCCCGGAGCACCCAAATCGTCCACCTCCTTACCGGAGACCGCGGCTTCAAGTTGTTGTAGGCCACAGGCCGGCAGTCGGAGCTCTTCTACACATAAGCCATTAAATATTCCTTGAGAACACCGCTAGGTTGGCGCTGAGATGTTTCCATTAGCGCAAGAATCACGATGGACGGCGCATAATGGAAGGCACGAAATTTCGTTCAGACCATAAGGTCTGAATGACAATAAAGGTATTCAATTCAATTCAATTCATTCAATATTTACAAGAGTAGGAACATTTAGAACTGAGCTGCGTGGGAATTTCTTCTTGCAAAGTGCAGTGAATGTCTGGAGTTCTCCACCCTGGAGGGTTGTGGTGGCTAGATCAATGCAGCATTTGAAAAATAAGTAAATACATTTTTTGAAATGTCAGGGAATTGAGGGATATGCAATTGAAGAAGAGATGAGGCATGGAGGAGATTAGCTGTGAACATATTGAATGGGAGGCCAGGTTTGAGGGACCATTTGGCCCGCTTCTGCTCCTATCCTTTACGCTCTCATGTTATGACCAGTTAGCCTGCGTGGCACTCAATTGGAAAATTCACAGGGATGCCACCAGTTTTATGGATATGCTGGTGGGAAAGAAGGCTGGGATGAAAAGCACTGGCATTTAGTTTGCAAGCTCTAACATTCTTCTGCAGGCTGCACAGAAGCATCGACAAAATCTTATTGGAAATCTTTCTTGCCGCAGCATTTATGTTGAAATCCCACTTGAATTTCTATCCTTCAAGGTTCAAGACACGGTGGCGCAGCGCTAGGGTTGCTACATTTCAGCGCCAGAGACCCGGGTTCGATCCTGAATACGGGCACTCTATGTACGGTTTGTATGTTCTCCCCGTGACCTGCATGGGTTTTCTTCGAAATCTCTGGTTTCCTTCCACACTCCGAAGACGTACATGTTTGTAGGTTAATTGGCTTGGTATAAATGTAAATGAAAAATGCTAATATACCAACATTTAAAATGTGGATCAGTAATATGCTGGACACAGCACATTTGGAAGAAATGAGACTCCTCCTAATAGACAAACAAGACCAATTCTTAATGAGTTGGTCCCCATTTATTGATTTCTTGGATTCAAGTGGTGCTACAGTATCGTGAAAATTAAAAGTTTCAGGTGTGGGTGAAATACGATCTAGAACATAAAAAATCATCTCCTTGTGGCGATTGAATAAACTCCCTCCTGCTTTCCCTCCTCACTTATTTCTTTTCTTCACTATTTTCTTTATCTGCCTTTCACTCACGCTCACTAGTCTATCCTTCACTCTCTACAACCTCTTTTTCCTTTATTCTCTTCTTACTTTTCTCTTTAAAAAAAAAAAAAAAGGAAGTTGTAGAGAGAATGTAATATGTTAACATAATTTTGGGTACCTGTAAAAAGGTACCACTGTATTGTACTTACTTCTAATAAATAAAATTATAAAAAATTTAAAAGAATAGCATATTTTCAACAAGCATCAGATTTGCAAACACTGAACAACACTAACTATCAGATCATAAGTTCAAAACTTATAGATGCAGAATGAAGCCATTTGGCCCATCAAGTATACTCTGCTATTCAGTCATTTGACTGAGCTCTCTTTCCCTTTCAAACTCCATTCTCCTGCCTTCTCCCCTTAATCCCAGACACACTTACTAATCAAGAACCTATCTATCTCTGCCTTAAAAATATCCACTGACTTGGCCTCCACAGCCTTCGATGGCAAAGAATTCTACAGATTCACCACCCTGAACCTCTATGGGCTGTCTCTGGTTTCACTAAGGCATTTGAGGTTTGGTTTGCACTGGTATTGTGGTTACTAATTTATTGAATTACTGTTTATTACATATTATCTGTGTGTATTATGTTTATGAGCTTGTTACGGCACCCCAAGTAGGAATCTCATTGTTCTGTTGTTGTCAATGCATCTGATAATTAAATACTCTTGACTTCTTACCAGGTAGCCTACTGTACACGCCACACAGTTGGAAAAAAAGTGGTTCTTAAATTCACTGGGGTGGCACCAGTTTTTAAGGATATGGAGAAGGAACAAACACTGGCATTGGGTTACAAGAGCTACGTAGCTTACAGGCAAATTCATTTCACTTGCACTTTATGTGCAAGTGACGACTAAAACTGATTAAATTGATTGTATTATTGTACTTTCTTCTGTTGACTTTATGGAAGCATTTTGACAAAATCTTTTTGGAAATGTTTTTAGCTGCTGCTTTTATTTTGAAATTCCGCTTGAATTTCTACCCTTCAGTAGAGGTTAAGAAGAAAATGACTTAACCAAAGCTTGTTGTTAATTAAACATTGTCAAGAACTTGACCTGCAACATTGCTGAAGTCACCTGCTCAGAAGAGTTTTATTACAATGCGCCCACTGCTTCACTGTATACCCGAGGATAAAGGCATCATTGTTTTCATTCACAATATTGGTACACTAGCGTGTATAAGTCCAAACTATTGGCACTTGTGCTGCATCATAAGCTTCTAATGTATGTATTCTGCCCAGTGGCAAAAAGAACACCTGTTGGCTCACCACCATCATTTATGTCTATATGGGGCCAAAAGTTCATTTTAAAAATTGGGACAACCTAGTTTATCAGAGTGCAGCTGAGCTAAGCCTTTGGAGACTTATTGCATTTCAGTATAAATTGGCACTGTATACTGAACTAGAGCCAAGCTTTATCTGTGGGGCTTGGAAGAAGGCCATTTTTGAGATTATATCATGTTACTGTGTATTTTAGATATTGTGGATTATTTGTTTTCTTTGCCAAAATGTGATAATTCATAATTTACCATGATGGGAAATTCTTTGAAACGAGCATTATCCACTATCCCAATTAAATCTCTGTGATAATGCAACTTCCCTGTAGTTCCCAGCACTGATCAAATAATATGTATAAAGTATGTGTAGGAAGGAACTGCAGATGTTGGTTTACACTGAAGATGGACACAAAATGCTGGAGTAACTCAGCGGGACAGGCAGCATCTCTGAATAAAAGGAATGGGTATGAAGGAACTGCAGATGCTGGTTTAAACCAAAGATAGACACGAAATGCTGGAGTAAGGGGTAAGCCATTTAGAACGGTGATGAGGAAACACTTTTTCTCACAGAGTCGTGAGTTTGTGGAATTCTCTGCCTCAGAGGGCGGTGGAGGCCGGTTCTCTGGATACTTTCAAGAGAGAGCTAGATAGGGCTCTTACTGATAGCGGAGTCAGGGGATATGGGGAAAAGGCAGGAACGGGGTACTGATTAGGGATGATCAGCCACGATCACATTAAATGGGGGTGCTGGCTCAAAGGGCTGAATGGCCTACTCCTGCACCTACTGTCTATTGTCTATTTTCTATTGTCTATAAGTCAGCGGGACAGGCAGCATCTCTGTAGAGAAGGCATGTGTGATGTTTCAGTTCACGACGGCCCAGTCTGAAGAAGAGTCTCGACCCGAAACATCACCCATTCCTCTCTCCAAGATACCGCCGGTCCCGCTGAGTTTCTCCAGCATTATATGTATAAAGTAGGTGGTATAAGTGGAAGTTACAAGGAATAAAGTTAAAGGTAGATTAAAAAGCTGGAGAAACTCAGCGGATTAGACAGCATCTATGGAGCGAAGGAATAGGCGATGTTTCGGGTCGAGACCCTTCTTAAGGTTAGATAGGAATTTGTTGAGGGCCTGCAGCTTTTCACTCTTCTCATAGCCTCTTAAAGCTCTTTATGATTTCAGTCTTACTTATGCAATCTTACAAAATAAAGGCAGAGCAATGGAGCACTTTTCTTGTAATGCAACTAGTTTTAAATGTTGGAACAACTCTCTTCCAGGCGTAACTGAGCAAAATGTAATGGGTAATTTTGAGAGAAAATGGAAGTGTTGAAACTGAAATAAATGAACACAACTGTGTCAACATGGAAAGCACTTATTTTTCCAGCGTTTTACAACTGGACTGACAAGAATTTTCCATGAATTCTATGTAAGATTGCATACGATAATAAACCTGGTTGCTGGTGGAAGTAAGTGATCTGCCTTTGTTCGTGGCTGGTTGAGATTTTCCTACCTCTTCTCATTGTTGTTGGAACCAACTGGGAATGCAAATCTGGCTGAAACACATAACCTTTGGTGTGGTTTCCAACCAGTCAATGGCTTTTTAAAAAAAACAAGGAGAAACTTCGAACTAGACAGCTAGGCCCAGTAGAGTTGGCCTCCACCAGGCTTTATCAGCATGATCATGAACGAGGCACACGTTCTTGTGGTTCCTGTGAAGTCGACAGAAAAGTAGTCCTTCTGATGAAGTGTTGAAAATCAAAAAAAGTGAAACGAAAGCAAAAATGCTGGGAACACTTGGCTGATCTGACAAAATCGGCGGAAAGAGAAATGCTTCAACTCGAATGATGTTACTGCTTCAGGTCATCAGAAAACGTACCCGTTGGACCAGTCGAATTGTGAAAGACTGGGATAGAGTGGATGTGGAGAGGATGTCTCCACTAGTGGGAGAGTCAAGGACCAGAGGTCATAGCCTCAGAATTAAAGGACAGTCTTTAGGAAGGAGATGAGGAGGAATTTCTTCAGTCAGAGGGTGGTGAATCTGTGGAATTCTTTGCCACAGAGGCTGTGGAGGCCAAGTCAATGGACATTTTTAAGGCAGAGATACATAGATTCTTGATTAGTATGGGTGTCAGGAGTTATAGGGGCAAGGCAGGAGAATGGGGTTAGGAGGGAGAGATAGATCAGCCATGTTGGAATGGTGGAGTAGACTTAATGGGACGAATGGCCTAATTCTGCTCCTATTATTTATGACATTATGGCCACAGACATTTCTCATCCAAGTTGAGGATAAGGGGGAAATCTTTTAGGACCGAGATGAGGAAAACATTTTTCATACAGAGAGTGATGAATCTCTGGAATTCTCTGCCACAGAAGGTAGTTGAGGCCAGTTCATTGGCTATATTTAAGAGGGAGTTAGATGTGGCCCTTGTGGCTAAAGGGATCAGGGGGTATGGAGAGAAAGCAGGTACAGGATACTGAGTTGGATGATCAGCCATGATCATATTGAATGGCGGTGCAGGCTCGAAGGGCCGAATGGCCTACTCCTGCACCTATTTTCTATGTTTCTATGTTGAGTAGACAGTTCCAGTATTTAGACTCAATAATATGAAGGAGCAGTGATTTATTTTTTGAGTTAGGATGGTGAGTAACAGCTGACCTTCTCTTAGGTCGTAGAAGTCATGATTTTGGGAGATAGTATGGAAGGAGATGTGGCAATTTTACTCCAATGTATTTTGCACATGATACATGTTATAGCTGTTGGAAGCCGTTTTGTGTTGGGGAAACTTTAACTTTTCTATGTGGGGGAGGGGGGCAGGGTAAGGGGGAAACCGTTTCCCAGTCTCTTCCTGGCGGGGACGCGACTATTTATCCGAGTCGCGTCCTCGCCCCCCACCTCGCGGCCTACCAGCTGGATCGGAGCGGCCTTTCCTGCCGGGGACCGGACCAGGGCTGCTACAGCGGCGGCGCAGCACTGGAGTCTCCGCGGAGCGGGCGATGCCTACCTGGGTCGCCGTTTGGAGCTCCGGAGCGTTGGGCCGCTGCTCCAACATCGTGGAGCTCTGGTGCGGAGAGCTTCCAACGCGGGCGGCGCTGAACAACATCGTGGAGTCCTGGGGCGCCTTGCAGAGGGCCGCCAGCAGCAGTCTCCACCCGGCGCGGCCTGCGGACTTTGGAAGCCGCCGACTCCGGTAGGAGGGGGCCAACTCTGGTGTCCACGCCGCTGAGGACGTCCCGCAGCCCCGACGTCGGACTTGTATCACCCCGGCGAGCGGTCCTGGACATCGGGCCGCCCGTAGCTGCAACTGCGGAAGGCTTGGGGAGGCCCTGACCACAAGGAACAGTGGAGGAAGAGACTGACTTTGGTGCCTTCCCTCACAGTGGGAAACTTTGATTCTGCTGTGTGGGGATGTTTTATGTCAAATTCTACAGTGTGTGTTCTTTATACCCTTTCTGGCTTAATCCCTCCCTTCACCACCTCCAGTTTAAATTCCAGTTGGAATATTTTGGAGGACCCAAGAACCAAGAACCAAGAAGAAATTATAGTTCATGCATTAGATTGGTTGTCAATTAAGTCCAATGTTTAGTCCTAATATTGAGCATTGAAGGAGTTGGATTCTCATACACAGATGAAACATATTTTGTCACGTTCCTTTGCAAGTTGTATAGATGGAGGAAAGGGTCTGGTTATTATGTATACAAATCATTCACATGGATTATCCAGCCTTTAACTTAATCTTTTAGCCGCAATATTGATCTGATTGCTCCAGTTAATTTTTTGGTCAACACTGACACACAAGACACTAATGCTTGATGTCGTAGTGATGATAATATTGTTTCATGTTAAATCATGGAGTGGTACAGCACCAAAAACAGGCCATTCGGCCTGACTCGTCCATACCGCCCAAGATGCCTATCACTATTCTAATCCCATTTCCTGCATTAGACTATGACTCTCTATTCCTTTACTATCCATGTGCCTGTCTAAATATCTTTTAAATGCTGTGATTGTGCCTGCTTCCACCACCTCCGCTGACCACTTAATCCCTATGCCCACCACTTGTACACATTGGGTTGCCAACTTTCTCACTCCCAAATAAGGGTCAAAAGGTCAAAATAAGGGACAAATTCCCAACGGCAATTCGTTGACCGACTCGGCCGTGGCTGGATGAATGAAGAGTTGGCCCACTAACGCGACTTTCGACCTTCAAGCTCGAGGGCACTCGCCTGAAAAACCTCGAGCTGGATCGACCGTCAGCGATGAAATGGCGAACTGTCTGCACACACACACGCACGCACGCACGCACGCACGCACGCACACACACACACACACACACACACACACACACACACACATCGCAAAGGCGGGGGCCAGGGAAAGCGGGGGAGCACTCTCTGAAATTCACACCCGCGATGAACAGTAAGGTAAAAGACGGCTGGCACAGGGGGGAGAGGGGGAGAGAGTGAGAGAGAAGGGGAGAGAAGGGGGGAGAAGGAATGGAGACACTTTTAAGAAGCTAGACAACTTTTAATAAAGTTTAGCGGGCATTACCGGTCGGTACTTACCTTTTTTTCCTCAACGAGCTTTACCTTTGACTACCCTCGATTACCTTTGATTGCCTTTGATTACCTACGAATAACATGCCGACCAACTACGACCTACCTCGACTAAACCTACGAGTAAAAAAATATCGATTTTTTCCATGGCGACCTTTTTTTAATCCCGGGCATTTTTCAGTGTTGAAAAACACGCCGCGACCTAGCTGAGGCCTCGAGGACGCGGGGAGCACTCTCGAGCATGAAGGAGAGTTACAAAGACCTCCTAGGACCTCGTGTCGACCATGCTGCTAGTATGAGCCGAGGGCAAACTCTTCTAAACTCGCGAATTAGGTCGCCGCAGTGGGACAGGCCCTTTAATCATTTAAAAATCAAAAAGAATAAGATGAAGGAAAGGGAGGTTTAGATGAAAGATAACATTAAAAAAGTAAATTGTTTCATTGCTTTGTTGCACATGTTTATTTTTGTTGTTTTTGGTTATCATAGAATCAAATTTCAAATCTTATTTGAGTTGCTTTGTTACAGTAACATGATGTCAATTACGAGTTGAAATCTTTAAATGGCAAGTTTAGAAATGCCATGGATATTGAAGTTATAAAAGTGGAAATTGACTTACCAAAAAAAACCCAGATCTTTTTGCATTTTGCTTTGAGATACATTCACTAAAATAGTGAAGGTACACAAAAATGCTGGAGAAACTCAGCGGGTGCAGCAGCATCTATGGAGCGAAGGAAATAGGCAACGTTTCGGGCTGAAACGTTGCCTATTTCCTTCGCTCCATAGATGCTGCTGCACCCGCTGAGTTTCTCCAGCATATTTGTGTACCTTCGATTTTCCAGCATCATGCAGTTCCTTCTAAAACACTAAAATAGTGAAATAGTTTGTTAGAGACTTGTAATGAAATTCGACAGTCGTCTATTAATATATCCATCTGGGTTGATGTTGTTTTAAACTGTTAATGCCCAGTGATGAAAAATAACATTTCTACACCCTACCCAAAGAAAAAAGGGTTTGAGAGATGCAAGGGTTTTAGTAAACACTGAAAAATGGAATTTGAGGATTGAATCCTTGTGAATCATGGAAATGAAACAATGCCACCTTGTGTTCACCAATGTCAAATAGATATTCCAAATAATTCTTAACAATCCCCTCAACAACTTCTCCTTCGGGCTACTCGCATCGGTCCTAGCTAGGCCTGCCTCTTTGTGGGGTACGTCGAACATTCACTGTTCCAGGCGTACACTGGCCCTATCCCCGAACTCTACCTCTGCTACATTGACAACTGCATTGGTGCTACTTCCTGCACCCATGCAGAACTCACTGACTTCATCAATTTCACCACTAATTTCCATCCTGCACTCAAATTCACTTGGACCATCTCCGACATCTCCCCACCGTTTCTGGATCTCACCGTCTCCATCACAGGAAACAGACTATTTACCGACATCTACTACAAACCTACTGACTCTCATAGCTATCATGATTACACTTCTTCCCAACCTGCTTCCTGTAAAGACTCTATCCCCTACTCCCAATTCCTCCGTCCACACCGCATCTGCACCCAGGATGAGGTGTTCCGTACCAGGGCATCGGAGATGTCCTCATTCTTTTGGGAACGGGCGTTCCCCTCTTCCATTATTGATGAGGCTCTCACTAGGGCCTCCTCGATATCCCGCAGCTCCACTCTTACTCCCCCTCCCCCCATTCGTAACAAGGACAGAGTCCCCCTTGTCCTCACCTTCCGCCCCATCAGCCGTCGCATACAGCATATAAAACTCCAACATTTTCGCCACCTCCAACGGGATCCTACTACTGGCCACATCTTCCCATCTTCAGCCCTTTCTGCTTTCCGCAGTGACTGTTCCCTCTGAAACTCCCTGGTCAACTCGCCTGTTCCCACCCAAACCACCCCATCCCCAGGTACATTCCCCCGCAACCACAGAAGATGCAACACCTGTCCCTTTACCTCCCCCCTCGACTCCATCCAAGGACCCAAACAGTCTTTCCAGGTGAGGCAGAGGTTCACTTGCATCTCCTCCAACCTCATCTACTGTATCCGCTGTTCCAGGTGTCAATTTCTCCATATCGGCGAGGCCAAGTGCAGGCTCGGCAATCGTTTCGCTGAACACCTCCGCTCAGTCCGTCATAACCTACCTGAGCCCAGCACTTCAACTACCCCTCCCATTCCCAATCTGACCTTTCTGTCCTGGGCCTCCTCCATTGTCAGAGTGAGGCCCAGCGCAAATTGGAGGAACAGCATCTCGTATTTCGCTTGGCTTGTTTACACTCCAGTGGTATGAACTTCTCTGACTTCAGATAGCCCTTGCTTTCTCTCTCCATCCCCTTCCCCATCCCAGTTATCCCACTAGTCTTAGTGTCTATGCCTACATTCTATCTTTGTCCCACCCCATCCCCTGACATCAGTCTGAAGAAGGGTCTCGACCCGAAACGTTGCTCATTCCTTCTCTCCAGAGATGCTGCCTCACCCACTGAGTTACTCCAGCATTTTGTGTCTACCTTCAAATAATTCTGTTCAGTGGCTAATATGATTAGTTAGAATATTAAGATTAAGATACTAGCGTTTATTTTGAGAGGACTAGAATATAAAACAGGGATGTAATGCTGACGCTTTTATAAGGCGCTGGTCAGACCGTATTTTGGAGTGTTGTGAGCAGTTTTGGCCCCCATATCAGAGGAAGGATGTGCTGGTGATGGAGACGGTCCATAGAAGGTCTACAAGAATTATTCCAGAAATGATTGGGTTAACGATGAGAAATGATGAGCGTTTAACAGCACTGGGCCTGTACTTGCTGGAGTTTGGAAGGATGATAGGACACCTCATTGAAATTTACCTAATAGTGAATGGCCTGCATCACTTTTGCTTGTTACCTCTTCTAATTTGATATTGATATAATTTAATTGCCACACAACCAAGGTCGGTGGAATTTGGGTTGCCAGCAGCGGTACAGTAATAAAGAACACAACCACAATAAAAAATTTACACAAACATCCACCACAGCATTCATCACTGTGGTGGAAGGCACAGAGCTTGGCCAGTCCTCCTCCATTTTCCCCCGTGGTCGGGACCACCACCCTCCACAGCCGTTGCTGCGGGCGTCCAGATGGTAAGGGACAAAGTCAAGGTGAGTCCAGGATCGGCTCTTCCCAACCAGAGACCGCGGCTTCAGGCTGGTGTAAGCCGCAGGCCGGCGGTCAAAGTTTTAAAGTACCTGCCGTGCCGCAGCCGGAAGCACCGCAGTCTGCAGGGCCGGCGGTCGAAGCTCCCCTCCAGGGGAGATGGTAAGTCCATGCCGCACCCGCGGTAGAAGACGGCCGCGGGCCGGCGGTGGAAGCTTCTTCTTCCCCCCGGGTCCTCCACGAGGGATCCCGGGCTGTAGACGCCGCACCAGCTGGAGTTCTGCAGACTGCGGCTTCAGGCTGCCGGCTGCCGCGGGCCAGCGTAACGGAGCGCTCCCCTCCAGCGAGGTCTCACCCGCTCCGCGCCGAGAGTCCACGCTGCGCCCGCCACTGAAGCTCCGGGCGCATCTCCGGGAAAGTCCGCGCCGATCCTTGCTGTTAGGCCACGGGGGAGGCGACCTGAAAAAATCGCCTCTCCATGGAAGAGGCGGCCGAAACGGTTTCCCCCTCACCCCCCCACACCACCCCCCACACATAACACACAAAGAAACATTAAAAACAGACTTTTAAACATACTAAAAAAATTAAAAAGTTGAAAAAAAACCGGACACGCTGCCGACAGGCTGCTGCCAGTGCAGCGCCCCCTACACTACACTAATCAAAAGAGAATGCAGATGTTGAAATCTTGAGCATACACAAATTGCTGGAGGAACCCAGCAAGTCAGGCAGCATCTGTGGAGGGAATGGATAGACAACATTTCGGCTTGGGGCTGTTCTTCTGACTTCAGACTCGGAAGAAGACTCTGAAGACCTGAAACGTCGTCTGTCCATTCCCTCCCCAGATGCTTCCTGACTCGCTGAGTTCCTCCAGCTCTTTGTACTTTGCTCAAGATCAAACACTTCTTTAGTTAACAGTTAATAATTCAGCTTTCGCTGTTCATACACTCAAATAAACTGCATTCATCTAACTGATAAAAATATGACATGAAATGAATGTGCCCGAGTATCAAATGAATTACTACAGAAAACGAAAATCCTGAATAAGAGACTGCTGCATATAACCGTGTCATCACAGTAAGGACACTGGATTTTCACCTTTGGCTTTCCAATTATCTGAGAGCTCACGGTCACTTGCGCATTCCCGCAACCATCACTGAGAGCTAAACATTCAGTTGTCTAGATCTAAAGCTTTGGAATTTCCTTCTAAAATGTCCTCACTTTCCAATTATCCCAAAAGTCTTGTATGTTGAATAGGATTTTGATCGCATGTCCTAATATTTCTGCTTTTGTGACTTGGTGTCAGCTGTATTTTTGTCTAATTACATGCCGGGATATTATATTTTGTTTCAAATCTATGACTCTACAAGATACTATCGATAAATGTAAATTGTTCTTGCTATTGGTATTTTAACGACCCTATAATTAGTTGCAGTTTCACCAGTCCATAAAATATTAAGTATTTTGAGGGATCATGCTTGCCGCAGCAAGTAACTTCAGCCATTCTAACTTCTGCATCTTATGTATTCCGATTACAGCATAATGATTTTTCTATCTGAAGTTTACAGAAATGCATTTTTAATTGTGGAGTTCCAACGTGGGTTCAAACTACAGAACATAGAATACAGACACAGGAACAAACCCTTCGGCCCATAATGAATGAATGAATGAATAATTAAGTTTATTGGCCAAGTATGTACACATACAAGGAATTTGCCTTGGTGCTCCGCTCGCAAGTAACAACACGACATACAGTGACAATTAAGAATGACACATAAAACATTAAACATTAATAATAAAACATACAGTTTGAACATGTGAATGAAATAAAATACCAGAGCAAAATGAGGCTGCAGATTTTCGTTTTTTGAGGAGGGTAAACAGTGGAAAAAAGCTGTTTTTATGTCTGGCTGTGGCGGCTTTGACAGTCCGGAGTCGCCTTCCAGAGGGAAGTGCTTCAAAGAGTTTGTGGCCAGGGTGAGAGGGGTCAGAGATGATCTTACCCGCTCGCTTCCTGACCCTTGCAGTGTACAGTTCATCAATGGGGGAAGGTTGCAGCCAACAACCTTCTCAGCTGATTGGACGATTCGCTGCAGCCTCCGGATGTCGTGCTTGGTGGCTGAACCAAACCAGACCATGATGGAAAAGGTGAGGACAAACTCTACGATGGCCGTATAGAATTGGACAACCATTGCATGTGGCAGATTGTGCTTCCTCAGCTGCCGCTGGAAGTACATCCTCTGTTGGGCCTTTTTTGACTGTGGAGTCAATGGTGGCCTCCCATTTAAGGTCCTTGGAGATGATGGTTCCCAGGAACTTAAAAGACTCCACAGATGTGACTGTGGTGTTGTTGATGGTGAGTGGGGGGAGGGAAGGGGGAGCTCTCCTAAAGTCTACTATCAATTCCACTGTCTTAAGAGCTCCAGGTTGTTACGAAAGCACCAGGACGCTAGCTGTGTCACTTCCTGTCTGGAGGTAATGTCTGAGTCAAACATAATGTCAAGGCAAACTCTCATCTGCCTGCGCTTTATCCATATCCCTTCATTCCCTGCATACCTACGTACCTATCCAAAAGGCTCTTAAATACTCCAAATACTCCATCAGCGCGTTCCAAGCACGCACCTTTAAATTTTGCTCTCAAGTATTAGACATTTCCATCTTGGGAATTAGGTTCTGTTTACCCTACCTATGCCTTTCATTGCTTTACATACTTCTATCAGGTCTCCCTCGGGCAGTTGAGGGAAAATAACCCAAGTCTGCACAACCCCGCAGCTAATACTCCTTAATCCAGACATCGTTCTGGTAAACCTCATCTGCATCCTTTCCAAAGCCTCCACATCTAATCTGTAATCGGGCGACCAGAATGGCGTGCAATACTCCTAAGGCGGCCTAACCAAAGTTTTATGCATCATGACTTCCTGACTCCTATACTTAATGCCCCCACTGATGATCAGCCATGATCACAGTGAATGGTGGTACCGGCTCGAAGGGCCGAATGGCCTACTCCTGCACCTATTGTCTATTGTCTGTTGATGAAGGCGAGCCTACTAGGAGTCTTTGCCACTCTTTTCTCTTGTGTTACCATTCACAGGGAGTTATGGACTTGGACCCCAAGATTCTTCTGTATATCAATGCTGTTAAGGATCACGCCATTGGTTGTATATATTCCACTTACACTCGACCTCCCAAAGTGCTACACTTCACATTTCCTCGGATTAAACTATATTTAGAGGAAAATTAGCTGCATTTGTTTAATATGGAAGCCTTGTTATGGAGCGCTTCCAATGTAAATGGGACAGCTGGATTAATCTGAATTCATCATCTACACTCACTGAGTCCAGATTAAACCCCTGGTACACTGCATAATTAAACGATAAAGGTTAGATGTTAAAGTTGACCTAAATATATTTACAGTGAGAACGAGAAAGATGATAAATCAAAGATAATCTTGTTGTGAACAAATAAAAGATTAAATAAATGATATACGGTAATAAAATAACTGATAAGCCTTTATATTCCAGTACAGGATGGATATAGAGAATACATTGGGTCATACAGCATGGAAAAAGACCCTTTGGCCCAACACATCCCTACCGAGTCCTCACCATCATCCGGCAGGGTCACAACAACGGAAGCCTGGATCGCCTCAGCGCAGAGGGAGAACAAGGAGGGAAGAGACAGAGACTTTAAGGCTTTTGCCTCCATCACAGTGAGGAGGTGCCTGGTGAACTTACTGTGGTGGATGTTAATTTGTGTTTATTGTGTGTTTTGTTATTTATTATTATATGTATGACTGCAGGCAACGAAATGTTGTTCAGACCGAAAGGTCTGAATGACAATAAAGGAATCTAATCTAATCTAATCTAATTATTGTAGTATTTGAAAATAATTCCAATTGCCATCTGTTACATGCAGTGGAAAGTTACTTATATTCAATGTCTATAAATGACACAAATAATTTGTTTTACACCAACATTATATATAAGCCAATATTTTCTGAGATTTAGGTCATAATGCTCTAATAACCACTAATTCCTTTATTTTCGCTCTGACGTGGTGTGGTCTCTCTAGCTCCTCTTAATCAGGATTTACCTACAAATGAACGTACAAACTCCGTACAGTCAAGCACCCGTAGCCAGGATCAAACTTGAGTCTCTGACGCTGTAAGGCAGCAACTCTACCTCTTATTTTCTGGTTCTGTTTATTTTTACTCACAGCTTCTTCCTTGAAATATTTCTTTCCACTGAATTTTGCAGTAAGCAGCCTGCATTCTGAATATCCATGAAGGTAAGTCACTGAATCCATGCAGAAATGAACATCTGAAATGACTGTGGCTATTGACAACTGAGAGCGAGAAAGGTGATAAAGATAACCTTGTTATGAACAAATAAAAGATTAAATAAATGATATACGGTAATAAAATAACTGATAAGCCTTTATATTCCAGTACAGGATGGATATAGAGAATACATTGGGTCATACAGCATGGAAAAAGACCCTTTGGCCCAACACATCCCTACCGACCAAGATCCTCTATCTATGCTTGTCCCATTTGTCTGCATTTAAGGGAAAATGCTTATATTAATCTTTGACTCCTTTAAAGACAAAAACAAACAGGCTAATGGTTGATTTCATGGACCTTCGAGAGATATTTGATAGAATTACCATATAATAAGATAAGAAAATAGCAGGAGCAGTGTACTCAGCTGCACAAGCACACCTGTCATTATTAAAATAAATGATGCAACAGGATTAGATAGAACAGTGTAATATGGCAGTATTGAATTAGCTAAGAGACAGACTGCAGAGAGTAATGACAAACAGTAGATTTCAGACTAGACAAAAACCTTCAGTGGTGATGTCTGATATTAGAATATTATGACCACTACTATTTATTGATGTAGATATATTAATGCTATATATTAATAACCTTAGCGTGGAACTGGACACAAAATGCGGGAGTAACTCAGCAGGACAGGCAACATCTCTGGATAGAAGGAATGGGTGATCTTTCGGATCTAGACCCTTCACCCATTCCTTCTATCCAGAGATGCTGCCTGTCCTGCTGAGTTACTCCAGCATTTTTGTGTTATCTTCAGTGTAAACCAGCATCTGCAGTTCCTTCCTACACATTAGAGGTGGAACTAGTTTTTTTCGTGGTGAAGACTGGTCAGTCTTCTTCTTCTTCTTGCGTTTGAGGCAGCAGAAGTCTGCAGCAGGGTGTGAGTGCTCTGTTCAACAACCAAAGTGATCGTTAGTGTCTTGAATTTCAAGACGTACGTCACATCCCATCAATCAGAAATTATTTTAAATTGGGAAGAATGTGGTAATATTGAACCATTACTTGGGCAAGTAACCATTATCCCAGGTCGATATGGTCCATAAATTAAACAAAAATGCATAATACATTCAAAATCCAAGAGTTCCATACCTACAGGGGGGGTTACTGTAACACTTTCACTACTCCAACACTTTCCACCACTGTATCTAATCACTCACCCTACTTTGAGATGTACATTTATTACATTGATGCTTAAGAAGGAACTGCAGGTGCTGGAAAATCGAAGGTAGACAAAAATGCTGGAGGAACTCAGCGGGTGAGGCAGCATCTATGGAGCGAAGGAAATAGGTAACGTTTCGGGTCGAACCCCTTCTTCAGACTTATGTGAGGGTGGGGGAGGAAGAAAGGAAGAGGTGGAGCCAGAGGGCTGAGGGAGAGCTGAGATGGGGAGGAGAAAGTAAGGACTACCTGAAATTAGAGAAGTCAATGTTCATACTACTGGGGTGCAAACTACCCAAGCAAAATATGAGGTGCATTTTTGTATTACATTGACGTATGTTCATGTTTTAAATCATGTGTAAACTTTAAATGAACCGAAAATTAATTTAGATTAAACTTGAAGGTCACGTCAACAATTACGATGCGCATACAAAACACAGTTATTCCTAAACCTTCCAGCAAAAAATCTGTTCAGTTACATCATCTTGACACCCTGAGGCAAACTAATTATTTTTTCACACAGCAAGTAATCTTAAACTACAGGCATCAAAAGGCTTGCATCAATCGGTTACTGCTTAAGTGTACACTCAGACATTGCAAGGAAAGAAAATTATCTTATGAGGTGGTGGAATAATCTTAGAAAAGGTTAATGAATGCAGGTTATCAACTGGAATAGATTGAGTCTCCTATCAAATGCCATCCAGAGGATACATGCAGTTTATCTAATCTAATCTGTATGTTTAAAATTAGAGAGGTTTTTAAAAGAGCAATACCAGTGAGATTATTTCCACTCACCTCTCTGCTTGTACAAAAGCCTTTATATTCCTGTACAGGATGGATCTGGAGAAGACATTGGGTTATGTAACGTGGAAATAAACTCTTCCGCCCAACTCATTCATACTGACTAAGATGCCTGATGTTGTCACATTTACCGGCGTTTGCCCCATAACCCTCTAATCCTTCACCCTCCATGTACCTGTCTGAATATTTTTAAAATGTTGTTATTGTACCTGCCTCCACTACTTCCTCTGGCAGCTCATTCAAATATATCCACCATAAACAATATATTTACAGACAAAAATGAGGTATCATATTCAATTTTTGTCTCTGCATACCCGATAAGTCTTCAAAGGTTCAAAGGTCTTTTATTGTCACGTGTGCCAATTAAGGTACAGTGAAACTCGATTTACCATACAGCCATACTAAAAAAAGCACCAAGACACACAACTACATAACAGTTAACATAAACATCCACCACAGTGGATTCCCCACATTCCTCACTGTGATGGAGGACAAAAAAGTCAAATCTTCTTACTCTTTATTCTCCCGCAGTCGGGGCAGTCGAACCATCCGGCGGGGCAATCGAAGCTCCCACAGCCGGAGGTCGAAGCCCCCGTATTGGGGCGATCAAAGTTCCCCCGTTGGAGCGATCGAAACTCCCGCGTTGGGGCGGTTAAAACTCCCACGGCATGGAGTTCCCGAAGTCGGTCTCTGACCAGAGACTGCGGGCTCTGTGATGTTGTCCGCAAGCACCCACGGTTGGAGCTCCGAGGTCGATCCCTGGCAAAGGGATCACGAGCTCCACAGTGGAGCTCTCCAAATCGATCTCCAGCAAAGGCCACCAACTCCTCGATGTAAGCCGGAGTGCGGACAGAGATACTATACAGAAGAAAATCGCATCTCCGTCGAGGTAAAAGATTAGATAAAGTTTTGCCCAACCCCCACCCCCGCAGCCCCCCACATAAAACAAGCTAAAGCTTAAAACATACATTTAATACATACAATTAAAACACAAAGAAGGAAAGGACAGACAGACTGTTGGCGAGGCAACCATTGCTGGCACCACCCGGTGGAGTCCAAGTTAAGAACGGACAATAATGGAGACTACAGTAAATTCAATGAAAAGCCATCGAAAAGATAAAGTTTTTTTTTTTTAATTTCAAAATAGACTTTATTCAGGTAATAAATATTTACAATACTTTAAAAAATTTCATCCAACATTTTCGGAGGCTATACGACCATTCAATACAGTTTACACACATTTCTTAAATTTCACACATTTATTCCCCACCCTTGCCACTCATGTGACCCACTGGTGTGGAATCCTTTCTGTTATTTTGAGGGGCGTCTCCACCACTCCCTGCCCCCCATGTCAAGCAGCGGAAGGACCCTAGACTGTGGTCCTCCCACACCGAGCCTTGGCGTTGGCTGTACCAAGCTTCAGTGCGTCCCTCAGCACGTACTCCTGCAGTCTGCAGTGGGCCAGTCGGCAACATTCCCTGACTGACATCTCGCTCCGCTGGGTGGTCAACAAAGCTCGGGCAGACCAAAGAGCGTCTCTCACCGGGTTGATGACCTTCCAGCAGCACTCGATGTCAGTCTCTGAATGCGTCCCTGGGAACAATCCGTAAATCACAGAGTCCTCTGTGACGGAGCTGTTTGGAATAAACCGTGACAGGGACCCTTGCAAACCTCTCCAGACTCTCTTTGCAAATCCGCACTCTGCAAAGAAGTGGGTAACCGTCTCCTCTTCATAGCAGCCATCCCGAGGGCAGCGTGTGCTGGTAGTGAGGTTCCGACGGTGCAGGAAGGATCTGACTGGGAGGGATCCCCTGACCGCCAGCCAAGCCAGTTCTTGGTGCTTGTTGGTGAGTTCTGGTGATGAGGCATTTTGCCAGACAAGCTGGGCAGTCTGCTCTGGGAACCACGCCACCGGATCCATGGAGTCCTTTCCCTGCAGTGTCTGCAGGGCGTTCCGTGCTGACCACTGCCCGATGGGCATGTGGTCAAAGGTGTTGGTACGGAAGAACCTTTCCACGAACGACAGATGGCGCGGCAATGTCCAGCTGACTGGTACATTGCGTGGCATTTGCGCCAGACCCATCCTTCGCAACACCGGGGACAGGTAGAACCTCAGCTGGTGCCCACGTGCCTTGGCTCTCCGCTCCAACTGATGCAGCCACACAGAAAGGTGACCATCAGGATGAGGGCGACGTTGGGCATGCTTTTACCCCTCTTGTCAGTTGACTTGTGCATTGTGGCCCGTCGCACCCGGTCCATCCTCAACCAATGTGAAACCTTGAAGTACTTGGTGTATACATTGCCCAATATTCTTCACATCCTCCAGGTGGCTGCCTTGTGTAAAACACACAATTCGGCTGGGCTGACACTCCTTCTCCAACCAGGAAAAGGATAAGGGAACTTATCATAATTTCACATAACAACAACCCATAAACTGCAGAAGGTTCAAAGTCTAAATGCCTAAAAGTCATGCTACATTTAATAATGACTTTCCACTGAAGTACAAACACATACAGTTCTACCTTGCTCGTAAGTTATTTTTTAAATCAGGCTCTTGTGTAAACATTCACCATTCACCTTGCATTCCTTTCACATGCCCTTCTTAAATTCTCTTCACACCAATATTAAATTTAAAGGTCGTGTCCCCTCACATTTTCAAGAGAATGACACCCGTGAATCTTTCTTTTCCAGGGTTGTACAAGTGAAAGTGACAAATACCATCAAATGGAAAACCCGAGACTGTGTAACAGTCGTGACTGCCTAACATGAACCCCTGTTCAAAGTACTTCCTGCACGCCGCTACAGGTTCAATACAAAAGGGGTTTTGATTTCTTTAAAAAAATCCAGGTTCTCACGAGACCGGCCAGAGCTTCAGCTTCAGCAGCGGCGCAGCACTGAAGTACCATCGCGGAGCGGGCGATGCCTTACCGGGGTCGCCATGTTGGAGCTCCGGAGTGCTGAGACTGCCGACTTCAATACCGTGGAGCTGTGGTCTGCGGAGCTTCCAGCCGCGGGCGGCGTTGACTTTAACAACACGGGGCCCTGGGATCTATCGCCGAGGATTGCCATGTGGAGCTCCGCCTAGCTCAGCCTAGCTCAGGTCTCCGGTAGGAAACAGCCGTTTCGGAACTCCAAGTCGCGGAGAGTGTTCTTCCAACGCCGGAGTTCCATCATCCGGCGAGAGGGCCTGAACATCGGCCGTCGTTGCGGCGACTGTGGAGGCCTCAATAGGCCCCGACCACGGGTGAACATAGAGGAAGATGACTGAACTTTTGTTGCCTTCCCTCACAGGGGGAAATGCTGGTTCCGCTGTGTGGGGATGTTCATGTTAAATTCTATCGTGTGTTTGTTCTTTTTATTTGTATGGCAACCCAAATCTCGCTGTACCAATTGGTGCAGTGACAATAAATGTAGACTTGAACTTGAATACACTTCACAGTACCCTAGAAGTGGTCTCATCAAAGTCCTGAATAACTGGAGCATAAGCTTGCTACTTTAGCGTTCATTTCCCCCAGCAGTATATGATAACAGTATATTAGCTTTCCTAATTATTTTGTAATTATTGGTTTTTAAAGGTCAAATCAGTTCCAAAATTATCTTGCACATTTGTGTTGCAAGTTGTAGCAGATGCCATTTTGCTCAGGGCATGAGTGAGTGCATGCGTAATACAAACAGAGTGGATGTAAACGAGTCAGACGTAACATCAATCTGAGCTGCCATTTTGAAGCTCAGATGGGCATCTCTTAAAGCTCACAGCTGAACATCTGTCCAGCAGCAAGAAGCCCCCTATTTAAAAAAATAATTAAAAAAATCATCGAAATCATTTAATTTATTTGCTGTTTGATTTATATGACAGATGCCACAATTGTGCAAGTATTTAGCACTTTCTAGACTGCTTCAAAACTGCCAGGTTCGACTGGGAATGGTCTAGCATGTATTAAAGGATGGCATCTTGGCTGCAAGTCAGAAGGAAATGCTTCAGTGAATCAATGTATTATTCATGTAATCACCGTAACATGGTTGAATAACTAACTGCATGTGCAAGTCATGAAATGAAAAATGAAAGGCTTGTAGCAGTGTGAAGATGAATGTTAGGTCAGAGTGCTGGTACTTGTTTTGACCTAGATAAATTAAACTAATGCACACGGTATATATTGTACGTCAAGTTCGTTAGATCATGAAAAGTAGAAGCATGCTATGTGGACCCTTGAGTCCATTCTGTCATTCCATTTGATAATGCCAAATCCTGCACCTTATCCACTTTTTCACCACATCCCTGTATATGAATTATTTTTGTGCTCAAGAATCTTTCTGCTTCAAACTTAAAATTCAATAAATGAGCATCAACAAACTTTTGATGTAGGGAATTACAAAGATTCACAGCCCCTTGTCTAACAAAATGTCTTATCTCCTCAATCCTAGATGGCTGACCTCCTGTCCTGAGACTATACCCGATAGATATAGGGCCATAGATATTTACATTGTGGGCTGAAGCTGGACTGTGCTAGATATAACATCTCTCTGCGTTCTTGCTTCTTTCTATGTCTGCAACCTTCTCTTAGGTTTACACTAATCAAACAAGTGACTGAAGAAGGGTTTCGACCGGAAACGTTGCCTATTGCCTTCGCTCCATAGATGCTGCCTCACCCGCTGAGTTTCTCCAGCATCTGCAGGTCCTTCTTAAACAAGTGACTGATGTCTACTTCATCGGATTAGATTATCTCATAATATTCCTCATAGATAGCCAGAGGGGAATAAGAAGAGGGACAACTTGTCTTTCAGACTAAATGCTTCTCCAGTGTCCACAGTGTGGATATTAGGACAAGTGACCTGAGGACTTCAGGAAATAATTTCACGGAATGTGTAAACAGAAAAATCTATACTTCAATAATGAACAGTTCTTCTAACCCTCGAAACTGGGCCATGCATGTAGATGCCACTTTCCAGTTAGCTGTCATGATTCCCACATTCTAAAGCAATCGAAACACCAAGATCACAGGAGAAGACACATTGATGGGAAGCTCGTGCTTTTGATTAAGTTTAACTTAAGTTGGGAACATATGCCTTTTTTTCCACAAATGAACTATGACCTCGCACTCCATCTGTTATCTATCTATCTATTAATATATAAAACTCTCGCCCAAAATTCCGAAACGGAACTCCGTCCGGCTGTCACATTTCTTCCATTGATTCCCTGCAACTCCGAAACTGGACGCAGAATCGCCGACATCTTTTCCATTTCGGTAGAGATTTCACTTTTCTTTCTAAGTATCCGTTCCTCATTACATTCCGTCGTGTTTAAGTACACGTTTTTAATCAAATCCTTCCCCCCCCCCCCCCCAATATTTCAAAACTAAACTGGCTTCACACCCACAGAACCTTCACCAGCCCCAGCCCCTGCTGAACGTTCCATCGTGTGATGTCACAATGCCCAATCTTCACATATGTCCAATCGGAATGGATCCATTTACATATGCCTATGCAGGAGCCCAAGCCAATGGTGAAGGTTCCATCGTGTGATGTCACAATGCCCAATGCTCAAAGACATCGTTGCCATAGAGAGGGAGTACAGAGAAGGTTCACCAGGCTGATTCCTGTTATGTCAGAACTTTCACCACTTAAAAGTGTAATGCCCCAACGCAAAAGTGTAATGCCTCCTCCCCCCCCCCCCCCCCCCCCCACAGTTTTTCAAATAAAAACTGGCTTCTCACCCATACAAGCAGCCATTTCGGTAGACATTTCACTTTCCCTTCCAGCTGTCCACTCCTCATTACATTTCGTTATGTTTATGTCCATTTTTTTCATTAAATCCTTCTCCTCCACCCCCCCCCCCCCCCCCTCACTCATTTAAAAACGGCCTTTCGGGAACGGCTCTACTTCGAGGACCACGTCTCCCGTGGGGGCTGCGGGTAGGCAACGGCTGCATTGGGGCATTACACTTTTAAGGCTCTGTGTGTGATACCGCCCCGCCACCCCCCCCCCCCGCGTTGCCGAGACGGACCCGACTTCGACGACTTCAAGATACGCTATTTTAAGACGGCCGGAACCCGACTTCGACGACCACGTCTCCCCTGGGGGCTACAGGTAGGGAACGGTCTTTATACACTTTTCCAACTCTGTGTGTGGGGGTGGTTAGTGTGTGTGATGCCGCCCCCCCCCCCAGTGGGGGCTACGGGTAGGGTACGGCTGCGTTGGGGGATCAGACCCAACGGGTTTGCCATTGGTCGTCGTGTTTAAGTACACATTTTTAATCAAATCCTTCAACACCCCCCCCCCCAATATTTCAAAAATAAACTGACTTCTCACCCATAGAAGCATCACCAGCCCCAGCCCCTGGTGAACGTTCCATCGTGTGATGTCACAATGCCCGATGCTCACAGATGTCCAATCGGAATGGATCCATTTACATATGCCTTTGCAGGAGCACAAGCACTTGGTGAACGTTCCATTGTGTGATGTCACAATGCCCAATGTTCAAATACATTGTTGCCATAGAGGGAGTACAGAGAAGGTTCACCAGACTGATTCCAGGGATGTCAGGACTTTCATATGACGAAAGACTGGATAGACTCGGCTTGTACATGCTAGAATTTAGAAGATTGAGGGGGTATCTTATAGAAACTTACAAAATTCTTAAGGGGTTGGACAGGCTAGATGCAGGAAGATTGTTCCAGATGTTGGGGAAGTCCACAACAAGGGGTCACAGTTTAAGGATAAGAGGTAAATCTTTTAGGTCCGAGATGAGAAAAACATTTTTCACACAGAGAGTGGCGAATCTCTGGAATTCACTGGCACAGAAGGTAGTTGAGGCCTGTTCATTGGCTGTATTTAAGAGGGAGTTAGATGTGGTCCTTGTGGCTAAAGGGATCAGGGGGTATGGAGAGAAGGCAGGTACAGGATACTGAGTTGGATGATCAGCCACGATCATATTGAATGGTGGTGCAGGCTCGAAGGGCCGAATGGCCTACTCCTGCACTTAATTTCAATGGTTCTATGTTTCCCTCTACGCACCCCTCTCCCACCCATCCCTCTCTCCCCCACCCCCCTTCCCTCTCTACGCCACCACCTTCCTCCTACCCCTCTGTCCCTCTTCCATCACTCCCCCTACCCCTCTCCACCTCCCTCCCCACTCTTCCACCTCTCCCCCTTCCCCCTCCACTCTCCCTCCCCACTCTTTCCCCTCTCTCACCACCCCTCTCCCCCTCCCTCCCTCCTCCCCTACCTCCCCATCCTCCCCCTCCCCCACATCTCTCTTCCCATCCCCCTCTCTCACCCCCTACCCTGCTCTCCTTTCCCTCCCAAATCTGTCCCATTTCCTCCACCTCCTCTCCCCTCCCTCCCCTCTTCACATCCCCCCCCCTCCCCCCACCTGTGTGTTTGGGGGTTGGTTAATATGAGTTTGATGCCGCAGCCCCCCCTCCCCCCCCCTGCAAAACGCCGTTGGGGAAACAGACCCAACGGGTCTGCACTTGGTCTAGTTAATATATAAAACTCTCGCCCAAAATTCCGAAACGGAACTCCGTCCGGCTGTCACATTTCTTCCATTGATTCCCTGCAACTCCGAAACTGGACGCAGAATCGCCGACATCTTTTCCATTTCGGTAGAGATTTCACTTTTCTTTCTAAGTATCCGCTCCTCATTACATTCCGTCGTGTTTAAGTACACGTTTTTAATCAAATCCTTCCCCCCCCCCCCCCCAATATTTCAAAACTAAACTGGCTTCGCACCCACAGAACCTTCACCAGCCCCAGCCCCTGCTGAACGTTCCATCGTGTGATGTCACAATGCCCAATCTTCACATATGTCCAATCGGAATGGATCCATTTACATATGCCTATGCAGGAGCCCAAGCCAATGGTGAACGTTCCATCGTGTGATGTCACAATGCCCAATGCTCAAAGACATCGTTGCCATAGAGAGGGAGTACAGAGAAGGTTCACCAGGCTGATTCCTGTTATGTCAGAACTTTCATATGAAGAAAGACTGGATAGACTCACCTTGTAATCGCTAGATTTTAGAAGATTGAGGGGGTATCTTATAGAGACGTTTAAAATTCTTAAGGGATTGGACAGGCTAGATGCAGGAAGATTGTTCCGGATGTTGGGGAAGACCAGAACAAGGGGTCAAAGTTTAAGGATAAGGGGGAACGCTGAATCGCCGACATCTTTTCCATTTTGGTAGAGATTTCTCTTTTCTTTCTAAGTATCCGTTCCTCATTACATTTCGACGTGTTTAAGTGTACGTTTTTAATCAAATCCTAACCCCCCCCCCCCCCAATATTTCAAAACTAAACTGGCTTCACACCCACAGAACCTTCACCAGCCCCAGCCCCTGCTGAACGTTCCATCGTGTGATGTCACAATGCCCAATCTTCACATATGTCCAATCGGAATGGATTCATTTACATATGCCTATGCAGGAGCCCCAGCCAATGGTGAACGTTCCATCGTGTGATGTCACAATGCCCAATGCTCATAGACATCGTTGCCATAGTGACAGTACAGAGAGTCAGATGTGGGCCGAGGAGCCTTCAAGACAACATGAGATGTTCCCATATTGTGTGAAAATATTTACGTCATTCACCCCTGAACCTCGATAAGAACACCACCTGCACATCTTAATTAAATTAGAGAAAAACGGAAAAGAGGTCGGGCATTTACACTTTTAAGGCTCTGTGTGTGTCGAAGCTTCGTGTGTGTGATGCCGCACCGCTAACACCCCCACCACCCCCCCCACGCGTTGCCGAGACGGACCCGACTTCGACGACTTCAAGATACGATATTTTAAGACGGCAGGGACCCGACTTCGACGACCAAATCTCCCCTGGGGGCTACAGGTAGGGAACGGTCTTTATGCACTTTTCCAACTCTGTGTGTGGGGGTGGTTAGTGTGTGTGAGGCGCCCGCCCCCCACCCCCCCCCCCCCAGTGGGGGCTACGGGTAGGGAACGGCTGCGTTGGGGGATCAGACCCAACGGGTTTGCCATTGGTCGTCGTGTTTAAGTGCACGTTTTTAATCAAATCCTACCCCACCCCCCCCCCCCCCCCAATATTTCACAACTAAACTGGCTTCTCACCCATAGAAGCAGCACCAGCCCCAGCCCCTGGTGAACGTTCCATCGTGTGATGTCACAATGCCCAATGTTCAAATACATCGTTGCCATAGAGGGAGTACAGAGAAGGTTCACCAGACTGATTCCTGGGATGTCAGGACTTTCATATGACGAAAGACTGGATAGACTCGGCTTGTACATGCTAGAATTTAAAAGATTGAGGGGGTATCTTATAGAAACTTACAAAATTCTTAAGGGGTTGGACAGGCTAGATGCAGGAAGATTGTTCCAGATGTTGGGGAAGTCCAGAACAAGGGGTCACAGTTTAAGGATAAGGGGTAAATCTTTTAGGACCGAGATGAGAAAAACATTTTTAACACAGAGAGTGGTGAATCTCTGGAATTCACTGGCACAGAAGGTAGTTGAGGCCTGTTCATTGGCTGTATTTAAGAGGGAGTTAGATGTGGTCCTTGTGGCTAAAGGGATCAGGGGGTATGGAGAGAAGGCAGGTACAGGATACTGAGTTGGATGATCAGCCACGATCATATTGAATGGTGGTGCAGGCTCGAAGGGCCGAATGGCCTACTCCTGCACTTAATTTCAATGGTTCTATGTTTCCCTCTCCGCACCCCTCTCCCACCCATCCCTCTCTCCCCCACCCCCCCTTCCCTCTCTACGCCACCCCCTTCCTCCTACCCCTCTGTCCCTCTTCCATCACTCCCCCTACCCCTCTCCACCTCCCTCCCCACTCTTTCCCCTCTCTCCCCCACCCCTCTCCCCCTCCCTCCCTCCTTCCCTACCTCCCCATCCTCCCCCTCCACCACATCTATCTCCCCATCCCCCTCTCTCACCCCCTTCCCCGCTCTCCTTTCCCTCCCAAATCTGTCCCATTTCCTCCACCTCCTCTCCCCTCCCTCCCCTCTTCACATCCCCCCTCCCTCCCCCCACCTGTGTGTTTGGGGGTTGGTTAATATGAGTTTGATGCCGCAGCCCCCCCCTCCCCCCCCCCCCCCTGCAAAACGCCGTTGGGGAAACAGACCCAACGGGTCTGCACTTGGTCTAGTTAATATATAAAACTCTCGCCCAAAATTCCGAAACGGAACTCCGTCCGGCTGTCACATTTCTTCCATTGATTCCCTGCAACTCCGAAACTGGACGCAGAATCGCCGACATCTTTTCCATTTCGGTAGAGATTTCACTTTTCTTTCTAAGTATCCGCTCCTCATTACATTCCGTCGTGTTTAAGTACACGTTTTTAATCAAATCCTTCCCCCCCCCCCCCCCAATATTTCAAAACTAAACTGGCTTCACACCCACAGAACCTTCACCAGCCCCAGCCCCTGCTGAACGTTCCATCGTGTGATGTCACAATGCCCAATCTTCACATATGTCCAATCGGAATGGATTCATTTACATATGCCTATGCAGGAGCCCCAGCCAATGGTGAACGTTCCATCGTGTGATGTCACAATGCCCAATGTTCAAAGACATCGTTGCCATAGAGAGCGAGTACAGAGAAGGTTCACCAGACTGATTCCTGTTATGTCAGAACTTTCATATGAAGAAAGACTGGATAGACTCGCCTTGTAATCGCTAGATTTTAGAAGATTGAGGGGGTATCTTATAGAGACGTTTAAAATTCTTAAGGGGTTGGACAGGCTAGATGCAGGAAGATTGTTCCGGATGTTGGGGAAGACCAGAACAAGGGGTCAAAGTTTAAGGATAAGGGGGAACGCTGAATCGCCGACATCTTTTCCATTTCGGTAGAGATTTCTCTTTTCTTTTTAATTATCCGTTCCTCATTACATTTCGCCGTGTTTAAGTGTACGTTTTTAATCAAATCCTAACCCCCCCCCCCCCCCAATATTTCAAACCTAAACTGGCTTCACACCCACAGAACCTTCACCAGCCCCAGCCCCTGCTGAACGTTCCATCGTGTGATGTCACAATGCCCAATCTTCACATATGTCCAATCGGAATGGATTCATTTACATATGCCTATGCAGGAGCCCCAGCCAATGGTGAACGTTCCATCGTGTGATGTCACAATGCCCAGTGCTCATAGACATCGTTGCCATAGTGACAGTACAGAGAGTCAGATGTGGGCCGAGGAGCCTTCAAGACAACATGAGATGTTCCCATATTGTGTGAAAATATTTACGTCATTCACCCCTGAACCTCGATAAGAACACCACCTGCACATCTTAATTAAATTAGAGAAAAACGGAAAAGAGGTCGGGCATTTACACTTTTAAGGCTCTGTGTGTGTCGAAGCTTCGTGTGTGTGATGCCGCACCGCTAACCCCCCCACCACCCCCCCCACGCGTTGCCGAGACGGACCCGACTTCGACGACTTCAAGATACGATATTTTAAGACGGCAGGGACCCGACTTCGACGACCAAATCTCCCCTGGGGGCTACAGGTAGGGAACGGTCTTTATGCACTTTTCCAACTCTGTGTGTGGGGGTGGTTAGTGTGTGTGAGGCGCCCGCCCCCCACCCCCCCCCCCCAGTGGGGGCTACGGGTAGGGAACGGCTGCGTTGGGGGATCAGACCCAACGGGTTTGCCATTGGTCGTCGTGTTTAAGTGCACGTTTTTAATCAAATCCTAACCCACCCCCCCCCCCCCAATATTTCACAACTAAACTGGCTTCTCACCCATAGAAGCAGCACCAGCCCCAGCCCCTGGTGAACGTTCCATCGTGTGATGTCACAATGCCCAATGTTCAAATACATCGTTGCCATAGAGGGAGTACAGAGAAGGTTCACCAGACTGATTCCTGGGATGTCAGGACTTTCATATGACGAAAGACTGGATAGACTCGGCTTGTACATGCTAGAATTTAAAAGATTGAGGGGGTATCTTATAGAAACTTACAAAATTCTTAAGGGGTTGGACAGGCTAGATGCAGGAAGATTGTTCCAGATGTTGGGGAAGTCCAGAACAAGGGGTCACAGTTTAAGGATAAGGGGTAAATCTTTTAGGACCGAGATGAGAAAAACATTTTTAACACAGAGAGTGGTGAATCTCTGGAATTCACTGGCACAGAAGGTAGTTGAGGCCTGTTCATTGGCTGTATTTAAGAGGGAGTTAGATGTGGTCCTTGTGGCTAAAGGGATCAGGGGGTATGGAGAGAAGGCAGGTACAGGATACTGAGTTGGATGATCAGCCACGATCATATTGAATGGTGGTGCAGGCTCGAAGGGCCGAATGGCCTACTCCTGCACTTAATTTCAATGGTTCTATGTTTCCCTCTCCGAAACCCCTCTCCCACCCATCCCTCTCTCCCCCACCCCCCTTCCCTCTCTACGCCACCCCCTTCCTCCTACCCCTCTGTCCCTCTTCCATCACTCCCCCTACCCCTCTCCACCTCCCTCTCCACTCTTTCCCCTCTCTCCCCCACCCCTCTCCCCCTCCCTCCCTCCTTCCCTACCTCCCCATCCTCCCCCTCCACCACATCTATCTCCCCATCCCCCTCTCTCACCCCCTACCCCGCTCTCCTTTCCCTCCCAAATCTGTCCCATTTCCTCCACCTCCTCTCCCCTCCCTCCCCTCTTCACATCCCCCCTCCCTCCACCCACCTGTGTGTTTGGGGGTTGGTTAATATGAGTTTGATGCCGCAGCCCCCCCCCCCCCCCCCCCCCCCCTGCAAAACGCCGTTGGGGAAACAGACCCAACGGGTCTGCACTTGGTCTAGTGTAATTTAAAAGTGGACCTTGAATGCTGCTCTAGTTCAGTTACATTCTACATTCAATAACCGTAAAAGGATGGAAGCTTCCAACAACAGTGTTTATTCAAACTTTAACATCAAGGAATTCACGGCAATTGAATTTATAAATGTATACGTGTAGGAAAGAACTGCAGATGCTGGTTTAAATCGAAGATAGACACAAAATGCTGGAGTAACTCCGCGGGACAGGCAACATCCCTCTGGAGAGAAGGAATGGGTGATGTTTTGGGTCAAGACCCTTCTTCAGACTGATATATGTATATGATGACCTAACTACTTGCATTATTTTCGTTGTGGACATTCTAAAGGGTTGAAAATGCCTTTGTTTCAGTTCTCCGGGTGCTGAAGTAGCTGATAAGCCATTGAGAGATCTATGGACTGCCACTGATGTGAAGAAAGGGTCAGTCATTCCTTCTCTCCAGAGATGCTGCCTGACCCGTTGAGTTACTCCAGTTTTTGTGTCCATCTTGTGGTGCTTGACAGGTTGAGCGGAAGGGGAGTAAGTCTGCATCGTTTCAACTGCTTTTGTTTAGTTTCTGCATACTCCCAGTGAAGGAGTTCTCTAAGACATAACCAACATTTCAAAGAAAGCCTGATTCATAATTGCTCAAAATGAGGAAAGAGAATTCAGGATGTCTAGGCAATGACCCTGCTTACCATTTCTGATGAAAATATGTGTAAACACCTTTATAGTTAAACACAACCTTTGCATTTTCAATCTATTGTGATTTCCTTAATTGGTCTCCAATTGTGCATTTGTCTCTGACATGTTCATTCCTGGAACGGAGGAACTTGTAAACTCTTCACTAAATGTTCACTTGTGATTTTTGGACAATAGTGGTCTCTGTGTCAATGCCAGAGTTGGGTTCATTATTGTAAATTACTTCACTCTTTCCAAGAATGTCTCTTGCTGTGATCATCAAATGTACATAGACATTCAACTTGATTTCCAGTACAAACTATGCACTTTATAGGACCACTGTTTGGGCTGATTCACTCCAGCTTTTGTATTTGCTCACTGGTCTGATGACAGTTACTGTGTCAAAATTGTTTTTTGTTTAAACTGCACTGTGTTCTGCTTCAATTGCTGCTTTTCTATTCATTGGCTGTACCAAGCTCCACCATGTACAAAGCCAACATTCTTTAATAGTTCTGCCAGAGTAATATCAGTAGTATAATACTGCATTCTGCATGCTGCATTCAAGCAATTCATTGTGACATTACTGTAACCTTGGAACATTTGCCTTTTCAAGGCTTTTTTAAATAAAGATCTCTCTTCTGTCTTTTAGAAGCACAATAATGCAGAGGGAACAAGAGAAACTTTATGTCATTTCATAAAACTGTCAGTTGTTCGATGTGAAATGTGCTTCATTATCTGTCATATGCTAATCCATATATAGGAAAAATACATTTCAACTCTCCAATGCGGCTTTCTGCTATCATACAAATATCGTTAGGTTTAATTTCAATCAATTTTGAGGGCGTACAGATGACTACAAAGAAATAATAATTTTCCCTATGATAAAGATTGAGACATGGACTCACTTAAATGGTTGACTTCACCATTTCCATGGTTGTGACAGTCTCTTAGATGATATTACTCTGGTGAACCATCTAAGATCACAGAGATGTTATTACCCCGAACTTTGTGCATGTACAGGTGGATAAAGAACTATTCAAACTAATCTCACTTTGAGTTGACAAGGACACAACTTCCTCTGCTTCTTTGTCAATGCCTGGCTACTCAAAACTCCGTGCAATGGCTACTAAAACACCACATTGTGCTGACTTACTTGGCCAAATCTCACTGACTTTTACTGTAAAACCAGTAAGTTGCAGTATGAAAATCTAACTTTCACTATTAATACATGTATTAATCTGATCAGAACATCACTTTGAGCAGCGAATTATTGCAGTCATGTTAAACCAATCTCTGCCTATTACCACTAGTCACCCAGTTTCTGAAGAAGGGTTTCGGCCCGAATCGTTGCCTATTTCCTTCGCTCCATAGATGCTGCTGCACCCGCTGAGTTTCTCCAGCATTTTTGTGTACCTCTAGTCACCCAGTCTAGTTCACTGCAACCAAGGATAACTCGAAATACTGGCTATCATTCTGTTCCATGAATGATGCCAAGATGTTTCAAATATTTTCCTGTACAAGTCTTGAGACTGATCTTGTTCCTTCCTTTAGGGTGAATGACTGAACTGCTTGTCTTAGGTATCCTTCCCTAAAATGGAACTGTCCACAGTTGTCGATCAGCTTCTCTGATGACTGTTTTGCAGAAACAATTCTTGGAGATCGTAATCTTACATGTCAAATCAAACATAAGGTTTTTTGTGCCCAACAGGTTTGACTGAAGCATGAACCCATCTATAGGTGCATTGTCCAAAAACAATCTAAAGTCACAATACAGTACCTTGTTAGGATTTTAAATGCAATGATGTACTTTAACTTTGTCATATGATGCCAAAGAGTCCAGTGTGGCTCTCAGAGGAATTTATTCAATCTCATTCTCCCAGATTTTCCAGTGATCTCTCACAACCCCTCAACTTTATCCTCTCTTCTCGCCCAACTCCGCCCTCCACACCGATTCTCTTGTGACCTAAACAGCGTAGAGGTGAAATGGTAGCCAATTAACCCATGAACCAGCATGTTGGCGGGAACCAGGAAAGCCATGAGAAGCCCACATTGGCACACAGAAAACATACTAATGCTAGATGAGAATGGAACTTTTATCTCTGGACCTCCGAGGCAGTTAAGCTGTTTTGAGCTGCCTCAAGGCAAATGGACCCTCATGACATGTTTTGATTGCAAATACCGAATTTATAGCTCTTCCCTTTCTCAAACAGGTGCGGGTAGAAGTATTCTTCGACCTTTGAATTATGTCCAAATTAACTGTGCTATTTGGAGCTGATTTAAATAAATCATTTTTGAGTACCTTTGCTTTCTAATGTTTTCTCAGTTCAGCCTTCATTGCCTGCATCTTTTTTGCATTTTTTCCAATTCATGAATATTATTGGCTACGAAAGGAAGGATGTGAATAATTCATATGCTTTGTTATAAACCCCAATTGTTGCCTATGAAGTCTACTTGTGCTTAAAGCAACATTTTCGTTTTCCACTAAATGGCGCCAAAGTTTTCGTGCCTCGTTATGTTCTCATTTTTATTTTACTTGCAGACTTACACTGTCTGCCTTGATTTTATCTTTCTTCAGAACCTAGTTGCTGTGGCTTTCGGAATGACATGGGAACTTCATTTAATCATGGATATTACAACTCTAACAGCAAGGAGCTTACCACATGTGTTGCAAGGATCATACATGCATGCACTGATTTCACTACAACCTCCAAACACTCAACCTGTGTACAGAACTATGTACAGTGCATTCAGAAAGTATTCAGACCCCTTCACTTTTTCCACATTTTGTTACTCGACATCCTTATTTTAAAATCAGTTGAATTCATTTATTTTATCATTAATTGACACACAATACGCCAGAATGAAGAAGCAAAAATAGGTGTTTATAAATTTTTGCAAAGTAATTAAAAAGAAATAACTAAAATATCACATGTACACTATACAGGCCTTCCAAGGCACCCAACATTAGTCTCTTGCTTGCTTTCAGTTAGCTATTCAAAGGTAGAGTGGTTGCCACCAGCCACCCTCACATGGAGAGTGCCTGCCACCAACTATCCTCTACCTTCCCCAATTCAGGATGCACAACAAAAAGACGGGAGGTATTGCATCTGAACTATCCTTAGAAACAATGGGAGCTGCAAATTATATGACAATTATATGCAGACTTATCCTTCATCCACGGTCCTTATCCACTTAACTCCTAATAATCTCATGTGGATGTTAAGGGCATATCATAATAGAATCTTATAGAATAGGATATTATAGAAACATATAAAATTATAAAAGGACTGGACAAGCTAAATGCAGGAAAAATGTTCCCAATGTTGGGCGAGTCCAGCACCAGGGGCCACGGTCTTAGAATAAAGGGGAGGCCAGTTAAGACTGACGTGAGAAAAAACCTTTTCACCCAGAGAGCTGTGAATTTGTGGAATTCCCTGCCACAGAGGGCAATGGAGGCCAAATCACTGGATGGCTTTAAGAGAGAGTTAGATAGAGCTCTAGGGGCTAGTGGAATCAAGGGATATGGGGAGAAGGCAGGCACGAGTTATTGATTGAGGACGATCAGCCATGATCACAATGAATGGCGGTGCTGTCTCGAAGGGCCAAATGGCCTCCTCCTGCACCTATTTTCTATGTTTCTATAATATAGTCTAAGTAGAACTAAAATGAGGACAGCCTCCTCTAACATTATTTTGCACTATAGGACGAAAAAAGTACCAGTGACTGTTACAAGTTTGAAAAACACCTTGTTTTTTCATTCATAGAATGCTGACAGGTTTTTTTTTGTGATCACTTTTACCGATGCTGGTACTTCATTTCCAGATTTTTTAAACTGAATTCAAATTGTCATACTGCCATGAAGGGATTTCATTCCCTGGATTATTCGCCTGAGCCTGTAGCTAACTAGCATAGCATAATAACATCGCCACCCTCCTAGTGCATAGCAGCTGAGCCCAACTACATTCCATTTTGTGCGAAGATAAACAAAAGATAAATCATGCAAGTTTGAAGCTTTATTTAACGGGTCATCCTTCTAAATGGCCCCAATAATAGCTGCCAATAATATAGTACTCCAGTCATAGCAAGGATAGGAAGGTTGGATAGAGCAGTTTTAAGAGGATTTGTTCTGTGGCCTCAATCAGTTTGTAATCCGAGCCCTTTTCTGTGTTGCCAATGAGGCAAGCTGCTGAAATTTAGATAAGGTTAACTCACTGTGGCTTCAGTGATGCTCATGGCTGACAGAAACAAAAACTTTACAAAGTCAAGGTTGTACTGTCACTGCACCATTTCATTCTTTATCTGACTGTGGTTAATATTATTTCAAAGGTATGAAACATTTGGCATATGACCTTATATATTAAACTGACCTCTAGTAAATATTTTAATGTTAAAAGGAAATGATGGTGTAATTTTTTGGTCTTAAAAGCCATTGGTCGTTTAAAGGTTTGAATCACCTTTATGAATTATGAGAAATTTCATTGAAAACATTTGTCTCTTTTGTTGACAATTTTTTGTCCCTGATGGGACCTATTATGATGTGTTTAGATTGAACAAACATCAATTTTCAGCAAGATAGGACACTAGATTATGTAATTTAAGACACTAGATTTAAGTAATTTATGGCCCCGACCACAGGTGAACAATGGAGGACTAACTGTACTTTGTGCCTTCCACCACAGTGAAGAATGCTGTGGTGGATGTTTGTGTTAAATCTTTTTATGTCGTGCGTGTTCCTTTTTGATTGTACCTGCTGGCAAATTCATTTCACTGCACATATGTGTATATGGCAAATATAACTAATTGATTGATATGCATATGAAAGATTCTGTTTAGTTCAGTTTAGTTTAGAGATTCAGCGCGGAAACAGGCCCTTCGGCCCACCGAGTTCGCACAAACCAGCGATCGCCGCACAGTAACACTATCCTACACACACTAGGGACATTTTACACTCAGACCAAGCCAATTAACCTACAAACCTGTACGTCTGGAGTGTGGGAGGAAACCGAAGATCTTGGAGAAAACCCACGCGGTCACGGGGAGAATGTACATGCTTGGTACAGACAGAACCCGTAGTTCAGTTTGAACCGAGTATCTGGCGCTGCAAGGCGTCAACTCTACTGCTGCGCCACTGTGCTGCCCCACATCTACTCTTCTAATTCTACTCTGTAACTCTGAAGAACTCTTGTTGTCTTCTATTATTTATACTTTTTTCGCTCAGCATGCAAATTTGTAGAGATCAAAGTTTTATAAGGCTAAATTATAGACCAAGCATGAGTACTTTGATGCTACTGTTATATTATCAACAGAACAGATGTGCAACACGTTTAAATAATATATAAGGTCATTATGCCAAAAGTTTCATACCTTAGTTTGAAACAATATTAACCACAGTCAGATGTAGGATGACATGGTGCAGTGACAGTACAACCTTGACTTTGCAAATACTTTTTTCTATAAATTGCAGCCTGATGCATTACAGTTTGTATCATTTATCATTCATCAATCATGCTTTGGCAGCTGAGCCAAATTATTCTCAAGAGTTTTCAGTATCAGTAATTCCAAGAATATCCTAACTGATTATGTTTCACATTGCATAGTACAATCAGGATGGATAAGTACCCTTCAAGAGCCAGATGAGGATGTTCTCGAATGGATGGATAAAATAAGTCAGAAGAGAGGATATACGTTCTTGAGCCCACCTGTGTGCGCATGGGGGGGAGGCTGTATGGACGTTGATTCATGTCTCCATTCATCGTTCATGCCTGTGTGGGTGTCCATGCAGCAAAGTCTGATCTCGTCTTCCTGTACTTCTTGGAGACACAAGAAAGTATAAATGCTGGAACTTTGAGTAAAACACAAAGTGCTGGAGGAACAGGTCAGGCAGCATCTTGGAGGGGATGAACAAGCAACGTTTCAGATCAGGACCCTTCTTCAGGGGACGCTTTGGGTCACCTAGCTGATGAAGAGTCCTGACCCAAACAACCACCTGTCCATTCCCTCCACTGATGTTGCCTGATCTGCAGAGTTTCTCCTGCAATTTGTGATTTGATATTGTACTTCTTGCCATCAGGTCTGAAGAAGGGTCGCGACCCGAAACGTCACCCATTCCTTCTCTCCAGAGATGCTGCCTGTCCCGTTGAGTTACTTCAGCATTTTGTGTCTATCTTTGGTGTAAACCAGCATCTGCAGTTCCTTCCTACACCTTCCTCTAAGTATGTGTGGTAGCTATCTGGGTTTATATGCAATAATTTTATACATGAACAGGTCTGGGAGATACTTTTTGATTGCTCTATATTCACTGTAAATAAATTTACATTGCAGGAATCGTCACGTTCCCTCACTGTTTGACCACAGTGATAGCACTTCCTTATTCTGCTTTTTTTAAAATTCATTCATTTTTTATTACGTGGGCATGGCCAGCATTATTGTCCATTCTTATCTGCCCTTCTAAAGGTATTAGTGAGACAATATATTGAACGGATGTTGTCTTTCTAGAGATACTCACACAATGGCATTGGTTAGCAAACTCCAGGATTTAGATCCAGTCATGATGGAGGAGTGGTAATATATTTCCGAATCATGATGGTGCATGACCTAGACGGGAGCCTGTATGTGGCAGTGTTCATGTGCCTACGTCTTTGTCATTCTTGATAATGGAGAAGAAGAGTTTGTGAGGTACTTTTGGACTAGTTAAGTAATTGTAATTGTAATTGATTTTATTAGCCAAGTATGAAAACAAAATAAGTATGTAAATCATACGAGGAATTTGATTTGCCATAGTCATACCAAATAAGAAACACACAACTACATAAAAGTTAACATAAACACCCACCACAGCAGTCCCCCCACATTCCTCACTGTGATGGAAGGCAATAAAGTCTCATCTTCTTTAATCCATTTACTCCCGTGGTCGAGGGAGTCGAACCATCCGCAGTCAGGGTGATTGAAGCACCCGCGATCGGCGCGGTCGAACCTCCTACGGATTGGAGCTCCAGAAGACGGTCCCTAACCAGGGTTGCACTATGTTAAAGTCCGCAGGCTCCTGAGGTTGGAGCTCCCAAGGTTGATCCCCAGCAAGAGGTCGCCAGCTCCACGATGTTAGGCCGCAGTGCGGACGGAGATACGATAAGGAAAAAGTTGCATCTCTGTCGAGGAAAAAGATAAAAAAAGTTTCCACCAACCCCCTCCACCCCCCACATAATACAAAACTAAAGATACACTAAAACATTTAACTACAGACTAAAAAACACCAAAAAGAGAAGGGGACGAGACAGACTGTTGGCGAGGCAGCCACTGTACAATGCCACCTGGTAGAAACATGCAATGAATAACTGCAATGCACTTTTCGGTGGCATTCCTATAGTGGAGGGAATTAATGTTTAATGTATATACGTGCCAATCACCCTGGCTGTTTTGTCCTGAACTACATGCATTCTGAGTGTTGTTGGAGCTACAGATGAGTGGAAATATTTCCATAGTGGGGTATCTGTGGTTCCCAACCGTTGCGTTGTAGATGGTGGAAAGAGCTTTGATAGATGAGGAATTGATCGCTTGTAGCCACAATATCCATGTGATAGTCCAGCTGAAATACTGATCAATCATGATTGTTGATGGCAGGAGGGTAGTTCCAGTTAAAATCCGATCTGTGCATCATTGAGCAAATTATTGGTGAGCCAGACCACATTGTTGATTGAGAGTAAACTGATTGGGTGATAATTAGACTGACTACCTTTTGTGAATAGAACATATCTGGGCAACATTCCAAGAACCACCACTCCTTCTGGTGCAGCTGATAAATGACGTGGAGCAAACAAAGAAATAGAAAACATCTGCCGTTTCAATTAATTACTGACAGGTAAGGACATCAGATTTTAAGACATTCATGTACCAAGTGTTTTTTTACAGCATTGCCATAGTTTTGTGCTTCCCATTATTAAACCTAGCTTTCTATTTTTCAAAAAAGGATTTCATTCATCAATTTAAATTTCCTAACTGCCCTTTTCAGTACTTGCTACCTTAATGACTTTGCAACCATACTGTATAAATGCAACATTATGCTGCAAATTGGCAAACGTGGCATTCATCAGTTGCTGTCTCCTGGAAATGTGCAGGCTAGCAGTGAACCTCACTTCAGCAGGCAGAGCAGCCCAGGCACAGTTTGAGATTGGAGGTCGATAACAGATGTCTATTTCCACAGACTAAGAAAATCTTGGAAATGTCAAGCGAGGAGCATAGCTTTTAGCATATGTCTTTCTCACAAGATCCCTGTTTATTTTCTCCTTTGGTTTCTACGTTTGCCTTTCACTCATCTGCTCCTAATGCTGAACACACTACAGGCAGTCTGACCAGAACTAAATACCCTTTGTCATAAGGTGAAAAAAGACTTAATGTCCAGAGACATGGTTTCGCTAGAAGTCACTATGGCTGAGCCCAAAGTGTTCTAACCCAATGAACTGCCAAATACACCTTAAAGTAATTGATAACCATTTAAATCATGTGATAATCCTTTTGAATGCTGTTCTGATTTGATTACTTGTGCACGATTTACATTCTAATTTTATAGATAATAAAGCATTTCACATGGTAGGTTTTAATTGTGCATTGCACAAACATATAAGTCACCCCAAAGATTTTCTTGCTTTATGTGTGACCACAAAAATGTGTCTAAAAGTCTTGTTAAGCACAATTAAATACTGGGTGATCATTTTTAAACTACTGTTCAGGCTGTAATAATTGAGGATTAAAATGGATGCTACATTATAGAATTTCTAGGCTTGCGTCGTTCAAGAACATAAAAAAATAGGAAACATCTTTATTCATAGAACTAGGGAGATCCAAATGTAACTCAGTGTGACATTATTTAATGATTATTTAATAATAATTTAATAATGATTCTGGGACATCAATTCAGGTGCAAACTTTTGGTTGCATGAAACTATGTTTGTGTTATATTTACAGTCTAACATATGGAAAATGCAAAGCTTACCTATTATTTGATCTATCTTTGCTCACAAATGCATTCTCATGCTGTTATCCTGCCCCTGCCTTTTCTCTCAAAGACTGTAAGGTCAACGTTTCCAAGGGGGATGTTACTTTGACAGACACATCTTAGCTTCAACTGTTAGCTGTTTACTACATTGGTGTTCACCAAAAAAAATCGCCTAAGTGGGACAGGCCCATTACACATACTAGGGACAAATTACAATTTTACCAAGCCAATTAACCTACAAACCTGTACGTCTTTGGAGTGTGGGAGGAAACCGGAGCTCCCGGAGAAATCCCACACAGGTCATGGGGAGAACTGTTAGGAGCAAATGTGTGTGGCACATCAAGATCAGTACAGACCAAATGGGTCAAATGGCCTACTGTGTTGTGAATTGTATGTAGATAATTGCTTCATCAATACTAGGGAGAAAAAAAAATTGGAATAATTCTTAGAGTTACATACTGATTCAAGTTTGGCAGCCTTGTTCAGGAGAAACAGAGGCCTTTAAATGTATCATTTTTCTGCTATTCTTCTTTGCTATTTGTTTCTTTCTGGTATTTTGTTTCATCCCACAATCAGATATTTAGTGGGGAGTTATCACCTAAACTTTGTGCTCCTCATTTCTGTAAAAATCAGGCTGCGTCAGTTTGCAATGAAAGATGAAGGAAAGCTTTATTCCTTTGGTTACTAAGCAGATGAATCGTTATTGCATTCAAGCAGAATCCTTTGTCATATGAATTCGTGATATTTTGTAGTTCTGGATATTTGACCGATGCAATACTGATGAGCCTAGAGCTTGATATCCTTAAGATGCAAGATTTGTATCCATGTAGATATATCTGTATGTGTAATACAAAGTAAATTGACTATTATTCCAATGTTAGATAATTCAATTGGAAATCATTCAATTTATCTTGAGAATGTAATGAGATCACATAAAATCACTTCCCAATGGGTCAGCATTGATCTCTGGCAATGCAGTGTGAATTCACTTCCACATTCAGTAGTCAGACAGTTCATCATCTTCCCTGACTCAAAATAAATTAAGTGCATAAGATTAAAAAGTAGCGACAGGCTTAATTCCATCATCTCAAAAATTAATATGGCATCCACAGGTATGAAAAAGAAAAAAAATTAATCTCCTCGACTTGTTTTAGATGTTTAATCTGCAAGCTTAAATAAAAATAGAACATGATTATTTTTTGCTTCTGCACCACTGATGTGATGACGCAAAAAGCAGGATTCAAGTCAATACATGGCAAATAATCAAAATAGGTTGGCAGCACATTTGAAACCTGAAGCCAGTCATCTGAGATGCATTATTTCAGCTGTAGGCAGGTGTATCTATCTTTTAGTTGGGTTGAATGAAGATCATAGTTTTATTAATTTTATCACAGTAATCCTTTGTTGTTAGCCAATAACACAATAATGAGTGCAACTGTATCCTCCTCAAAATAAAAATCCTGGTTGACCCTGAGAAAAAGTCTCGTCCTCGCCAATCTCTGTCACAAATGTCCATGAAAATGCAGAAGTTGTCATACCTTCATAGTGAAGCCAAAATCCTGCAACTATACTAAACAGAATTCTGGGCTAAACAGAATTCGTCAAAAGTGTTTTATTGTCAAGTATTTTTCGTTTTTAAAAATTAGTGAAAAATTAGTTAAAAATTAGAAACAGGCCCTTCAGCACATCGAGTCCGTGACAAACAAAGATCCCCGTACATTAGCACTATCCTACACAAACTAAGGACAATTTATAATTATACCAAGCCTTCAGTAGTATCACACCATCAAGCACCACCGATACCTATCCTATTTACCAGCACATGATCTGTAGCTTTCCTGATGTTTATTAGGGTACTTCATAAATATTGTCAGAGCACTTGGCTCCAAGACACTCTCAGATGCCACTAACAGAATACCACTTGGTGGGGTAACGCTAGAGTTGTTCCCTTTATGCAGTGAAGGTCAAGAGGAAAAGAGGTCTTGTGTTAAAATCATGGAGGATTTTGTTGAAGTAGAGAAACAGTTTCCAGTATCAGTTGGATTGGTAACTAGAAATCTTGAATTTAATGTAATTATTAAAAGGCACAGAGCAGAGATGTGTAGTGTTCTTCTATATCTCCACTTAGTCATTGTCGTACAGCACTGAAAGAGGCCCTTCTGCCCAATTTATCAATGCCGAACAAGATGCCCCATTTGCTAGTCCCATTTGCTTGCATTTGTCCCATATACCTCTAAGCTTTTTATGTACACGTGCCTGTCTAAATGTCCAGCAAGGTGAGCTTTTGAACTAACATCCTTTATTAAAGGTGATCAACATTCAGCCAACATCTGTAGCTGATAGAGCAATGTATTAAACCACATTGTACACTCATTTAATATATTTATATATGACATTGAACTTTTTTTTTAATGTGGCCAGTTGTGATCGGACATATATTTCCTGGAAGGCATTGGAGGCATATTCAATAAAAACTGGAATGGGAAAGGAAATTGGGAAGAACAGAAACAGATGGTGCAGTACAAAAGTCGACACTAAGTGGAGTAATGTTGCATGAGGTCATGTTACAGTTGTATAAGATGTTGGTGAAGCCACATTTAGAGTATTAGTTCAGTTCCGGGCACCGTGATATAGGAAGGATATTGGAAAGGGTACAAAGATTTAAGAGGATGTTGCCAGGACTAGAGGGTCTGCGCAATAGGCAGAGGTTGAATAGGGTGGGACTCTAATCTTTGGAGCGCAGGAGGATGAGGGGCAATCTTAGAGGTGTATAAGATGATGAGAGGAATAGATTGGGTAGTCTCTTGCCCAGAGTAGGTGAATCGAGGACCAGAGGACATACGTTTATGGAGAAGGGAAAAATATTTAATAGGAATCTGAAGTGTAACTTTTTCATGCAAAAGGTAGTGGATATATGGAACAAGCCGCCAGAAGAGGTAGTTGAGACAGGGACGATCCCAACATTTAATAAGCAGTTAGACTGGTACATGGATAGGACAGATTTGCAGCGAAATGCCTGTAGACCAAGCAGGCATGTGGGACTAGTGTAACTGGGATATGTTGGCCAGTGTGATCAAGTTGGGCCTATTTTCACACCGCATCACGTTATGACGATATAACTCTGCAGTTCAGGCAAGGTGATGTTTTGGGTCAGATCTTTTGATGGAGAGAGGGAGTGCAGGAGTTACTTGAACATTCGAGTCAGCTTGGATTTACGAAGGGGAAATCATGCTTGACTAATCTTCTGGAATTTTTTGAGGATGTAACTAGGAAAATGGACAAGGGAGAGCCAGTGAATGTAGTGTACCTGGACTTTCAGAAAGCATTTGATAAGGTCCCACATAGGAGATTAGTGGGCAAAATTAGAGCACATGGTATTGGGAGTAGGGTACTGACATGGATAGGAAATTGGTTGGCAGACAGGAAACAAAGAGTAGGGATTAATGGGTCCCTTTCAGAATGGCAGGCAGTGACTAGTGGGGTACCGCAAGGCTCGGTGCTGGGACCGCAGCTATTTACAATATACATCAATGATTTTGATGAAAGGATTCAAAGTAACATTAGCAAATTTGCAGATGACACAAAGGTGGGTGACTGTGAACCGTGAGGAGAATGCTATGAGGATGCAGGGTGACTTGGACAGGTTGAGTGAGTGGGCAGATGCATGACGGTTGCAGTTTAATGTGGATAAATGTGAGGTTATTCACTTTGGTGGCAAAAACAGGAAGACAGATTATTATCTGAATTGTGTCAAGTTGGGAAAAGGGAAATTACAAAGATATCTGAGGGTCCTTGTTCATCAGTCACTGAAAGTAAGCATGCAGGTACAGCAGGCAGTGAACAAAGCTAATGGCATGTTGGCCTTCATAAGAGTTGACATAGGAGTAAAGAGGTCCTTCTGCAGTTGTACAGGGCCCTAGTGAGACCACACCTGGAGTATTGTGTGCAGTATTGGTCTCCAAATTTGAGGAAGGACATTCTTGCTATTGAGGGAGTGCAGCATAGGTTCACAAGGCTAATTCCCAGAATGGCGAAACAGTGTTGATAGAATGGAGCGGCTGGGCTTGTATACGTTGGAATTTAGAAGGATGAGAGGATATCTTATTGAAACATATAAGATTATTAAGGGATTGGACACGCTAGAGGCAGGAAACATGTTCCCGATGTTGGTGAAGTCCAGAACCAGGGGCCACAGTTTAAGAATTAGCCATTTGAAGAATCCTCTCAAAGATTCAACGTAATCACAAAGGGCTGAATGTCTCTACATGTGCTATTATTCTTACATCCTGTGTTGCTGTAGACATTTAATAGCAATTTAGGTGGTTGGATTAGGAGTAAGAGAACCCATTGTTGTGTCTTGGGTTTTGTGACGCAATTTACATGTGGGAGGAGACATGTGATGCATAAATATCAATTGTACTGAATTATCTGATTCTGCATTATCAATTCTATGTAATTCTACAAAGATATAGCCACTGATTCTGGGAAATGTACCAGGCTAGTTTCATTCAACATTTGGTAATAGACAATAGGTGCAGGAGTAGGCCATTCGGCCCTTCGAACCAGCACCGCCATTCAATGTGATCTTGGTATGATCATCCCCAATCAGTACCCCGTATCCCCTGACTTCGCTATCTTTAAGACCACTATCTAGCTCTCTGTGGAAGAATTATATTTTCTTCATCATTTGCTACTGTTTACATATACATTTTCCTCATCCTCTGGACATTGAGAGAATATTACCAATAAATGCTTCAATATCCCCATTTGGTTAATTCTCCTCTGGCATGCAAATGATCACATCCATACTTTTAAATCGTGCCCTTTGGTCATTTCTTGCAATACTCAGTATTTCCTGGTTTGGTTCAGATTTCAAGGATCGGGAGATTTTATTTTGATTTTCCACTGCTCATTCCAATATATCAATGAAATGCCTATTTCTATTTGTCCTGAATCCTGCCCACCTACCCTGCATTCTTGTTTTAATTTTTCTATTGATTTCTCAATTTCCTTTGTTCTTCATCTGCATTGAATTTGTTAATTTCAGATTTCATCCTCCACCCCAACTCACCTGTGTACTCTTGTTCTGACTGCCCCCTTGAATCACTCATTTTTAAATTTTTCATTAAGAGATTTAAAGAGGTAGAAAAACTTATTGGTGTGTATTATTCATGAAGCCTGGTGCTTTGTTGCAAGCCTATGGTTTACATTTTCTGAAGGTAGAGTGGGCAAACCAATTAGGAAATCAATGCATGATAAAAGTGTGGTGAATGAATACATGATTTTCTTGTATAGTCTACACTGTTGGGAAATAGCTAACTCAAGGTTATTTTAGATCCAGTAATGTGCAATGAGTGAATTAATTAATAGTCTTGTAATTAAAGGACTGCAGGGAGGAGTAATTACAATAAGGTAGAATTTTATATAAAGATTGAAAGTGATTTAGTTCAATGTTAATTAACTATTTAAGATTAAATAAAATATTACAGGCGTATGAGACTTGAGTTGCAAATAGATAACAGAAAACTACATTTGAAAGAGATGACAGTAAACAGATCATTGGTAACATTTAAAGGGCAAATACATAGTTTGCAAGTAAACAGACAACAAGTAACATTAAATGAACAGTGATATAGTTTACCAGTACCGTACACTACAAAAACCTTGCAACCTAGGTGACATGCGCAGTTAAAATTATTGTTATTATTAGATCAAAGGAAATGCTTATGTTGCCATAATGAGCACTAAGCCCAAGGATTGGGAAAAATGTTGGAATCCAGCAAATGAGTACAAAAAAAATCCTGAGAAAAGTGAAAGTAGAATATAATAAGAGTGATCTGACATAAGAAAACTATTTATAAAAAGAACAGAGACAGAAAAAATGAGGACCAGGGAAATTAAAATGACAGAAATATTAGACAAATACTTTGTATCAGTCCTCGTGTAAAAAGACACCAAAATCTCCTGGAATTATTTGAGAACAATCATTCAAAATAAGAAGGCGTAAGATATTTCTCTTGTAAAAATTTGAAAACCAAATGGGTCTGAGATCCAATAGAATGCCTTTGATATAATGCCACACAAGGGATAAAGAAATAATATTGGAGCGCATAGGATAGACTATACTGGTGTGGATTGCAGCTTGGTTAACAAATAGAGAACATAGAGTAAAAATAAACAAATCACTTTCTGTTCGGAAGGTTGTGACTAATGGAGTGCTACAGAGATCGGTTCTGGTGCAATCACAATCTTTCTCAGTAACTTAGAAAAGTAGAGGAAATGCAATAATGGGTGTTGTGAGGTTGCAAAGTGGCTGCAGGGGATATGGACAGACTAAGTGAATCAATCACAATCACAATAATACTTTATTAGCCAAGTATGTTTTGCAACATACGAGGAATTTCATTTGCCAAGTCAGTCATACAAATAATAAGCAACGGAACACACAAAACATTTTAACATAAATATCCATCACAGTGACTCCTCCACATTCCTCACTGTGATAGAAGGCCTCGAGCCCTCCGTTGACAGGATGATCTTGACTCTCATGTCGAGGTGATCAGCTCCTGCATCGGGGGGATGTCAGCTCCCCCGCGCCGGACAATCGAACCCTGCGTCGGGGCTGACCGAATCTTCCGCGACGTTGGAGCTCCAGACATCCACGGCCTCTCCCGAGACTACGAGCTCCTGATGTAAAGTCCGCAGGCCGCGGTTGGAGTGATCCCAAGCAAGGGATCGACTCCAATGTAAGTCCACGCCTCGCGAAGGGGCCCAAGGTCAGTCCGAAGTGGCCTCCAGCTCCATCGATGGTAGGCTGCAGACAACCGGAGAATTATATCCGAAAATTAATCGTATCTCCGGCAAAGTAAGAAACTGAAAAAAAAGTTTTCCCCTCCCTCCACATAAAACAAACCGGAGAACCTCTACAGACTTTTAACACACACTAAAAACTTGAACACCCAAAGGAAGTCCTTGCGATGACAGACAGCACCGGCGGTCAGGATTGAACCAGGGTCTCTGACACAGTGAGGCTCACCACATGGCTGCAACACTGCTGCCCCTTTATAAAACCGAACAGTTACTGGAGCCACAAGGAACTGCAGATGTTGGAATCTTCACCTAACAAATTGCTGGTGGAACTCAACAGGTTGGGCATCTGTAGAGGAAATTGACAGATGACATTTCAAGTCAGTACCCTTCTTCACTCTGAGGCAGTCCTCACCCAAAACGTCACCTATCCGTATTCTCCAGAGATGCTGCCTGTCCCGCTGAGTTGCTCCAGCATATTTTGTCTACCTTCGATTTAAACCAGCATCTGCAGTTCTTTCCTAACCTGCTGCCTGGAGCATTGGGTTCCTCCAACAAGTTGTGTCTTTTTAAATGTTTTGGTACCCGTTATTTCTAGAAGAATTGAATGCAGGAGCAAGGATATAATATTAAAACTGTGCAGGAACCACATCTATGGTATTCTGTACTGATCTGCTCACCCTACATAAGGCAGGGTATATTTATAATGGAGGGAGTCCAACTAAGGTTCCCCAAGTTGATTCCAAAGATGGGTGATTTGGCCCAAATTCTCTCAATTTAAGACTCAGTCAGGAATTAATTAATGGCTGAAATATTTTTGGATATTCAGACACAAGGTAGATACAGAAGTGATGCCTATTACAGAATAGGCACGATGGGCTGAGTGGACAAAATAGGCTTATATTTCTTATCCTCTTAAATGAAGCAAGGAGGATGCAGGATTTCGAGACAGCAGCAGTTTCTGTGGGTTGCCGTTTATCTCATCACGAAGTGCCGTTGATAACATTTCCTAGTGTCTTCATCAACAGTGTGAGATTGATCAACTTTAACCTGTAGCCGTACCTTTATGAAATCCGATCTAAGCAAAGTAAAGTAAACCGAAGATAGACACAAAATGCTGGAGTAACTCAGCGGGACAGGAAACATCTCTGGAGAGAAGGAATGGGTGACGTTGCACGTCAAGACCTTCTGACTGAAAGTCACAGGAAAGGGAAACGGGAGATATAAATGGTGATGTAGAGATATAGAACAAATGAATTAAAGATATGCAAAAAAAGTTATGATGATAAAGGAAACAGGCCATTGTTAGCTGTTTGCTGGGTGAAAACGAGAAGCTGGTGCGACTTGGGTGGGCGAGGGGTGGAGAGAGAGGGGAGTGCAGGGCTTACTTGAAGTTAGAGAAATCAATATTCATACAACTGGGTTGTCAGGTGAGCCAGTCGGGGTTAAAACGTGGTGGTAGAATCGGTGAGCAGCAGGAGGAATCAGAGGGGGAGCAGCGAGAGAAGATGTTCAAGTAACCCCTGCACTAGCTCTCTTCCATCAAGAGATCTGACCCAAAACATCACCTTGGCTGAACTGCTGAGTTAGAGTCAGTGTGGAAACAGGCCTAACTTGCCCACACTGGCCAACATATCCCAGCTACACTAGTCCCACCTGCCTGCATCTGGTCCATATCCCTCCAAACCTGTCCAATCCATGTACCTGTCTAACTGCTTCTTAAACGTTGGGATAGTCCCTGCCTCAACTACCTCCTGTGGCAGCTTGTTCCATACACCCACCACCCAATATCCATACCACTGGTGTGCAAGAAGGAACTGCAGATGCTACACAAAATGCTGGAGTAACTCAGCGGGGACTGGCAGCGTCTCCAGAGAGAAGGGATGAGTGACGTTTCGGGTCGAGACCCTTCTTCATACCAAAGGCCCGAAACGTCACCTATTTCCTTCGCTCCATAGATGCTGCTGCACCCGCTGAGTTTCTCCAGCATTTTTGTGTACCTTCGATTTTCCAGCATCTGCAGTTCCTTCTTGAACACTTCTTCATACCAATGGGTTGTGAGCTGCCTTTCGTTGTCTCCTGCACATAAAGTCAGTAAACGGGGACTTGCAGTTGGTGGTGTTCGCGGCCCGGAGGTTGGTCGGCGGTTGGCGGCCAGTACAGGCGGGAGTCACGCGGCGGGAGCGAGTGAGCGAGCGAGCCGGGGCCCCGCCCACGTGCCCGCCATCCGGGGCTGCGGGCGGCCGTTGGCGGCCAGAGGCGACGACGTCGGCGGCGGAGGTCGGGGGGGCATCACCTGTGCGGCCGGTGGTCTGGTGAGTCCCGCCCTTCCCCGAGGTCAGGCGGCTTGATGGGGATGAGGGTACACAAAATTGCTGGGGAAACTCAGCGGGTGCAGCAGCATCTATGGAGCGAAGGAAATAGGCGACGTTTCGGGCCGAAACCCTTCTTCAGACTAATGGGGATGAGCACCACTTGGGGGTTGTGCTTAGAGAACAGGTGTGCAACATCTGGATGTTGTGGTAGGAGAACGGGTGTGCAACGCCTGGAGTTGTGCTCTGAGAACGGGTGTGCAACACCTGGAGGTAGTGATTAGAGAGCGGGTGTGCAATGCTTGGAGGTTGTGGTTGGAGAACGGGTGTTCAACGCCTGGAGGTTGTGGTTAGAGAACGGGTGTGCAATGCTTGGAGGTTGTGGTTGGAGAACGGGTGTTCAACGCCTGGAGGTTGTGGTTAGAGAACGGGTGTGCAATGGTTGGAGGTTGTGGTTAGAGAACGGGTGTTCAACGCCTGGAGGTTGTGGTTAGAGAACGGGTGTGCAACACCTGGAGGTAGTGATTAGAGAGCGGGTGTGCAATGCTTGGAGGTTGTGGTTGGAGAACGGGTGTTCAACGCCTGGAGGTTGTGGATAGAGAACGGGTGTTCAACGCCTGGAGGTTGTGGATAGAGAACGGGTGTGCAACGCCTGGAGTTGTTCTGGAGTTGTGCTTTGAGAACGGGTGTTCAACGCCTGGAGGTTGTGGTTAGAGAACGAGTGTACAACACCTGGAAGTGAGTGAGATGGAGCGAGGAGGGATGAGTGTGTAACACGTGGCTTTACCAGTTATTAGAAAACGGGTAACGTGTTTCGGGGGATTAAGATTGTAGATGTGATGGTTGTGGAGGTTTTGAGTGTTCAACACATGATTCTTCGATGATGGATGCACAATTTTTCGGGATTAAGCTCGTGGGGATGCTGATGAGTATGTAACACGGCTTTGGAAAATTTATGAATGGATGTGCAATACTTTCTGGGTAAGGTCGTGGAGGTAATGTTTGAGTGTGCAGAACACAACTGGAAGTTTTTGGATGATGGGTGTGCAACACTTTGGGGGTTAAGATTTTGGACATGACATGAGTGTACATGGTTTTCGGGGTTTTCTAATGATGATTGGGGTGTAACGTATAGGGTTCAGTGTAATTTAGAGATACAGAGTGGAAATAGGCCTTCGGGCCACCGAGTCCGCTCCGACCAACAATCAACCGTATATTGGTTCTATCCTACACACTAGTGACAAATTTTTTAACCCAATTTTGGAATGTGTGAGGAAGCAGGAGCACCCGGAGAAATCACAGGGATAATGTACAAGCTCCATACAGACGGCATCTGTAGTCGGGATCAAGCCCGGGCCTCTGGCGCTGTAAGGCAGCAAATTTACCGCTGCTCCACTGTGCTAGAAATGACTGGTGATCAATGGCTGGCATGGGCTGAATAAACTATTTTTCTTTAAAAATGAAATGGGCATACCAATAATTGGATGTAGGTAGGGGTGATACAAGATGATATCCCTACTAAGGAAGGAAGTGGTGATGATAAAGCAAACCAGCTTATTGCTGGACACCTCCTCCACACCCATAATCCCATCTAGTTTAGTATTGCCTGCAAGTTTGTAAATCTAATATTTGCACTGAGCAAAACACAAAAGTGTTGGAGGAATTAAGCGGGTCAGGTAGCATCACTTTAATGTCATTTCAGGTCAGGACCCTTCTTCAGACTCGGGTCTTTGTGTTTTGCTCAGAATTTCTTCATCTGCAATCTCTTGTGTCTCTGTCTAACATTTGCATTCTTTGCATTATTTGCAAATAAAATAAAGAGGCCAAATTTGCATGGTGACAGGATGAGAGCCAAATTACATTGGCTTGAAAAAACACTGGATGGAAAGATTAACTTGGAGCGTATGATCAGGTAGCTTTAGCTGCAAATTGCCCAGGGCTGAGAATTTAGGATCAACATGAAACCCAAGGAAAATAGTACAGGAGCTAGCATAACACCAGTGATTAGGGTAGGGCAGAATAGATGAGGATAAAATAAGGAGTAAGCATGTAGAAGATAATTTGGCATTTGAATTATAAAATAGGAAAAGATGTAAGATATGTATAGGACCACCAAATAGCAGCTGTGTCACTTAATGTCTAATCATATGTATTCTGATCATCTTGTGTAAATGAAAGGATTAGGCAAGCATGTAATATTAATGTGGGAATTTTTACTTTGATTTTGTATTGCTTTCAGGTACTAACTGTTGTCATTTATTTTCAGAGTATGTTCAGAAATATTTTGAAATATATGACAAATTATTGAACTTACAGGGAAATTAGGTGGTCAACAGGAGAAAGGGAATACATTGAATGGTGTTGAAAAATATGCTTTGACATCATAATGAATTTAAAAAAACCCATGTTTGTCTTGTTGGAAGAAATAAAGTGTTGTCAGTCTTGTTTGGCACCTGAGTGAAAATCCATGAGGTCCACCTTTGTGAGCAGTTAATTGAAACAAGGCCTGCGCTTCTTTATAATAAAAAGGAACTGCAGATGCTGGTTTTCACCAAAGCTAGACACAAAGTCCGGACTGGACGCTCGCTTGGTCTACTGGAGCAGTTCCTGATCCTGGTAAGCCCCAGGCCCCTGCAGGGTCCTCTTCCTTCGCCATCGACCAGATCGACCAGCAAACTGACATCCCTCCTCGCCCGGCCATCTTTGTGTCCCGGGGGCGCCTCTTGCAGCTGATCTTAAAGGCGCTGGAAGCAATACCCTTGTTCACCCTCCTACTGGCCCTTGCTCCTCATATGCAACATCTCCAGGGGTTTCCTCTTGGTACCACAGTCTGCCGAGCCTTCGGGCGGGTTCCCGGTACCGCGGTCTGTCGAGCCTTCGGGCGGGTTCCTGGATCCGTGATCCACCAAGCCTTCGGGTCTTCAATATGACCGTCCATTGTATCATAAGTTCATAAGTCATAGGAGCAGAAGTAGGCCATTCGTGCGATCAAGTCTACTCCACCGTTCAATCATGGCTGATCTGTCTTTCCCTCTCAACCCATTCTCCTGAGAACCACTTCTCCCCATAACCCTTGACACTCCTACTAATCAAGAATCTGCCAATCTCCGCCTTAAAACTACCCTATGCCTTGGCCTCCACAGCCCTCTGTAGCAATGAATTCCATAGATTCCATCTTATATATTGCTCACAGTTCAGATACTGATGGACACAAAGTGCTGGAGAAACTAAGCAGGTCATGCGGCATCTCTAGCGAATATGGATAGGTGAAGTTTCGGTTTGAGACCCTTCTTTGATGCTGCACACTTAATATCTTAGATAAAGAATCTGTAAATAGTGAATCATTGGGCGAGTAGCCTGCAGCCAGGACAAGTTCGTGCATGTAGCAAGCTCTTGCTTGGTGAGATTGTACCAGAGCACTCTGATGAAGATTTTGATTGGACAGCACACAGAAGGAAACTGATGGATAAACAAAATCTCGTCTTGTTGACAGACATGCCTGAAATGACAAGTCCAGCTCCAATCTTACACATGTCTTTATGTAAATAGTGATCTTGCAGTCTATATTTCCCTGATGACTAACCAAGGATCCCAAGGGCAAGATCCTTTTTAAGTGTTTTATTTTTGATGTTAAGGAATTTTTAATTATTTAAATTTAATGTATTAATATGTAATGAATTTTGGAAATAACAAACATTTACAGAGAAAGTTATTTGATAGTTTTGACTGCTAATAAGGCCAAGTTCCTGGCTCAATGCTCTGCTATGCACTCTTGCCTGAATTGGCAACATGGCTTTCAAAACTAGCTCATGATTCGAGAAGTGCTGTACATCGCATGGCCTCCCCACTGAAAATAGTAATTGGCTAAGTCATGCCCTCAATTTGTCAGAAAAAAAACTTTTAATGCTTCTGATGGTCACAAAGATTAAGTTTTTTTAAATAAAAGATACATACATTTAAAGGTAAAACACTTAACTAAAATGTATTTAATTGTATAGGTAATTTTCACATAATTCAGATGTTTAAATGTTAAAACAAACATTTAAACATCTGAATTATGTGAAAATTACCTGTTTCTCTCATATTTACAACTATTGAGTTGAATGAAGTTGCTAAACTTTGTCAACTCGGGGAAGTAGGAAGATAACATAATAACTCTGGAGTAGGGATATTGGCACTAGTTTTCAACGTGGGAGAGTCTAGGACCAGAGGCCATGGCCTCAGAATAAAAGGACATACCTTTAGAAAAGAGATGTGGAATTTCTTCAATCAGAGTGTGGTGAATCTGTGGAATTTATTGCCACTGATGGCTGTGGAGGCCAAGTCACTGAGTATCCTTAAGGTGCAGTTTGATAGATTCTTGATTAGTAAGAGAGTCAGGGGTTGTGGGGAGAAGGCAGGAGAATGGAGAGAAAGATAGATCAGCCATGATTGAATGGCACAGTAGACTTGATGGACCGAATGGCCTAATTCTACTCCTATAATTTATGTATTTGTTTTCATTCGCTTATGGGAGGTGGGCATGCTGACAGATCAAAACTTTACAATCATCCCTAGGTAGCTACTTAGAACTGTTGTTTTGTCTGATGTGAGGCTACTTACTCATTTAATGAGAAGTTAAATGGGGCCAAGACATACATGTGAATGGCAGCATCCGGAGGGAGGTCAAGGCAAATAGTTTCCTAAAGATGGCAATAACAGTTAGATGGAATGGTGCAGAGGTGTATGATACAAGTATGCTAACCGTCATCGGCCAAGAAATTGATCACAGGAGTTGGGACATCATGGTCGGTTAGATCGGACTTGGAGTATTGTGTGCATTTCTGCCTATAGGAAGGAAGTGATTAAGTTATTGAGGGTGCTGAAATGATTCACATGAATGATGTGTGGACTGGAGAGTTTGAGTTATAAGGAGAGATTGAATAGGCTGGAGCTTTTCCCCGGAACAAAAGAGGCTGTGGGTGACTGTGGAAATGTACAGTTCATTCAGAAAGTATTCAAACCCCTTCACTTTTTCCACATTTTGTTACATTACAGCCTTATTTTAAAATTGATTAAATTCTTTTTATTTATCATCAATCGACACACAATACCCCAGAATGAAGAAGCGAAGACAGGTGTTTAGAAATTTTTGCAAAGTAATTAAAAAGAAATAACTGAAATATCACATTTACATAAGTATTCAGACCCTTTGCTATGACATTCAACATTAAGCTTTCTGTTTCCGTGACAGTGAGCAACATCCTGTTTCCATTGATTATCCTTGAGATGTTTCTACAATATGATTGGAGTCCAACAGTGGTAAATTAATTGTACATGATTTGGAAAGGCACACACTTGTCTATAAGGTCCCACAGAGCAAAATCCAAGCCATGAAGACAAAGGAATTGTCCGTACACCTCCGAGACAGGATTGTGTCGTGACACAGATCTGGGGAAGCATATAAAACAATTTCTGCAACATTGCAGGTCCTGAAGAGCACAGTGGCCTCCATCATTCTTAAATGGAAGAACTTTGGAACCACCAGGACTCTTTATAGAGCTGGCCGCCCGACCAAACTGAGCAATCGGAGGAGAAGGGCCTTGGTCAGGGAGGTGACCAAGAACCCAATGGTCACTCTGACAGAGCTCCAGAGTTCCTTTGTGGAGATGGGCGAACCTTCTGGAAGGACAACTATATCTGCAGCACTCCACCAATCAGGCCTTTATAGTAGAGTGGCCAGACGGAAGTCACTCAGTAAAAGGCACTTGACAGCCTGCTTGGAGTTTGCCAAAAGGCACCTATAAGACTCTCAGACTATGATAAACAAGATTCTCTGGTCTGATGAAACCAAGATTGAACTCTTTGGCGTGAATGCCAAGTGTCATGTCTGGAGGAAACCAGGCACCGTTCATCACAGTGAAGCATGGTGGTGGCAGCATCATGCTGTGGGGATGTTTTTCCAGTGGCAGGAACTGGGAGACTAGTCAGGATCGAGGGAAAGATGAACAGAGCAAAGCAAAGATTATAGAGTAGAGCAAAATGCGCCACTCTGCAAAAAAAGCATAGTATAACATGGGTGCTTGTTGGCGCCATTTTATTGGGCTGCAATTTACAATAATATTAATAACATTTACAATAATATTAACTAAATATGTGAAGTGATCGATGCTATATAAAACACTGTTCCCTCCAACATGGATTACACCAAAAATGGTAGAGCGGATCAATCTTTGAAACGGATTACACCAAAGATACTAGAGGAGCATTGCCCGCTGTCTCGGGAGCGCCGACCGCAGGGCTGACGCTTGAGGCTCTCCCGCCGTACAGAGAGCCTAGTGCCAGCCGCCTTCATCTGGTATCGGGGGGACCGAGAATCACTCCTGGATCAACTCAGGCGTGGAGGAAACGTCCTCCTCCCCCAAAGATACTAGAGGAGCCTCTAGTATCTTTGCTCTTCCCTGTGACCTGATGTAAGCGCAGATTGTATAACTGTGGAGTCCGTCCCTGCTACCAAAGATGTTGTGTTTTGCATAAACAAATGACAGCCGTGACGTTCGTTATGTACTACACGCCAGTCCATTGGATTTCGGAGGAGTGGTCTATCTTGCTCCTCTAGAATCTTTGGAGCAAAGTACAGGGAGATCCTTGATGAAAACCTGCTCCAGAGCATTCTAGACCTCAGACTGGGCAGAGGTTCACCTTCCAACAAGCCAACGACCCTAAGCACACAGCCAAGACAACGCAGGAGTTGCTTTGTGACATGTCTGTGAATGTCCGTGAGTGGCCCAGCCAGAGCCTGGATTTGAACCCAATCGAACATCTCTGGAGGGACCTGAAATTAGCTGTGCATCGAATGCTCCCCATCCAACCTGACAAGAGCTTGAGAGGATCTGCAGAGAAGAATGGGAGAAATTACCCAAATACAGGTGTGCCAAGCTTGTAGTGTCATACCCAAGAAGACTTGAGGCTGTAATCGCTGCCAAAGGTGCCTCAACAAAGTAATGAGGAAATGGTCTGAATACTTATGTAAATGTGATATTTCAGCTAATTTGTTTTAATTACTTTGCAAAAATTTCTAAACACCTGTTTTCGCTTTTTTATTGTGGGGTATTGTGTGTAGATTGATGATTAAAAAATAATTTAATCCATTTTAGAATAAGGCTGTGACTTAACAAAATGTGGAAAAAGTGAAGGGGTCTGAATATTTCAATCAATCAATCAATCAATCAATCAATCAATCAATCAACCTTTATTGTCATCTTGCAAGCAACAGTTGTACAGTGCACAATGAAAAGACGTTTCCCAGGGAATAGCGGAGCATCGCACATGAAATTTAAAACATTTCACACATAATAACACTAAAAACATCCAGTCCCTGATGGAACAGTATAAATAGTATAAATAGTTAAAAGCAGGTAAAAACACAACGTTAAAATACAATAAAACCAATCATAAAAAATGTCCGGGGCAGCTGATTTGAGTGGCCAGTGCCAGTTATTAAAGTGGCCAGTGCTAGTTATTAAAGTGTCCGTGCCAAGCCGCAGAATCAAGTGATTGTGAGTACAGAGTGACTGTTTAGCAGCCTCACAGCCTGTGGTAGGAAGCTGTTTAGCAGTCTTGTAGTCCGGGCTTTGATGCTTCGATATCTCTTGCCTGATGGCAGGAGATCCAGGTGTATGTGGAGATGGTAGAGCGGATCAATCACACTGTATAAAATTGAGGTGCATAGATTGGGTAGATAATCAGTCTTTTTCCAAGCGATAGGGAAGTCTAAAACTCAAAGGCATAGCTTTAATGTGAGAGTGAAAATTTAAAGGGGATCTAGGGAGCATGAAAAGGGTGGTGGGTATAACAGCATGCATTGAATGGAAAGATTTAGAGAGATATGGGCCAAGTACCGGCAAATAGGATGTATATGTAGACATCTTCGTCGATATGGATAAGTTAGACTGAATGACCTGTTTCTGTGCTGTATACAACTCTATGAGCAGGTTTTCTTTTATTGACAGACTGAATTCTACAAAAATCATTTTGGCACCACACCTGCTATCTATATTTATTTATGACTTAGATGATGGGATAGAAAATGATAAATTCATAACTGCTGATTCAAAGGTAGGAAGCTGTGTAAACAGTGTACATGAATGTATAAAATGATGGACATAATATATTAAATAATTAGACAATATTGTGGTGAATGAAGTCCACTTTTGACCTACAGTACAATAACCTGAATGGTGGAAAGCTAGAAATAGTGGAGGTCTAAAGAGAATTATTGGTGTTGCTTTATTATTGTCATGTGCTGAGATGCAGTGAATTAAGTCATACATGTAGCGCAAAGAGAAAAATGCCAGAGTGCAGAATATAGTGTTGGAGCATTGTAGCATTAGCAAATAAGTCCAAAGGTCCGCATTGAAGTTGTTTGAAAGATCAGAACTATACAGTAATTTATGGGAGGACCGTTCAGTAGACCGATAGCAGTGAGGAAGAAGCTGTTCCTGAATCTGGTAGTATGTTATTTCGAGCTTTTATATCTGACAGAAGAAGGGAGAAGAGGGAATGACTGGGGTAAAAAAGATCCTTGATTATTTTGTCTGTTTCCCCACGGCAGTATGGTGTAGATGGAGTCGAGTGGGGAAGGAGGTCTGTGTAATGGATTGGGCTTCAACCACAACTTTTTGCAGAACTATTGCCAAACTGATCCCGATAATATGCTTTGTATTGTGCATCTGAAGAAGTTGGTTAGATTTGTTGGAGACATGCTGAACATCCTTGAGTCACAAATAGATTGTGGAGGAACTCTCAGTGTGTTCCTTGGCACTTAAAGGTGTCATTTACTTTAAGGGAATCAGGAAGTGATTGGTAGAAAGAGAGAAGGTAGACAAAAAAAGCTGGAGAAACTCTTCTTCACCCGAAACATCACCAATTCCTTCGCTCCATAGGTGCTGCCTCACCCGCTCAGTTTCTCTAGCTTTTTTGGCTACCTTCGATTTTTCCAGTATTTGCAGTTCTTAAACAACGGTAGAAAGGGAGAAATTATTTTCCTGGTTTAATGAACCCAGGACCAAGGGTGTGGTCTTAGAAACTACAGCTAGGCCTTTCAGGAACAAAGTTAAACGTTACTTACTCGAAGAGAATGATAGAAGTTTGGAGTCATTTTCGCTTACTGCATCGCCAGCTGTTAGATCAATTGTTCATTTTATGATTAAATTGATAGATATGTGTTAACCATGGTGATTAGGGTGAATGGAGAGAAAGTCAGTTTATGGAGATATGTTACAGATCAACCAAAACTTAAATGTTAAAACAGGCTCGAGGGGCCGAAGAGCTGCTACTTGTCCCATATTCAAGGGCAGAACTGGGCAAATGTCGGGGACTGAGGGGCAGCAAGGGTCCCACGCCTCGGGTCGAAGGATTAAAAAAAAAAGCTAATCTTGTGCAGAGGCGGAAGACGAGAAGTTGAAGGGGAGCCTGAGCTAGTAAGCTAATTTCTGGAAGTTTCTGCCATCAATTTACTGAATGGCAGCACAGGCAGTGAATACGAATGCTTGGTAAATCAGCAAAGCGCTGTAATTCTGCCCTCTGCTAAGGGCACTCGCGGGTAATCGCAGTGCAGAGCAGTCCGGGTTGTTGTCTCTGACCTTTGGTAATGATTTGAAATTGTAGATTGGATGTGAAGGGGATATTTTTTTCGAATTGGGGATGATGAATGAATGCAGATTAACAAATGCGGCTTGAACCTGAATTGTTTGCGCAGCTTTGGCCGCGTGTTGCTCTCGGGTTTGCTGATTGCTGTGGTTTCTCTCCCCTGCACAGCGGTCTGCAATAGTTGAGTCTGGAGCTGTCGGTGACGCTATTCCCCTTCCTCGCCAGTGAAAGCGCCCGAGCAAACTACCCGACACTCAAGGTGAAGGCGCAGAACAAAAACAAAATCCTCTCGTTAAACTGCAAAATGGATGCACATCTTGCTCAAAGTATTAACAGTCCGACCAGCCCCTGTGATGACATGTTGAAAAATATCAGTAATTTGGAGGCTATACAACTGTGTGACAGAGAAGGTAAGGTTGATTCTGAAGGAAAAATTCAAGCCAATCTGTGGAAAACTACCCTGTTGGCTCGTGCCTGTGAGCGTTCATTGTCAAGTAGATGGGATTTAAATTCACCGGTGGATGTGCCAATTGCTCGGTTTCAGCCCAATTTCCATTGCAGCATGGCAGCTCGCTTTTAATTCCGTACAGTGAATCCGAGGCGTGTTCGGTTCTTGCATGTATTTCGTTTGCCTGTCAGCTTTGCACATTGCCTATCTGATCAATTTAATTATGCAGGGTGCTCCAATCTTCATTATCTCGTATTTTAAATCGAAAGTGAGCAACGGGTCGTCAGATAGGTGAAACAGTTCGCAAAACGCAAAGAAAATTCGGTGTATTTTTAATTGTTTTCAGCACCATGGACAAGATGGGGCAGGGTCGCTCTGTCCACTGCAGGGAACGGTCAAAGAAAATAGATGCACTGTACTTGTCGGCTGTGGGACACAATGGTTGATTCAGTCAGGGCATTCAAGTTGACTTGCCTTTTGTATTAATCAAATTGCTTTGCTTTCTTGAATAAAACACGAATCTATACATAAACGGATTGCTAAGATTAATGTTTAGTTGTTAGCAGGCGATCGTTTTAGCCACATGGATGCAATGACCGATGCCTTTAATTATTATCTTACACAGAATAGCCAAAGCAAATGTGAAGCATTACTTTAATAGTCAAGCTGAAACATAACTTGATTTCAACAAGAAATATTTCAAAAGGCTCAAACCAGGTGTAGAAGATTGTTGTTGAATCAATTTAATTCCATTAATAGTTAAATTCTAACTGGCTAGACCTGCTCAGGTAATAGAATATATTTAAATAACATTTTTGTTCTTTTCTGAATGCAATAATGTAAAACAGAACAGTTGTACTAACTATGTAAATGGTTATATTAAATGTATGACTATTAATATTTTATATCCGAGGAGAGTACTTGACTGTTTATTTTCCTAAATTAGAAAATAAAGAATATAACTTTAAAGAACATTAATATAAAAGAAAGGAAGCAACAGAATATATATGGATACATTTTCCACATAATGAAAGAAAATAATAGGGAACATCTTTCTGAAAACTAAAGGCTTTCAAACGTGCCAATAGACTCTATCACTGCTTAATGAAGATTTGTTACCTGTAGGTCCAGAAAGAGAAACCCTTTGGACTCTATTTAGTGCAATTTGCACCTTGTGTTATCTTTCTGTGAACTTCAGAAAATAGATATTGAAGTACTTTGTCAGCCAACCAAGGTTTCAAAGTCCGTACTTTTAAGATTTATGAGAAGCTTATTACATGGTTCAGTCTGAAACAAATTGTGGCGAGTAGGATTTCATTTAATATTGATTTATACCATATTTGAAAAGCCTGAACTGTTTAGATACCAATGCTTTAATTTCAAATTTGAAATGTATAAGATTTGAACAGCACACAGTTGAAATGAAATTCATATTGATAAATCTTTAGTGTATAATTGTACATAAAATGGTACTGCTACACGATATTCTTCAATTATCACATTGTTTCAATGATGGAACTTGTGCAATCAAAATCATTCCAAAGTACTCCCAGAAAAGCAAAATTCTGTGGCTGCTAAAAAAAATCTCAATAAACATAAACGGCTGGAAATACTGATCAATACAGGCAGCATCTCTGGAGTGATATTGTCTGAAACAACTGAAATTATTACACTGTTTCCAGTCGACGTGGAATATTTCCAGAATCTTCAGCTTTACTTTATAATTAGAAACATGAGTATTTTTCACAGTCGACTATCATTCTTCAATGGATGTCAAGTGATTAAAAAATTAACATAACTAGAAGCAGCTAAAGGCTCTGCAACTCTTTGCTGGTCTTGTGACTTGTGTATCTTGCTATCTGACCCTGATATTCACTTAACCCCTTGGTATCCATGGAACTATTGGTCTCAGTTTTGAATATTATCAATCACAAAGTGTGAAAATATTTGTTTTTGTTACAAAGGATTTTTTTCTTTCTAATCTAATTCGTAAAGGGCCAACTCCTTAACTTGAAACGTGGCTCGCATGTACCTCCACTCAAAATTAGGAAATAACCTCTTGGTGTTTATCTTGTAATTTTGTCATTGGAAGCCCATATCTTTCACTAAGATCACCTAATTCTTCTAACTTTAAGCATAGGCTAATCTCACATGCTCTCAGTGCATTGAACCTACTTATCCTTGGAACCAATCTAGTGCATGTATACAGCATTGAACACGGGTAAGTAAATCATTAGAGTTATCCAGCATGGAAAGAGGATATTTGGCTCACAACATCAATGTGCAGAATTAATCACACCTTCCAGAATTTGACCTGTAACATTCAAAAAATAACTGCAATTCAAGTGTTCATCTCAACACCTCTTAAGTGCTGTAAGCGATGCTGTTTCCATCATTCTCTTTGGCAGTGTATCATGTGTTCCAGATATTCATCACTCTGGAGTGACAAAGGTTCCCCTCAGATCCATATGAATCTCTTGCCCTTTGCCTTGTATCGATGATCTCTAATTTTATTCACGTCTGATAAGGGAAAAAGATTCCTGCAATCGACCCTATCTACACCTCTCATAATTTTATATGCCTCAATCAGTACTTGTCCCCTCTTAAGGGCCCGTCCCACTTTCACAACCTAATTCACGACCTCTGCCGAGTTTGCCCTTGACTCGTACTCGCAGCATGGTCATAATAATAATAATAATGGATGGGATTTATATAGCGCCTTTCTAATACTCAAGGCGCTTTACATCGCATTATTCATTCACTCCTCAGTCACACTCGGTGGTGGTAAGCTACTTCTGTAGCCACAGCTGCCCTGGGGCAGACTGACGGAAGCGTGGCTGCCAATCTGCGCCTACGGCCCCTCCGACCACCACCAATCACTCACACACATTCACACATAGGAGGTCGTAGGTAGATCGTGATGCTAGTCGTAGGTACTCGTGGCATCAAGTAGGTCGGGGTGTTTTTCTAGCCTGATGAAAAATGTCCACGAGTAAAAAAGGTTGTGAATTAGGTCGTGAAAGTGGGACAGACCCTTTAATCTCATCCACTCAAGGGAAAATGACCCCAGCCTCCCCAGTCTCTCCTAATAACTAAAATGCTTTTTCCTCGGCAACATGCTAGTAAATCTCATCTGCATCCTCTCCAGCACTATCACATCCTTGTGTTGAGCAGAAAGCAAGTACTCCAGCTGAGGTCAACTTTTATAAAATTGGAGCATAACCTCCCTGCTCTCATATTCAGTGCCCTGAAGGCCAGTATCCTATATACCTTCTTAACCATGTTGTCCCCATGCTCTGTCATCTTTAAAAATCTTTCGAATTGCAGATCCCTCTGTTCTTCAATACACCATTGGATTTTACCATGTATGTTCTTGCCTCTTTACTAGGACTAATCTCCATCGACCATTTTAGTTTAGTGATACAACACAGAAACAGGCCCTTTGGCTCACCGAGCCCACACCAACCCTGTACACTAGCACTATCTACACACTAGGGTCAATTTACAATTTTTAAATTTTTTTTAAACGGAAGCCAAATTAATCTACAAACCCATACATCTTTGGAGTGTGGGAGGAAACCGGAGCACCCGGAGAAATCCCACGCGGTCACTGGGAGAACCTACAAACTCTGTACAGACAGCACCTGTCGGCAGGATTGAACCTGGGTCTATGCCGCTGTAAGGCAGCATTTCTACCGCTGTGCCACCGTGCTGTCCATTTCTGAACCTTTCACCAGGACATCGATATTACGCTGTAGCCTTAGATTATCTTCCACAGTCAACAACTCAGCAGTCTTAGTCTACTGTCATACATACTGATCATGCCTTCTACATTTGCATCTAAATAATTTGTGTGTATTCATGCCAAAGTGAATAGCCTCAATTTCCCCCACATTGTACACCATTCACCATTTTCTTGCTCATTCAATTAATCTGCCTGCAATCCCCTGCAATTTGCTTGCTTCCTGCCCATGCCTTACTTTCACACCAAGCTGTTATTCATATTATCTTATGAATTCTAAATGTCTAACAATTCATGTATGATATATCAAAAATCTTTTTGTATGAGCAGACACACTATATCCATTGCTCACTAAAAATTGCTATAATTTAGAGGGGGTGTTGCGGTATTCGAGGATGGCGTACATTGGGTCACGGCTGCTGCGTTTGGCTTTCCTCATAATACTTTTTATAGTTTGCACACAGCGCTCTATCTGCCCGTTGCTCTGTGGATATATGGGACTTGAGATGATATGGGCAAATTCCCAGTCATTCTGGAACCTACGAAACTCAGCACAGTCAAATTTTCTCGCGTTATCTGTCATCACCAAGTCAGGAATGCCATTCCGGGCAAACATGCCCGTCATCTCGTGTATCACCGAATGTGACGTCATGTCTGTCAATTGCACTATTACTGCGTACTCTTCTGACACCATGTAATGTCTTCTGTAAGACCCTGTTGTGACTAGCACAATGAATACACGTCCAACATCTTGTAAGAAGAATTTAATCTGCACCAGGAAATGTCTAGAACATCACCTGACCTCCGTCACGAGGCACAGGCACATTTGCCAGCTTCTGCTTTTGGCCTCAAGGGGCACTGGCATTTATATTACATATGCATCACAGATGGATAGAAAATTGGATGGCCAGCAGCACGCAAAGAGCAGGCATAAAGACGTTTTTTTCTAGTAAGCAAGATACAATGAAAGGTGTGCCACGGAAATCAACCTTGAGACCTCAATTTATCAGTTTATATATATTTTATATATAAAAAACCTGTAAATATAATTGGTAAATTTGTTAATGATAGAAACATGGAAAATAAAATAATTTCTAAAGAAGCCCAAGCATGTTGCAAAAGGATGTAGATGTAGTAATTGGGAAAGCTAACAGAATTGTATCATTTATTATGAGTTGAAATGCATATAAACGTTGAAGTTTTATAGTGCATTGGTGAAAATGCATGTGGAATACTGTGTACAGTATTTGTTTCCTTAAGAAGGATATAAATCCATTAGCAGCATTTCAGAGAAGGTTTACCAGACTGACACTCGGAATGGTCTAGATGAGAAGATTGAAGAAGCATAGCTTGTACCTTCTGCAGTTTAAAAGAGCAAAAGGTCACTTGATTGAAACATGTAAGACTCTGAGAAGTTATGGTTGGGGAGATGTGGAGAGGATGGTTCCTTTTGCTTGGCCATCTATCTAGAATGAATGCTCACCGTTCAGAAATAAGGGGTTATGAGTAATAGGAGCAGGAATTAGGCCATTCGGTCCATCGAGTCCACTCCACCATTCAAACGTGGCTGATCTATCTCTCCCTCCTAACCCCATTCTCATGCCTTCTCCCCATAACCCCTGACCCCGTACTAATCAAGAATCTATCTTATTCAAGTGTTATTCAATATTGTCTATTCAAGATCGTCCATTCAAGATTGAGATAAGGGAAGTTTTTTTTCTCTCTCTTACAATTGAGACTCTTCATCAAAATGTGCTTGAAGCAGAGGCTTTGAATAATTGAAGGAAAAGGGAGATAGATTTTAGACAAGGAAAATAATTGAAAGGTTACTACCGGTCAATTGGAATGCGGTAATTGGTTGCAATCAGAACACCTTGAAAGCATGAGCGATTTGTGACTACTCCTTTTTTCATGTTTTCATGTAAATGGTTGCATTCAAAAGTGGTATAAAAATGTGGTTGGCACCTTGTGTTTCCCCAGTAAGTGCATTATCACAATTAGGGACCTTGGCCTGCTAACATAAATCAGAATCCAGAAGCAAGTTTAATTTATAATGTGCTGAGCTGGTTTATAGGTCATGAATTGAGATGTTTGATGGCAACAGGCATGAAATGCGCACGTGGAAGTTTATAATGACTAAATGTTCTACTTGATAAGATAGTAAAGACAAAATTATTTCAAAAGTAACTATTGAAAGGAATAGCCTTGATGGTTGATTTTGCTTTTAAACTTATCATATGGCAATTGCAGTTTTCCTGCTTCTTTACATGCTTGGTAACCATACCTCACCTAATTTTAATTGTTCATACAAAATAGCTTTGGGACAAGTACTTTTATTACCTCATCCCTTCATCTATCTCACCCCACCCTCATTTAACAGTAAAATAATGTAATTTAAAATGAGTGCACGATATGAACTAGCTGATCATAATTGGTTACAGGCCCTATGGGTTGATCTTGGATGTTTAATCTTGAGCCTGCAATGTAGTCTTGTTTTCTGCCTATGTCATGAAACCCGAGTTGCAATTATTTCACAACGTAGTTTAGTTTATTGTAACTGATTAGTCCTTAGATTTTTCAGGTTGTAGTCTGCAGGTGAAAGACTGCAGATCAGCAAAATTAGAAGATTTTTGTCATTGTGGATTGGGCATAAATTGCACAAGAATAGTGAGTTACAAATTCTGTGTTTATTACATCTAGTTCAGGAGATTTATTTTAAGGTGTATATTAGTATGACTACTCGCTTTCAAATACGACAGAAATTGCATGTCATTTTATCAGATAAATGGATGGGAGAGGTGTGGAGAGAATCGAGCCAAATACAGGCAAATGGGCTGGACTAGATGGGGCATTTGGTTGGCACGGACGAGTTGGGCTCAAGGACCTGTTTCCTGGCTATATAACCCTGAGGTAGGGAACAATCTCTTTAATGCCTCCCACTTCAATCTCTCAGCTGGGATACAATAGGATAAGGATGAATACAATATGTACCATGGTTGAGAGACTAATGTGTCTATCATCAAGGCTGCCACAGTTGCATTACTAGTGACCAGATAGCTGTGGGGCTGAGTCTAGAGGAGGTATTGAAGGAACCAATGAGGGATAAACATCTTGACCTCATCAACCATCTACCGCTGTAAATGCACACGTCCATGACAGCATTAATATGGCTGGCTTCTGCATAGCTCTTGTGGAGACAAAGCCCTGTCTTTATCCGGACGACACATTCCATTCCATTACGATTTAATACTTGATACTTTGTGACAATGCCAAGCAAGGAGCATCTCCATGAAAGTACTTGACATTTGTTGGATCAGAAGTGGATATCCATGAGGTACTGAGAATCATCAGGACCATTTAAATTGAACGTCGCCTCAATTTATAATCCAATGGAATGGAATTTTCCTTTATCTAGACAATTAATTCAAGGAATAGACCCTGGAATGAAGAAAGGCAAGTTTGGTGCAAACTTTAGATGTATTTAAAGTTATTGTCCCATCCTGGCACTGTTGCAACATAGAAATTCATATGTCTGAACAGTAAAACAGCAAGCAATAGATAGAACTAAGTGGTATAAGATGAATGATTCAACATTTTACAGTCCCATTCCATCTAATTGTAGAAATAACGTTTCTACAAAGAACGTTCCCATCTCAATGATGGTGAGGGCCACTAAATAAGTGCTAAAGAAGTGGCAGAAACATTCAGTGAGAAGTGCCAAGTGGGTGGGCTGTACTGGGTTCTTACTGAAATTGCCACCATCATTGCAGACCATTTTAAGACGATTTGATTCCCTTCATATGATATCAAGGAAGCATTATAAGAATGAAAATAAAGGCCTTTTTCAACAAGACTATGCCCCGACTATAGTACTGCAGAATGACTTATTCTTCTCATTAAACTGTTCCTGTACATTTTTAACTCTGGCACCTGTCTTGACAATGTGGAAAGTTGCCGAGAAATATCTATCTACAAAAATTAAGATTATTTCAATCCAAGCAAATACCATGCAATCATTTGATTCTCCATTATCAGTAAAATGGCAGAATGTGTCATTGCCATTTGAATCATGCAGCATCTACTGAACAAAACTCGACTCACCAATTTTCAGTTTGGATTTGACTAGGAACAGTTAGCTTTGTAGATAATTAGAATTGAAATAATATGAATTCTAGATATGAAGTGAGTTTTACTGTCCTTGACATCAGGGTAGCATTTGATTGGGAATAGTATTAAAGGACCTGAAGTCAGTGGGTATTAAGGTGAAAAAAATTGTCAAGACAAAAGAAATAGTGGATGTTGGAGGTCAATCATTCCAGGCCCAGGACATCACTAGGAGTTTTTCTGGCCCATCAATGATTATGCAGTATTCAATTCTATTCATATCTCTTTAGAAATCTAGTCAACATTATAATCAACATTATAATCAACATTCAGAACTGAGCTGATATATGGCATACTTGCTACTTTGTGACTTGAATGCCAAGCAAGGAGCATCTCCATGAAGGGAATCTAACCACCAGTACTTGACATTTGTTGATATTGTTGTTGCTGAGTCCTCTACTGTCAACAGCCTTGGGTCAATATTCTTGGCAAACAAAAAATAAACTTGACTAGCTATATAAATAACATGAGTACGTGAGATATTGAGTATCCTCCAACATGTGATTTATTTTTGACATTCCAAAACTTTTCTACCATCTGCAAGGCATGTCAGAAAATTACTTGATTGGCATTCCTTCCACTATTGATAGACCATGTTGGCATTGGATCCTGTCTTAAAAACTGCATTGCAGTTACTCACCAAGGCTTCTCTATTGATATTCGCCAAAGCTGTTGGTCTTTACTACCAAGACCTCCAAGTGTAGATAAGAACGTTAACATGTTTCAGGACACATATCAAGCATTATTAATCAATTATCAAATGCAAAGCATTGTTTTGAAGTAGACTCTTGAAGAAGATTTAAGAGGGGATTTGACATAATTCAAACTCAAACAGATAAGTGAGTTCATTGATGCTGCCTCACCTGCTGAGTTCCTCCAGCACATTTGTCTACCTAGTGAGTTCAGTGATAGGAGTGATAGGGTTCAAATAAAAAATATTTAATATTTTGTGAATTAGTGTGCATTTCAATATTTCATATAATCAATCAAGCAGGGAGTTAACCTAATATGCTAACTATACTTAATTAAGATAATTAATAGACAGCATATTAAGTCCACCTGATAATTTAGTAATGGAAGTGGTTATATTAATGTAATCTAAATATGGTGTCAAAAATGGCAACATATGTTGGAAGTGTCTTAAATTGCTATGAATTTGCTTTGTCAAGATGTGCATGTTGCAAATAAGAGAAAGAAGACTAGAAAGATATCCTTAAAGGCTCAGATAATTGGGAGACATAAGAAACATAACCCAAGTGCAGTTTAGTTGAATGCATGATCTGTTTTAATATCTTGTGTAAGACTGAGATAAAAGGTCAAAGTGGAAAAGGAGCAAAATATTACATAATTCTAGATCATAAAAATGCCAGTATAACTAAAATGACTTTGAAATAAAACATGACTACAATTTACATTTTTCCAATAATGACATTGACACCTTGGGGCACGTGTCTTAAATATGCAAAGCTATTTTTCGCCATAGTGAATAGTGTGTCACTGTCTGGCCATAATGTGCTTCACACATCATCCCATGCCATTGTGCTTTCATAAAGATATTAGTGCTCTGCTTGTTTTAGTGATATTATTGCAATTTATTTAGTGCATTGTTCAAAATGGATTCAAAACACCCCAACAGTTCTAAAGAATACGGTTTTGTTAAGAAATCACAGCAAACAATAACCATTAATATTACAAATAGACAGTGCTGGAGTAACTCAACGGGTCGAGCAGTATCAGTAGAAATGCTGCCTGACCCACTGTTACTCTAGCACTCTGTCCTTTTTTGTAGAGCACCATTTGCAAGTCATGTGCCTGCCATTAATATGCTGAATGTAGCAAATGGATGTGAAAAACATGAATATATATTAGCTATTCATTAAATCGTTTAGCATCAACTATACAAAAAATCCTTGATGATGCTGTGAAAATAGAACTTAATTAACCTGGAAGCTTATTACACATTGCAAAGGGCATGGATGTTACAATGTAAAACATGTGAAAAGACTATGAATGCAGTTAGAAGATCAGAATCAATGATAATGTGCCCATGAATTTGATGACATGCAAAATAGTGTGATGATTAAGGCAAGATTAGAAACAAATAGTGGAGCATGATGTGGGGGTTTTTAAGGGCACTAGTACATTCAAGGCCACCCTTGGCTAGTTTGAAAGTTTCATGAAAAATGCAGACTCCATGTCCAGATTTGCCACCAGCATCTGAACACTAGTAACACATTTGTAATATGTTTTCCAGAAACACATCCCTTACATAAACTTACAGAATAATGAAAGGCATAGATAGAGTGGATTTGGAAAGGATGTTTCCACTGGTGGGAGAGTCTAGGACCAGAGGTCATAGCCTCAGAATTAAAGGGCGCTCTTTTAGAAAGGAGGTGAGAAACTTCTTTAGTCAGAGGGTAGTTAATCTGGAACTCACTGCCACAGAGTGCTGTGAAGGCCAAGTCAGTGGATATTTTTAAGGCAGAGATAGGCAAATTCTTGATTAGAATGGGTGTCAAGGGTTATGGAGTGATGGCAGGAAAATGGAATTAGGAGGCAGAGATCAGCCATGATTGAATGGCGGAGGAGATTCAATGGGCCGAATGGCTTAATTCTATACTTGTGAAATTGAGAAATTGGTGTAATGTCTGCATATCCAGAGTGTATGTATGAGATCGATGATTTACAAAATGCATGTTGGATCAAAAACTGTATGAACTTCACGATTAGGGTGTAAGCACAATAACTACTAGGTACACAAATATATGAAATTCAAAATATAATACGTAAACTTAAAACTTTTTTGGTTGGAAGTTTCAATTAATCTTCAAGAATATGATGTACTCAGTGATTCAGAGACCTGACCAAGCTGGGCTAAATATTCTAGGCTATGAATTGTTAACTAAGATCAGGCAAACAAGAAATAATGGTAATATTGGTAACATCATTGCAGTAGAAAGAAAGAGCATCAGCAAGTGTTACAAGTGACTAAAGTACTAAATAGGACTGAGGAGCAGCAAGGAATGCAAGATGTAGGGCGAAATAACTATTGTCAAGGCACGAAAAAAAATTAAATGTAGGAATCAGATAGACATGTAGCAGCTCCGTATTATAATGAGATTTGCTTTTAAATGGAGACTGAGGCATAAAATAGCTCAACTGACAAGGGAAACTTAAGGGTATTTTCAATGTCAATAGAGCATTTAAGAACCTGCAAGAGAATATAAAAAATATGGCTGCTGAATGATTTAAATGATTTTTTTGTTTGAGTAAATCACGATCTGTATTGCAGTTAACGTAACCGCCAGCACCTTTTATCTTATCAATCTCATCCCCTCTTGCTCTTTGGATCCCTCGATTGTCTGTGCCTGTCTCTCTTTCTCTTCTCTGTTTGTATCTGTCCCTCTAGTTTGTGTGTCTCTGTAAACACCTTTCACTCTCGATTTCTCTCTTTATCTCTTCAAAACCAGTTACCATGATACAGCAAATCTATTTAATGTGATAGTAAAAAATGATACTGATTGTATGTAATCTTTCTTTGTCAGGCATATTTCAACAATGGATTCTCTTGTCTGACACTAGGCAGCTGAGGCACCGTATTATTGGGGTTACATAATGGTAGAAAATCCAATTTATTTTCATGAGGGCAATTTTCTAACTTGGTTTTTAAACGCTGTTTAGAATCCAAAGATAGAAAGGAATGTAGTGAGAATTCACAGTAAGTGGGTGCATTCAGGATGTAAGATGCGAGTGGGATTTTTCTAAATGTGCGATTCTGTGTATGTATGTCAAGAGGTTCATTTAAAGAATTTAAAAATATACAGTAATATCCCTTTGTTGTTTGAGCACTAATAATTATTAATTGACATCCAATGCTAAAACCTTTCTCTTTTTTTGGTAGTATTAAAATAAGATTGGTTAACTCGAGACATCCTGTGAATAATAATCATAAATGGCTGAATTTGATATTTAAATTTGAGAAAAGGCATGTAAAATAAGATTGAGTTGCATATGCTTGGAAATATACAAAAGGTGGCAAAAGCTGCATCTGAGGTATATTTAAAAAATAACTAGACCAAGTGGGACCCATTGGGTCCCTGACACACAGGAGGGCTGGTCCCCCAATGCAACCCGTTCCCCCAATGCAATATTCCACCACTCACCCGTTCCCCAACACAATATTCCACCACTTGCCCATAGCCCCCAACTGCGTAGGCGTGGCTCCTCATCCCCCAGCACCCCCTCCCCTCCTCTACACCCTCCCTCTTTTTAAACTTTAAAAAAAATTCACTAACTTTTCACTTTAAAAAATCCAATTCCCATGCCCTGCTCCTGCATGTTACAAATGACAGGACTCTGTGTCCTTTCATTTGTAACATTGTAACGGGCAGAGCAATGGAATTTGATTTTTTTTAAAGTGAAAAGTTATATTTCTTAAGTTTAAAATGTGAATAACTTGTAAAATATAACATCAATCTGAACGAAACTTGATAAAGTACACCACAGGACAATGGTGCGTAAGGTGGTCCAAAAATTATAGCGCTATCGTGTACCATTTTGGCGTAGTTCCGGGAGCAGATGAACAGACAGACAGACGTAGAAACAAACAAGATGAGAGTTTTTGTGATAGATGGATGGATGGATGGATGGATGGATGGATGGATGGATGAGTCAGGACTCAAGATAAGTGGCAGCTTGTAGGATCTATGATGAGTGAGTAGAATACTAGGGTGGAATAGGGCTGCACGGTGACGCAGCGGTAGAGTTGCTGCCTTACAGCGCTTGCAGCGCTGGTGACCCGAGTTCGGTCCTGACTAAGGGCGTTGTCTGTACGGAGTTTTACGTTCTCCACGTGACTGCGTTGGATTTCTCCATATGTAGGTTAATTGGCTTGGTGTATGTGTAAATTGTCCCTAGTGTGTGTGTAGGATAGTGTTAATGTGCGGGGATCGCTGGTCGATGCAGGCTCGGTGGGCTGAAGGGCCTGTTTCCGTGCTGTATCTCTAAACTAAATTAAGACTCTTTTTAATGTTTTTTTTAAATGTATGACTGTGTGTGGGTGCCCTTGTCAATTGATGCAATATGGTTCTAGTAACATCCCGACTTCAACCCTGAATGCATGGTGCAGACCCGCTTTATTACTGACAAGTTCATCGGAAAATTGGCATTTATCTCAATAAATGAAAAATTACCCTGGTGAGTACTATTGTGCGGAAGCATCAGGATAAATCTAAACTGATCTACTCGCGCTGTCTGACTCCTAACCCAAATGATGAAATATGTTGTTGATATTCAGTGGCATGTAATCACCAAAAACCTACTTTTTGACCCTGCCTTTGGATTTTGGCACAAATATACCTCAATCACACAGTGCTTGCTCCAAACCTGGACAAAGATCCTACCAACTGCTTAATCAATCACTTTACCTCCATCATAAATTCAGAAGCAAGTGTTCATTGATGGCTGAATTGTATCAGTATTCATTAACACGAAGCAGATGTTCACTGTTTAATGCATGGTATTCAGTTTAATTTTTTTAACTTAAACCTATTGAATCAGTGCCTGCTTGAGGAAATAGTGAGTCAACATTTAGGCAAAGGGAGGAGAGGGGGATGGTGAAGACACCTACATTTCCCCTCCTTCACTCTTGCTCCACCTGCCTGGTTGTAATTGGCTTTTTTTTCTGATTTAATCTTTCATCCATTGCCCTTGTGTCCCGACTCCATCCCTCCCCCTCTCCTGCCTGGCTCGATCTGCCTGTCATCCTTCACCCCTCCTCAGTTCACCAATCACCCACTAGCCCCTGTCTCGCCACTTCCCCTCTCCTCTTTATACTGGTTGTCTTCCCTTTCCACACATACCTGATGCCAGTTTGTGACCTGAAAAGCAAACCATCGCTTTCAGCCAAAGACTGTGCTTGTCCTACCGAGTTCCTCCAGAAGATGGTTTGTTGCTCCAGAAACTAACATTTCCGTCTTTTGCTTCTCTCGTCAACATTCAGGTTTGGGCTGTTAAACTGTTGAGTACCATTTAAGCCATAAAATGACTATTTTGAATGTGATAAGAGCCTAACAACCTGGCATTGATATTGGTACCATTACTAAATTGCCCTAAATCAATATCCTGGAGATCAGCAAAAAATTAACTGATGAGTCACGTAATTAATTTCCATGGCTGGAAATGTTCATGTATCACATCTTTAAAGCTCTTCCATTTCTGCAATCCATTTTAAGCTATTGTTTGTCCCATCAATAGAAAATTATTGCGATAGGTACGACATCTGCTTACAGCAACCTTCCAAAGCTTTGATAAAACCATGATGGCACAGCGGTAGTTGCTGCCTTGCAACGCCATAGACGCAGATTTAATCCTGGCTACGGATGTCTGTACAGAGTTTGTACATTCTACCCGTGTCCACATAGGTTTTCTCCGGGTGCTCCAGTTTCCACCCATACTCCAAAGACGTATAGATTTGTAGGTTAATTGGCTTAGCTGAAAATTGTAAATTGTCCCTGGTGTGTACGATAGTGTTGGTGTACAGGGATTGCTAATCAGCATAGGCCAAAGGGCCTGTTTCCGTGCTGTATCTCTAAACTAAAAATTAAACTAAAGCACCCCAATCTGAGAACTCTACCTTCTATAGATGGGATGGTGTGTAACCAGGGACTCCTCCATGTTCTTGGTTACATACCCCCTCCAGCTTGGAAATACATTGCTGCTGCTTCCTCGTTGCTATTGTTGCAAAAGCCCTGGAAATCACAACCCAAAATCACTGGTTGCAATTTAATCACACTGTAGTTTTTTAAGAAAGTGCTCACCATTGGCATTTCAAAGGCCTTGCAAACTAAGCACACATCCCATGCACAAATAAAATAAAATGACACTTTATTTCAACTTGTGCTTCGCACATTGACTTTTTGGGAGTTCGTGTCTTCAAAATAATAAACCTTGCATGAACTGTAAAACATACATTTATAATGGAAAATAATGATATTTAAAAGGATGATGTCTCCTCAGCAGTGTCACTTGTACTGAACCTAGCATAGATATATTGCAGCACTAAGTGGTAGTGAAGAAGCCATTTGAACTGTTTGATGATGGTGTGGGTAGAAGAGAGAAGGAGCTGAATTAAATGAAGCTGCACTGCATATTTTTGAAATTTACAAAGATGTGTTAAAACCTTTCTAAGTAACCTGTGTTCTTAACTGGCAGCTATGTAATTCTACCCAATGGTCCAGGTAAATTTATGCACTGTTATACTTAGCAGTGTTTGTAAAATCGCATAAGCTTTAAGTCCTCTGGTGTAGTATATTATGCAGCATTATTTAGCAATACTAATGCAGTACTTGCATACTGCTGATATAAATCATTCTAGTACTTTACAGTGCCCTCAAAAATGTTTGGGACAAAGACCCATCATTTATTTATTTGCCTCTGTACTCCACAATTTGAGATTTGTAATAGAAAAAATCACATGTAAGTAAAGTTCACATTGTCAGATTTTAATAAAGGCCATTTTTATACATTTTGGTTTCACCATGTGGAAATTACAGCAGTGTTTTACATAGTCCCCCCTATTTCAGGGCACCATAATGTTTGGGACACAGCAATGTCATGTAAATGAAAGTAGTTATGTTTAGTATTTTGTTGCATATCCTTTGCATGCAATGACTGCTTGAAGTCTGTGATTCATGGACATCACCAGTTGCTGGGTGTCTTCTCTGATGATGCTCTGCCAGTCCTGATTTGCAGCCATCTTTAGCTTATGCTTGTTTTGGGGGCTAGTCCCCTTCAGTTTTCTCTTCAGCATATAAAAGGCATACTCAATTGGGTTGGCCACTCAAGAATTGACCATTTTTTAGCTTTGAAAAACTAATTTGTTGCTTTAGCAGTATGTTTGGGATCATTGTCTTGCCGTAGAATGAACTGCTGGCCAATGAGTTTTGAGGCATTTGTTTGAACTTGAGCAGATGTGTCTATACACTTCAGAATTCATTATGCTACTACCATCAGCAGTTGTATCATCAATGAAGATAGGTGAGCCAGTATCTTCAGCAGCCATACATGTCCAGGCCATAACATCCCCACCACCGTGTTTCACAAATGAGGTGGTATGCTTTGGATCTTGGGCAGTTCCTTCTCTCCTTAATACTTTGCTCTTGCCATGACTCAGTTAATCTTTGTCTCATCTGTCCACAAGACCTTTTTTCCAGGACTATGGTTGCTCTTTTAAGTACTTCTTGGCAGACTGTAACCCGGCCATCCTATTTATTCGGCTAACCAGTGGTTTGCATCTTGCAGTGTAGCCTCTGTTTCTGTTCATGAAGTCTTCTGCTGACAGTGGTCATTGACAAATCCACACCTGACTCCTGAAGAGTGTTTCTGATCTGTCGGACAGGTGTTTGGCGATTTTTCTTTATTTTAGAGAGAATTCTTCTGTCATCGGCTGTGGAGGTCTTCTTTGGCCTGCCAGTCCCTTTGCGATTAGTAAGCTCACCACTGCTCGCTTTCTTCTTAATGATGTTCCAAACAGTTGATTTTGGTAAGCCTAAGGTTTGGCTGATGTCTCTAACAGATTTATTCTTGTTTCTCCGTCTCATAATGGTTTCTTTGACTTTCATTGGCACAACTTTGGTCCTCATGTTGATAAAATTTCCAACGGTGATGGAGAGACTGGAGGAAAGACTAGGTGTTGAGAGCTCTCTTATACCTGCATTAAGGAGGCAATTAACCACACCTGAGCAATTACAAACGCCTGTGAAGCCATGTGTGCCAAACATTATTGTGCCCTGAAATGGGGGGGACTATGTATAAACACAACTGTGATTTTTACATGGTCAAACCAAAATGTATAAAAAATACCCTTTAATAAAATCTGACAATGTGCACTTTAACACATGTGATTTTTTTTAAATTACAAATCTCAAATTGTGGAGTACAGAGGCAAATAAATAAATGATGGGTCGTTGTCCCAAACATTATGGACGGCAATGTACTTTATTCTGACTTGTTATTGAAAATATTTTTTCAAGAAAAGGCAACATGGGAACTGAATATTCAGGGTATACGTCCTATCGAAAAGAGACAGGTGGGCAGAGGGGGTGGGGTAGCCCTGTTGGTGAGGAATGAAATTTAGTCCCTTGCGAGGGGTGACATAGAATCAGGAGGTGTAGATTATGTATGGATAGAACTGAGGAATTGTAAGGGTAAAACTACCCTAATGGGATTGATCTACAGGCCCCCAAACAGTAGCCTGGATATATGGTGCAAGTTGAATCGAGAGTTAAAATTAGTATTTAGCAAAGGTAATGCTACGGTGATTATAGGAGATTCCAGCATGCAGGTAGACTGGGGAAAATCAGGTTGGTACTGGGCCCCAAGAAAGGGAGTTTCTCGAGTGCCTCCGAGATGGATTCTTATAGCAACTTGTACTGGAACCTACCAGGGAGAAGGCATTTCTTGATTTAGTGTTGTGTAATGAACTGGATTTGAAAAGGGAACTCGAGGTAAAGGAGCCATTAGGAGGTAATGACCATAATATGATACGTTTTAATCTACAATTTGAGAGGGAGACGGGAAAATCGGGAGTGTCAGAATTGCAGTTGAGCAAAGGGGACAATGAAGGCATGAAGGAAGAGCTGGCCAAAGTTGACTGGAAAGGGACCCTAGCAGGGATGACAGTGGAATAACAATGTCAGGTATTTCTGGGAACAATACAGAAGGTGCAGGATCAGTTCATTCCAAAGCGGAAGAAAGATTCTAAGAGGAATAAGAGGCGACTGTGGCTGACAAGGGAAGTCACGGACAGTGTAAAAATAAGAAAAGTATAACATAGCAAAGATGATCAAGTTCAAGTTCAAGTGAGTTTATTGTCATGTGTCCCTGTATAGGACAATGAAATTCTTGCTTTGCTTAAGCACACAGAAAATAGTAGGCATTTACTACAAAACAGATAAATGTGTCCATATACCATGATATAAATATATACACACATGAATAAATAAACTGGTAGTGCAAATAACAGAAAGTGGTTGCTAATAATCAGAGTTTTGTCCGAGCCAGGTTTAATAGCCTGACGGCTGAGGGGAAGTAGCTATTCCTGAACCTGGTTGTTGCAGTCTTCAGGCTCCTGTACCTTCTACCTGAAGGTAGCAGGGAGATGAGTGTGTGGCCAGGATGGTGAGGGTCTTTGATGATACTGCCAGCCTTTTTGAGGCAGCGACTGCGATAAATCCCCTCGATGGAAGGAAGGTCAGAGCCGATGATGGACTGGGCAGTGTTTACGACTTTTTGTAGTCTTTTCCTCTCCAGGGCGCTCAAATTTCCGAACCAAGCCACGATGCAACCGGTCAGCATGCTCTCGACTGTGCACCTGTAGAAGTTAGAGAGAGTCTTCCTGGACAATCCGACTCTCCGTAATCTTCTCAGGAAGTAGAGGCGCTGATGAGCTTTTTTGATAATTGCGTTCGTGTTCTCGGACCAGGAAAGATCTTCAGAGATGTGCACCCCCAGGAATTTGAAGTTCTTGACCCTTTCAACCATCGACCCGTTGATATAAATGGGGCTGTGGGTCCCCCTCCTACTCCTTCCAAAGTCCAGCCATGATCATAGTGAATGGCGGTGCTGGCTCGAAGGGCTGAATGGCCTACTCCTGCACCTATTATCTATTGTCAATTGTCTTACCACTTCTTCAATGTGAGCAAGACAAAAGAGATTGTCATTGACTTCAGGAAGCAAAGCAATACACACACCCTGGGATACAAAATATATAGGGCATCAAAGTAGAGATAGTCAAAAGCTCCAAGTTCCTAGTAATAAATATCTCCAGCAATTTGTCCTGGACTAGCCAGATGCTGGAGAAGCTATGGCCAAGAAAGCACACCAACGCTTCTGCTTCCTTCGAAGGCTTTGGAAGTTCGGCATGTTCCCATCAACCCTCACCAACTTGTACAGATGGGCGGTAGAAAACATTTTATCGGGATGCATCACAGCCTGATTTGTGAACAGCTCCATTCAGGACTGCAAGAAATTGCAGAGAGCTGTGGATGTAGCCCAGATCATCACACAAACCAACCTCCCTTCCTTTGACTCAATCTATACTTCACGCTGTCTCAGCAAGGCCACCAGCATAATTAAGGACTAGTCAGTACCTCTTCTTGCCTCTCCCATCGGGAATGAGGTACACAAGTTTGAAGATGCGTAGGGACGGTTTCTTTGCAACTGTTATCTTGCACTAAATGTTGTACCCTTTATACTTTATTTTTGCACTGTGGCCAGATTATAATCATGTATTTTGACTGGATAGGATGTAAATGAGAGATTTTCACTGTACCTTGATTAAACATATGTAGTAATATTTTGAAGGAAGGCATATGTTTTTTAATTTATTTTTGTGATGTGAATCCAATAGTTATCTATCCCTAACAGCCTTTGAGAAGGTGGTGGTGAGCTACTGCCTTGAACCTCTGCAATCCTTCCAGTTGATGTTATATCAGGTGTTGCAGGATTTTATGATGCTGAAAAAATGCAATACATTTCCAAATCAAGTTGGTTTGTAGCCTGGAGAGAACCAGCAGGTGGGGATATTACCAAACCCGTGCTGTTCGTGACCTCTATGGTGCTACAGTGGTAGATTTAGTGCTGAAGAAATAGACATTGGTTATTACTGGAAATAGGTAAAGGGAAGATTGACTGGGAATATTTGCCCATGAAAATGAAATTGGATGACCAACGGAACTAAAGAGCACTTGAAATTCAGTATGGAGAAATGAATCACACCGTGACAAAGGAAAGTCAGGAAACCAACGTTAACAAGTAAAAAAACTACATGTGAAATCAGGTTCATGATAAATCCATGCACAAGAAACTGCAGATAATTAATTCTTAAGCAAAAAAAAACAGTTTTGGAAGAACTCTGTGGGTCAGACAGCATCTATGGAGGGAATGGGTAGACAACATTTTAGATCAGGATCCTTCTTCAGCCTGATGGAGTCGTGGGGAGAAAGTTAGAACAAAGATGTGGACCAGGGCAAAGTCTGGCAAGTGATAGGTAGATGAAGGTGAGAGGGGAAGGATTGGCAGATGGGTGGAGATGGTGACAAAGGCAATGTGAAAAGGGGACAAAAGGGTGTCGGATAAGGAAAGAAGAGGAGAAGCGAAATGTAAAGTGAGAGGGAGGGATCTGGGTGCTAGGGAAAAGGGTGATGGAAAATGGGATAAAGGGAAATATGGCATGTGAGGAAGAGGGATGAGCGTGGGGGGGGGGGGGAGGGGGAAGAAGCATGGTGACTATGGATAGTAGAAATAGATGTGCAGCAGGGTGGAGATGAGGGCAGGAGACTATGGTGGGGAGGAGGGTAGGGTGATCTAATTTGAAATTGGAGAATGTTCATCTTCTCGACCATACTGCTCTCATCGAGACCACTCTGCAGCTCCTTGGTTCGCTTATTCTTCACCACCAACCTGCCTCTTCCCCGGGCAGTTTCCCCTGCAGCAGCAGGAACTGTACCACATCTTACTATACCCTTCTCACTTCCATCCAGGGACACCAGCAGCCCTTCCAGGTGAGACCTCCTCTAACATTGCCTCGTGCTATCAGCTCACCCAATGTGACCTCCTTTACATCGGTTGGGCTAAGGGTGGACTAGGTGACAATTTCGTCGGCTGGCTGGCTTTATCCCACCCCCACCTCTCTTCCAGCTTTCTCTCCCCACTCTATCGGTCTGAAAAAAGCATACCGATTTGAAACATCGTCTGTCCACTTCCTCCATAGATGCTGCCTGACCCGCTGAGTTCCTCCAGCACTTTGTTTTTTGCACACCATAAATCAAACCAGTTGCAAAAAATGTTCAGCGATAAAGCAATCAGATATTGGAATAAATTATGTCAACATTAAGCCATTGAGTTCACTGCTGTAATTGCACTTAGATTCTTTCTTGCCACAACTGTCAGAATGAATGAGGAGAGGAGGAATTGGATTCTGAATAATGATCTTGTAAATTGACCTTTCTCACCACAAATGGAAAACACCAAGAGACGATTTGATTTTTGTTTCAAGAATCTAAAGGGAAGATGACATTTTCAGTAGGCCCAGAACAGTAGGAGTCAAGTTCAGAGGGTCATATCTCCAAAATGATCAATAGAAACAATATTGTGGTGGGTGAGTGGTAAATGAATGGACCAGACTCCCTGTGGAGACAATGGACACAAGCTATATTCATTCAAATGTAAATTAGATTGATTTCTTTAGGAAAATAATGTAAATAACATCATAATAAATACTTTGATACTTGACATATTCAAGCTTGGGTTCCTGACCTAGATATAGTGGTTCGCAAAGCTCTTATACCGTATGTCTAGACCCATTGTAGACTCACTAATAAAGATTGATTGCCATGATTAATTGTATCAGGGGATTAGCAGGATGATAAGAGATGGACCAGCTGGACTATGTTCTCTTTTCACCAATTTTATCATGTTGTGTGTTCATGTGCTTTGAATAATTGTTACAGCCTATATAGTTTGTAGGGAGCACATTACAGCTTTTAACTTGTGTATGGTAAGAGTGAAGAACTGATTTAATTGGGAGCATAATGGAAATGTATGTAGATTGTTTGCTGCTTTTGTTGTTTGATTGCACGGCATCAAGATAGACTCTGAATGTTTTAGGAAATGCAGTAATATTGCTCTGGTAAGTCATAAGGAAACATGTTCCCCTCCTTGGAACTGAATCAGCAAATATGGATATTGGTGATTTGTTTGCAAAAACTAACGAGAACTCTTGGCATTACACTACATACATTCGTACCCGTAAATTATTCCACAAAGCAGCTCATACTTCGCCTGTGCTTCAAGAGCACAGGAAAATTATGTCTTGGGAATCGTCAGAACATTCCTATTAATGTCAACTTTTACATTAGGGAGAATTTTTATTATTTACTACAGGTAAGCTAGACAAGCAAATTGCACAAGAGTTCAGTTTCAGATTCTGCTGGCGTGGTTTCTTTTAATGAGAAAATGTAAAATAATATTGTCTTGTATTTTGAAAGGTTATTCCTGCATATTTTTGTTTGTGATAAAAGCACAATTTAGTTTCTCATTCTTTCAAACTCATTAACCAGAAATTTGTTATGAAATAATTTGGTAAACTGGGGATGATAGAATATTCAGTTCCTTATTTGTTTTTTGCTGACATGAAACTGCTTGCAATTGTTGCCGGAAATCAGCTGGGGAGATCTTAGTTCCTTGGCCAAAAGTATTCTAGGATCCAGCAATGAAGGTCTGAGTGGGAGCAGGTGCAAGAATAATGCCTTCGAGAAGTTCCATTGCCAAAACCTCCCCGACAGCTTTGAAAGCAAAACCTGTCCCCCCCCCCCCCAGCATTTCTGGCCATCAAAACGTTATAAATTGTAAAAATCAAATTTTTGAAATAGCTTAATTAAGTGAAATTATGTTAACAAATCAAAAAAAGGATCAAATGAGAAAAACACACATAATTAAAAGTAGTAGGCCATCTGCCCCCTGTACGTTCCCTGCTGTTCATTGAGCGCATGGCTGATCTTTTATCTCAGTGCCATTGACCCCATATCCCTTAATTCCTTTAATATCCAGAAATCAATATATCACTTTGTTTTGAATATACTCAGCAACTGAGCCTTCACAATGTTCAAGAGTAGACAATTCCAAAGATTTATTCCCCTCCGGGTAAAGCAATTGTTTCTCATTTCAAACAGAATACATAATTTATAAAGGAGCTTACTTTTCTTCCCTAGAGTCCTACGATTCCCATTAAAATCAATGGGGTCATGAAATGTGTAGTGTGTGAATATACAGTAAATGGTGGTGTATGACTGAACTTTGAGGAATAGAAACATTTTTGAGAGCATGTCCACGGGTCCCCAAAACACAGGTTGCAAAGGTGGTTAAGAAGATATACAGGATCGTATCCGTTTTTGGATCAATTGCAGAATATAAGAACAGGTATATTATGGTAGAAATGAAAATAGCATCAGTTAGACAAGAATGTGAAAACGCTAGAGAGGGTGCAGGGGAGATTTATGAGGATATTGTCCGAATAGGAAAACCATGATATATCAGAAACCAGAAACTGTCAAAGTGAGGGTTTTTTTTTTTTTATGGACAGACGAAAATGAACTGATTTAAGTGTACACTTTTTTTTTTTTTTTTAAAGGTCTAGCCTGGGTAGGCAGAAAGCAGAAAGGACGAATTTCTCTTGGGACCGAAATCAGTTACTGAGGATATCGATTAACATTAATTGGCTAGATGCATTAGAGAGGACTTGAGAAAAAAAATATTAGCGTCAATAAGTAGTGTGTGGGGGGGGAGGGGGAGTGGAGTGTGGGGGGGGGAACACACTCTTGTATGGGTGTTGGAGAAAAAACTCAGCACCATATTTTTTTAAAGAAAATTATACCTAGACAAGCAGTTGAGGACCTAAAACCTGTAATGTTAAAGAGCTGTGAAATAGAAATTAATGTAAAATCCATTCCTCGTCAGCCAGGGTGTGATGTGCTGACTACCCCCCATAACTTACCATACATTTATGTCGGTGTAACCTGGAGAAGGATCCAAGAGCCGATTTAGTTTCTTTCTCACCTGCACTCGCAACTCTCAAAGTAAATATTGATGGATTTCTTCCAAATAGGCGGATACTGGTGAATAGTTTGTCTCCCATCCTTAACGAATTTAGGTAGTCTGTCCACAACTGCTTCGCAGCCACCATGCAAGGTCTTGGGGCCTTCTGCTTCTTTCCGGAACAAAGATTCAGCTCATGCTAACGCCCTATGCTAACGCCCTCATCCTCTTGCAGAGTTGTTCTTACTCTCAGCAGCTTCTCTATCAATTCCTCCCATTTTCTACAAATCAAAGGCATAGTGCAGGGGATCGCATAGACTACAGTTGTGCCTGTCTTTTTTCTGGGAATATGGAACAGTCCTTGTTCCAAACCTTCTCTAACACCTTCCCCAACTCTTTCTTTACCACATTGGCAACCATAGTGGTGTTGCAACCTGCACTCTGCAGAATTTGTCAATTTTATCAATTCCATTCCTTTATATTCATGAAACTGATTTCTCTAACATCTCCCCCTCTCCTTTATGCTTAACCTTTTCCTTTCTGCTAATGAAAAATCTGAACATCAATTAAAATTGCATTGAGTTAACTCCACAACCCCTCCCCCCCCCCCCTAATCTCTCAACTCTCTAAATCTACTGTTTGTAGTTCCATTATCCAAACTAAAGCAATTTTTGTGAACCAAAATCTTGTATTAATTTCCATAGACTGGCTTTCTAGTTTTCTGATTACTATGTCAAAATTATCGATTATATCTCAAACTTTCCATCAACAATAATTTCTAGACGTGTTTGAAAGGGGCAACATGAATGAAGCTTTTGTTCCAATTGTCTAAGACAGCAATTCATCATTTTTTCTGGCATGGGTTATATGAATGCTTTCATCGAAAGAAAATAGAATTCAAGGAAAGAACATTGGTTATTTGACAATATGTGAATTTTATTGGAAAATGGATATGATTTAAGGATTAGTTCATTCATCTTCTTCATAAAGACTGGTTTTATTTTATAGTAATTAACTTTCAAAGGCTTTATCTGCTATTCTTTTCTGCCAGTGGCTACAAAGCATTTCTGCCAATGGCTATGCCCAACTATGGTTAGGATTACTTTGAGAACACGATCTATTGTCTCTCTGCAATTGCACTAAGAATTTCATATAAATTGAACTGTAATGCGAATTCTCAACGATTTTATTCAAAATACACATGTGAAATTTGAAGTCGTGGTGCTCCTTTTAACTTGTATGCATTAGCTTCATATGACTGGTGAGCAGTACTCTTACCTTTCTTTGGATGTCATAGATTAAAATTTCTTCATATGATTTGAGCCTGCAGCTAAAACCCTGGCTCTTTGGTGCTTCACTGAATGAATTCTGCATTGCTGATATCTCCTGGCTGAGATCTGAAACTGACACTCTGTCTGCCTGAATCAGTGGAATTAAAATATTCCAGTTGTACTGTTCATACGAGACTGCCACCTTTTACATTTTCTAATCTACCCACTAAATCCACACTTATTTTGAGCAGATGCACAAGAGAATTATTTGCAAAAAGCTGTCCAGATCCTTATCATTGAGGCCCGATGAAGTACTTTGGGGATGTAAACTTCATCAGGTGCTGGATTAGAACAATCTGAAAACAGCTGAGCACCCAACCCCAGCTTTGCTAACCACTGAAACATTCAGTAAATTTAATTTGAAAATATGTCCCGTATGGGACACAACATTCGGTATGAATGAAAGAGTTGCTGTTTTTGTTCTATATCTACCCTGTGGCAGTTCAGGGATCACAAGCCTCAGTCAAATACTTGGGAACTGCAGGTGATTTGCAACCTGTCACTGGACTCCATGAAAGGTGTAGCAGAGGAGCAGTTGACAAAACTCCAGTGGATATCATCAGGAAGCTCAGGGTGATGACAGACACTTTACTTTAACAGGATGTCAACTGGACAAAAGGCGCCTCAACTGTCTTTAATACGACTCAATCCTTATTGATGCTCTAAGCAATGGTTTATACAGCAAATTTCACAAGCTTTGTGTTCAGTTTGTTGTACTTTGCTCACTTAAAATACAGAATATCTTTGCGTTCAGTTTATTTTTATAACATCGACAACTTTTTAATAACATCTCAATACTTATGTCGTTGATTTAAATACTACTCTTGTGAGATGAGCAGACTAGGCTCGCTCTGAAAGATTGTAAACTTCACTGAGCCTTGTACTCGGGGCTCCTCCTTCTCGGTATCTGCACACCAGGGTTCAATACGGGGAAAACACCCAGAAGGGAACTCGTACCTGGTTCTCAGGGACTGGCCCAGACTCGCTGCAAGTGTGCACTGCACCTCTATATTTCTGTGTGGCAGCTTGTTGACTTCTATGAGGAAGGGCAGTATTACCTTCAACTACAAGTAGAAGGGGGAGAAGGAGGACATGTTGAATGGAAACCCATGTTATAGTTGAATGTGGAGTCCAAAATACTGTCCACGTTCATTGCCAGCTGAATCAGGCCTGTGTTGTACCCGGCAGGAAAATCTTTGACCGACTTGCGCTGTATAGAGATACCATTCTCTATGTGCAGGAGGGGGATGACAGCTGTCTGGTCAGCATGGACCAGAAGAAGAATTTTGTCTGGATATGACACATCAATGTGATGGACAGTAAAATGAGCTTTGGGGAGGGAATCAGCAATTAGATTTGACTGCTCTGCATTGACATATTCGTAATTATAGGTGGGAATATTACATTGAACCCATCATGAAACGCGCAGGCATAGGAGGTGCGCAGTTTTGAGATCAAAACATCTCCGTGACCTTCTGCTCCGATCCATGAGATTGATCTGAGACTCGGCTTGTACTCGCTAGAATTTAGAAGATTGAGGGAGGATCTTATAGAAACGTACTAAATTCTTAAGGGGTTGGACAGGCTAGATGCAGGAAGATTGTTCCCGATGTTGGGGAAGTCCAGAAAAGGGTCACAGTTTAAGGATAAGGGGGAAGTCTTTTAGGACCGAGATGAGAAAAACATTTTTCACACAGAGAGTGGTGAGTCTCTGGAATTCTCTGCCACAGAAGGTAGTTGAGGCCAGTTCATTGGCTATATTTAAGAGGGAGTTAGATGTGGCCCTTGTGGCTAAGGGGATCAGGGGGTATGGAGAGAAGGCAGGTACAGGATACTGAGTTGGATGATCAGCCATGATCATATTGAATGGCGGTGCAGGCTCGAAGGGTCGAATGCCCTACTCCTGCACCTATTTTCTATGGTTCTATGTTTCTATCTGCATCTGCAACCAAGTTGAGTTGGCATTGCAGAACAGAGTCAATTGCAACAAGAGAAAAGCAATGCCCTTTGACAACTGGAGCAACTGTTTCTCAGATCTGAGAATGACTACCATCCAGTAGCCTTGACATCCACCATCATATAACCATATAACAATTACAGCACGGAAACAGGCCATCTCGGCCCTACAAGTCCGTGCCGAACAACTTTTTTCCCTTAGTCCCACCTGCCTGCACTCATACCATAACCCTCCATTCCCTTCTCATCCATATGCCTATCCAATTTATTTTTAAATGATACCAACGAACCTGCCTCCACCACTTCCACTGGAAGCTCATTCCACACCGCTACCACTCTCTGAGTAAAGAAGTTCCCCCTCATGTTACCCCTAAACTTCTGTCCCTTAATTCTGAAGTCATGTCCTCTTGTTTGAATCTTCCCTATTCTCAAAGGGAAAAGCTGATCCACATCAACTCTGTCTATCCCTCTCATCATTTTAAAGACCTCTATCAAGTCCCCCCCTTAACCTTCTGCGCTCCAGAGAATAAAGACCTAACTTATTCAACCTTTCTCTGTAACTTAGTTGTTGAAACCCAGGCAACATTCTAGTAAATCTCCTCTGTACTCTCTCTATTTTGTTGACATCCTTCCTATAATTGGGCGACCAACATTGTACACCATACTCCAGATTTGGTCTCACCAATGCCTTGTACAATTTTAACATTACATCCCAGCTTCTATACTCAATGCTCTGATTTATAAAGGCTAGCATACCAAAAGCTTTCTTTACCACCCTATCTATATGAGATTCCACCTTCAAGGAACTATGCACGGTTATTCCCAGATCCCTCTGTTCAACTGTATTCTTCAATTCCCTACCATTTACCATGTACGTCCTATTTTGATTTGTCCTGCCAAGGTGTAGCACCTCACATTTATCAGCATTAAACTCCATCTGCCATCTTTCAGCCCATTCTTCCAAATGGCCTAAATCACTCTGTAGACTTTGGAAATCCTCTTCATTATCCACAACACCCCCTATCTTGGTATCATCTGCATACTTACTAATCCAATTTAACACACCTTCATCCAGATCATTGATGTACATGACAAACAACAAAGGACCCAACACCGATCCCTGAGGCACCCCACTAGTCACCTGCCTCCAACCCGACAAACAACCATCCACCATTACCCTCTGGCTTCTCCCATTCAGCCACTGTTGAATCCATCTTGCTACTCCTGCATTTATACCCAACAGTTGAACCTTCTTAACCAAACTTCCATGAGGAACCTTGTCAAAGGCCTTACTAAAGTCCATATAGACAAATCCACTGCTTTACCCTCGTCAATTTCCCTAGTAACCTCTTCAAAAAATTCAAGAAGATTAGTTAAACATGACCTTCCAGGCACAAATCCATGCTGACTGTTCCTAATCCGACCCTGTTTATCCAGATGCTTATATATATTATCTCTAAGTATCTTTTCCATTAATTTGCCCACCACTGAAGTCAAACTAACAGGCCTATAATTGCTAGGTTTACTCTTAGAACCCTTTTTAAACAATGGAACAACATGCGCAGTACGCAAATCCTCGGGGACTATTCCCGTTTCTAATGACATTTGAAATATTTCTGTCATAGCCCCGGCTATTTCTACACTAACTTCCCTCAATGTCCTAGGGAATATCCTGTCAGGATCTGGAGACTTATCCACTTTTATATTTTTCAAAAGTGTCAGTATTTCTTTTACTTTGAAACTCATAGTATCCATAGCTACTCTACTAGTTTCCATTACCTCACATAATTCAATATCCTTCTCCTTGGTGAATACCGACGAAAATAAATCATGAAGTACTTCGATAGGCTGCTTATGGCACATTAACTCCAGCTGACCAAACACTCTTGATCCACTGCAGCTTGCCCACTGCCACAGCAGATCCATGGATGATGCCATCTCCCTGACCCAAAACTCATCCCTGGAACACCTGGATAAGAAAGACACCTACAGTATGTCAGCCTGCAATTGATTGACTATCTTGTTGCTTTCAATACCATTATCCCAACCAAACTTATCACCAAACACATGAAACTTGGAGTCAGTACTCCACTCTGCAACTGGATCCTCGATTTCCTGACCAACAGTCCACAATCAGTGAGGATAGGTGACAAATCATTCTACACGATACCAGTGCAAAGTACCCCGCAAGGATGTATTCTCAGCCCCCTACCATACTCCTTATACACTCATGACTATGCTGCCAAATACCAATCCAACTCAATTTACAAGTTGGCAGACGACACCATCGAAGTGGGCCGGATATCAAATAACGACAGGACTGAGTACAGAAAGTAGATTGAGGACCTTTAAACCTGGTTCCAAGACAACAACTTCTCCCTCAATGTCAGCAAGACAATGTCAGTAAGAGATTATGATTGACTTTAGGAAGCGCAGCAGTACACATCCGTTGTATGCAAGGTGCCGAAGTAGAGATGGTCGAAAACGTCAACTTCCTGGGAATAAATATCACCAGCAGTTTGTCATGGACCAGCCACATGGAACCTATGGCCATGAAAGCACACTAACACCTCTACTCCCTTGGCAGGCTTAGGAAGCTCAACGTGTCCCCAACAACCCTCACCAACATCTGCAGATGCGTCGTAACCATATAATATAATATAACCATATAACAATTACAGCACGGAAACAGGCCATCTCGACCCCTCTAGTCCGTGCCGAACACATAATCTCCCCTAGTCCCATATACCTGCGCTCAGACCATAACCCTCCATTCCTTTCCCATCCATATAACTATCCAATTTATTTTTAAATGATAAAAACGAACCTGCCTCCACCACCTTCACTGGAAGCTCATTCCACACAGCTACCACTCTCTGAGTAAAGAAGTTCCCCCTCATGTTACCCCTAAACTTCAGTCCCTTAATTCTCAAGTCATGTCCCCTTGTTTGAATCTTCCCTACTCTCAGTGGGAAAAGCTTTTCCACGTTAACTCTGTCTATCCCTCTCATCATTTTAAAAACCTCTATCAAGTCCCCCCTTAACCTTCTGCGCTCCAAAGAATAAAGCCCTAACTTGTTCAACCTTTCTCTGTAACTTAGTTGCTGAAACCCAGGCAACATTCTAGTAAATCTCCTCTGTACTCTCTCTATTTTGTTGACATCCTTCCTATAATTAGGTGACCAAAATTGTACACCATACTCCAGAATTGGCCTCACCAATGCCTTGTACAATTTTAACATTACATCCCAACTTCTATACTCAATGCTCTGATTTATAAAGGCCAGCACACCAAAAGCTTTCTTTACCACCCTATCTACATGAGATTCCACTTTCAGGGAACTGTGCACAGTTATTCCCAGATCCCTCTGTTCACCTACTTTCTTCAATTCCCTACCATTTACCATGTACGTCCTATTTTGATTTGTCCTGCCAAGATGTAGCACCTCACACTTTTCAGCATTAAACTCCATCTGCCATCTTTCAGCCCACTCTTCCAACTGGCATAAATCTCTCTGTTGACTTTGAAACTCTACTTCATTACCCGCAACCCCACCTATCTTAGTATCATCTGCATACTTACTAATCCAATTTACCACACCATCGTCCAGATCATTGATACATGATACATGACAAACAACAGTGGACCCAACACAGATCCCTGTGGCACCCCACTCGTCACTGGCCTCCAACCTGACAAACAACCATCCACCATTACTCTCTGGCATCTCCCATTCAGCCACTGTTCAATCCATCTTGCTACTCCACCATTAATACCCAACCATTGAACCTTCTTAACCAACCTTCCATGAGGAACCTTGTCAAAGGCCTTACTGAAGTCCATATACACAACATCCACTGCTTTACCCTCATCAATTTCCCGAGTAACATCTTCAAAAAATTCAAGAAGATTAGTTAAACATGACCTTCCAGGCACAAATCCATGTTGACTGTTCCTAATCAGACCCTGTTTATCCAGATGCTTATATATATTATCTCTAAGTATTCTTTCCATTAAGGCATTTTTTTCATTTCACTATTTCATTTCCCAAAATGCATTGCCTTGGCACTTATTCTTTCCATTAAGGCATTTCGTAGAAGGCATTTTTTTGGGATGCATCACAGCCTGGTTTGGGAACAGCTCCATCCAAGACCGGCAGAAATTGCAGAATTGTGGATGTAGCCCAGACCATCACGCAAACCAACCTCCCTTCCATTGATTCGTCTACACTTCACGCTGCCTCGGCAAGCCCACCAGCATAATCAAGAACCATTCTCACCCTGGTTATTCTCCTTTTCTCCCTTTTCCCACCAAGCAAGAGGTGCAGAAGCTTGAAACCCCACACCTCCAGATTCAGGGACGGTTTCTTCCCAGCTGTTATCAGGCCACTAACCGATGAACTATCTTTTATCGGACTTTATTATGCACTAAATGATACACCCTTTATCCTTTATCTGTGCACTGTAGACAGCTTGATAGTAATCATGTCTAGTATTTTCTTTGACCAGATAGCACGCAAACAAATGCTTTTCACTACCTTGGTACACGTGACAATAGTAAACTGGACTAAACAGGTCGGAGATTCAGAGACATTGTATAGGCCTCCATATTTTCATTGCTGTATTTTTTAAATTTCATTTCAGTTACACCACACGTCATATGCAAGCTAAGAGGAGAGACCATATGATTTATTTTCACACTGATGTCAGAGGACTTTGTTCTCTGGGCATTAACAGGCACTGTCAAATCCCTCATTAAAGCAAAACAGTACTGTCTATTTATAAATAATCTTTATATAGTCATGGAGTGGACCAGCACAGGAACGATCCTGTACCTCACCATGTCCTTCCTGACCATTTAACCCATCATTCCTAATCCCATTTGCCTGCATTAATCCATGTAATTATCTGTTTAAGTGCCTGTCTAAAAAAACTTTAAAATAGTGACTATATTTGAATCTACGCATTCCTTTGACAGCGAATTCCACATAATAACCAGTCTCTATGTAAAACAAAACTTTCCTCTCAAATCCCCTTTAAAATTCCCTCTTCATCCTTAATGAGGTCATCTATATTTAGAGCAGACAAGGCATTATATCAGTATTTCTCATCTGTATTTACCATGGATCAAATGACATGAACCTTAGCATGGCCTTTGACAAGATACTTACTATATGGTAAGCTGGTCTGGAAAGTTAGATCCTCATGTTTTTGGTACTCTTACTGTGGGGAAATGATTCTGATTATCTACCCTGTCTATGCCTCTTGGAATTGTATATACCTCTGTCAGGGTATACTTCCTCTTCCTTCGTTCCAAGGTAAACAAGCCCAGCCTACTCAATCTCCCCCCATAATTAAAGTCCACCAATCCAGGCAACATCCTGCAGACTCTATAATACGAAGGATCCGGCCCGCAACCCGAAATCATCCGGCCCGCAGGCGTAACACAAAACGCACACAACACTTATCCGAGAGTAGTTCTCACACACATAGAGCCAATTCCATATCACAACACCTGTCGATTCACTGTCTCTATTTGTCCCTACACCCCCCCCTCCCCCCCAACCTTCCATCCTCCCGACCACCTGGAGTGAAAGCGCCCCCCAACGTCTGTGCCGCGGCATGTGTGAAACTGAAGCGGGCTGAGAGGTTTCCTCTGGAGCCCTGCAGCGGGCGGGCAGAAGTAAAGCGAAGCATTTGCGGGGGCGGTGTGGAATTCCGCTCCGGCCACAGTGTTGCACTTGCACAGTAGTTTGGCGCGGGGGTAATTATCTTTTTGTTACGTTTTTGTTGCGATTTTTTAAAACTATCATTAATTTTTTATTAACTATGGCGATAGATGTGGCCCACCATCCACTCACAGACATGAGTCCTGGCTCCTATGCAGAACAAGGTTGCCGACCCCTGATTTAAAGTATATATGTCGTACCACTATTTCATTTCCCAAAATGCATTGCCTTGGCACTTGGAGAGGGGTGATAGCGGTATAAAGGGGAGGGTAGTGTCTTGTGTTCTGTGTCTTGTGTCTACTGTTTGTGGGTAAGTGTGTCTGTTTAGTGTTCAGCCATGAGCGAATGGCGGTGCGGGCTCGACGGACCTGGTGGTCTACTCTCGCACCTACTTTCTATGTCTATGTTATTGGGATTAAATTCTGTCCGCCAACACTCTGCCCAACTTTCCAACTGATCTACATCTTGATATATTCTTGGATAACCTTCCTCGCCATCCTCAACACCATCATCAGCAATCTTACTAACCATACCTGTAACATTTATATCCAAGTCATTATACCATAAACAACCAAGGGTCACACACTACTGGTCACAGACTTCCAATCAGAAAAGCATCCTTCAGATTCAGATTCAAACTTTATTGCCATCCTCCATGACCTGCGTTCTCTCACTAAGCCAATTTTGGATCCAATTTGCAAGCTCTCCATGGATTCCATATGCTTTATCCTTCTGGGCAAGCCTGCCATACAGGGATCTTGTCAAATACCTTGCATACAAGATAAACCCTTGCAAGTATGTTACTGGCATTGTTTCTAACAAAGCTTCTTGATTTAAAAATGAACTTAAAACTTGCAAATGCTCAGTGATTTGAAGAAATAATTCCCTAATAAGTTTATATTTGCAGATTTAGTCTTTGTTTTTGTTCTTTCGATTAGAAATTTGCCCTATAGATTGGGTATACAATCTCTTCATTCTGGAACTGAATATATTGTTTTGATGCACGCTTGTAGAAATCCAATTTGCTGAGTTCTAAAGAAAACTAGACCAAATGGTCCCTGTCACACAGTAGGTCTGGTCCCCCAACTCAGCCCGTTCCCCCAACGCAACATTCGACCACTCACCCATAGCCCCCAATGGAGGCCTGGTCCCCCAACGCAACCCGTTCCCCAACGCAATATTCCACCACTCCCCATAGCTCACAACTGCGGATCATTTCGCCTTATTCGCCTTCCCTCATTTTGTTTTTTTAAAAATGCAATTGCACTTGCTAGCTGGCAGAACTCGGTGTACTGGGATAGCAACTTTGTTGTGAGTAGGGCTACAATCCCATTGTGATGTCATAGCTGTACGCACAGGGAAGAATTTTTTCTCAAATTGGGGTTTTGTAAATTTGAAAATGTTAATAACGTAAAATATAACATCAATCTGAACGAAACTTGACACAAGCCACCACAGGACAATTGTGAGTAAGGAGGTGCAAAAAAAAAAAGAGTGCTATCGTGTACTGTTTTGGCATTGTTCAGGGTCAGAATGTTTTGGGATCACATGATATCAAATCCAAAAGGATACTTAGAAACAATAATAGAATTGGGAAGAGGTCAGTATGGTTTTATGAAAGAGCGATTGTATTTGACAGATCTATTGGAATTTTTTGAGGTTTAAACTGCAGAATGGATAAGGATGAAATAATGGGCATGATATACATAGATTTTCAGACAGTCTTTAGAAACATAGAAAATAGGTGCAGGAGGAGGCCATTTGGCTCTTAGAGCCAGCACCGCCATTCCTTATGATCATGGCTGATCATCCCCTATCAATAACCCGTGCCTGCCTTCTCCCCATATCCCTTGATTCCACTAGCCCCTAGAGCTCTATCTAACTCTCTTAAATCCATCCAGTGACTTGGCCTCCACTGTGGCAGGGAATTCCATAAATTCACAACTCTGGGTGAAAACATTTTTTCTCACCTCAGTCTTAAATGACCTCCCCTTTATTCTAAGACTGTGGCCCCTGGTTCTGGACTCACCCAACATTGGGAACATTGATAGATGGTGCGATGCAAGTAATTGTGAAACTTGATTGTACAGTAATTGAGAGTAAGATACCAATGTGGATTGGGAATTGGTTAATGGATAGAAAACAGAAAGTAGGACTTGATTCCTCAGTTTTGGGATTGGGAAGTTGTGGTTACTGTGATGTGGTGGGGAATGCTGCTCAGGCCCCAGATGTCTGCAATCTACTTAAATTATTTAGATGAGGCGATCACTTATAATATATTTTAGTCTGAGTTGATGGAAAGGTGATGGTAGTAGAGGCTGTAAGAAGGATGCAGAAAAGTTTCAGGGAGATGTAGACGGATTAAATGAAAGGGGAAGCGCATGGCAGATGGAATATAACGTGGAAGAATGTGATGTCGTCTACTTTAGTAGAGACATTGAAGCAGAGAATTTCTTTAAAAGATGAGAGCTTGAAAAGTATTGGGATTCAGAAGGACTGGATGTCCTTGTTCACAAATCACAGAAGTTAACAAGCTGACACAGCAATCAATTAAGAAGGCAGGTGGTGTGTTGGCCTTGCTTGCAAGAGGAGTTCAAGTGTTCTCAATTATCCTGAAGCTTGCTGAGACAGCATCTGGAATATTGTAAATATATCTGATCTCCCTTCTAGAAAACGGATGTTTGCGATTGAGGGAGTGGAGTAAAGATTGACCACGTTGAATCTCGGCATGGTAGATTTGTCATAGGGTAAATTAAGCAGGCTGGTTTAAATGAAATTAAATTCTGAAATTGAATAGAATAAAAGGTGATCACATTGAAATGTACAAAAGAGATTTGACAAGATACATTTAAGGATTATATTTAGCTTGGCAATGATGTCTAGAACCAGGGCCCACCGTCACGTTATCTCAAAGATGAGAGGAAATTTCTTCCATGAGTTAGTGAATCTTTGTAATTCAAAAAAGATCGATAAACCTTTAGATATTAAGAGATATGAGGTTAATGCAGGAAAATGGTGCTGTGGTAAAAGCAGTCATAATATTGATGGAGCCGGCATGAGGAGACTAATGTCCTTTTCCTACTTTTATTTCTTATATTCTTAGTTATCCCTCCAGATAAACTAGTTGCTGTCAAATGAATAATCAACCAAGACTTTTTTCACTTATTTTAAGTAATGTATTTCTAATGTACAGTAATAATGATATAGCTGAAGCTCTGTTATCCAGAATTCATGCTGCAAAATATACCTAGATCTCGAAGCAAGAAACAGCAGAAGCCCAGGTGGTTAAGCTCGCCATGGTGATGCCTGTTTTAATCGATTTAGGTATCCATGAGGGATATAAATTTAATGTGGGAATATAATTCTTATTTGACAGAGCCGAACAACTGGTGATAAATCTGCCACCTGCAATCAGCCTACCTGAAGTCCATGAAATAACAAATCTAGTTAGGTTTATAATTTATAGTTGATGTATAATGAACATTTTGAATTATATCCCCAGGATATTTAAAAAAAGGGTGACAATCAGTGGAATAAGATCCAATGTGAACAGCTCCACAAGGACCTTTCTGGACAGTATTCTTATCTCTCCAGTCCCTCTTGTATTAGAGGTTTATGGAAGAATCACTTAGACAGAACCATGGTTGCAGCTTCCAACTGGGTATGGGAGCTTGCTTTTTGCATCGTATTCCATTTGAATTCTGATTTCAACAGTGCAGAGGTAGTATGTATCTGCTTCTCTTGATGTCATCTAACAACTACTGCCATCCAGTACTTTGACTGCCACATGCAACATCTAGAATATGTACTGCAGCACAATTCCAACTCATGATGTGTACAGCTTAGAAAGTCAGAGTCTGCAGGTGCGTAAGAACACCAAAACTTCTGAGTTTTGGCCCTTCACATATCATTGCTGATTCAATATTCTGGATCTCCCAATCTAACATGATAGATAGGTTTATCACATAGACCGTAGTGATGGATAAAGAAGACTGTTCTCCATCATGTTTTCAAAGGTGATTAATAATGAGCAGTAATGTTAGCTATTCCAGTAATATTGCATCGTGATAATTGACGTTTTTTTAAACTTATGTGCTGATCACATTATTCAGGAACTTTTTTTGTGACTATGTACATTTTTTTTGTGTTTTTATGAACTAATGACACTTCCAACCTCGTGACCTACAATTTCCTGATCCCAGCACATATTAAAAGGATATACTAACCTTGGAAGCCGTGCAATGTGGATGTACCAGAATAATACTCTGCAAGGCCTACCCTGGAGAGATAGGCTGTGGGTCGAGGAGCTTTATTCCAGTGTTTCGTGACCCAAGTCACAGAACTACATGAAATTTTCACCTATTGTGTAAAAAATATATATAAATCACCCCTGAAACTCGTCATGAACAAGACTTGCACATTTTTTATTCAATTAGGGAAAAACCGGAAAAATGTCGGGTATTTTTAATCAAATCAAAGCACGTTTAACATTGAGTTGTCTGCCTGTTTGCCAATCACGCGCTTTGTTTCAGGCTAGCACACATCATAGCTGAGAGGGCTTCACTGATGCCTGTTTTACTGGAGATTCCGATGAAGGTTCTTTGTCGTGGAAACTTGCAGCAGGGTAATTGAATTTAGTGAGAAAAGCATTAAGAAGTCTGAAAAATGTGCAGCTAAGTGGATAGAAGTGGAAGAAAGTCTTGAAAGCAAAGTCCCTACTGAGATGCTCACAAAGTTGTGAAACTTTGTGAATCAACTCAAGGCAAGGCAAATTTATTTGTATAGCACCATTCGTGCAAAAAGCAATTCAAGGTGCTTTACAGGAAAGAAAAAATAAAATAGTCAATAATTAAAAATTGCAAAATAAGCAAGACGACAAATGTATGAATAATAAAACAACGTCAATGAAACAATAAAACGATTTTAAAGAGCACATAAAAGGGTTAAAATTTAACGGTTAAGATTACCTGCATGTCGGGTTATGGAAAAGCTATAGTAAACAACAGTGTTTTTAGGCCCGATTTAAATGCGCTTACAGTCTGTGCACACCTCAGGTGTTCATGGAGCTTGTTCCACAGGTGTGGAGCATAAAAACCGAATGCTGCTTCAGCCTTTTTAGTTCTGACCCTGGGAACACAGAGTAAACCTGTCCCTGAAGACCTGAGGAGTCTAGGCGCCTCATATACAACAAGTAGGTCAGAGATGTATTTTGGACCTAGACCATTCAGTGCCTTGTAGGTCAGTAACAGAATTTGAAAATCTATCCTCTTACACACAGGGAGCCAGTGCAAAGATTTAAGGACAGGTGTAATGTGGTCCATTTTCTTGGTGTTGGTCAAGACTCTGGCAGCGGCATTTTGGATAAGCTGCAATTGTTTAATTGATTTTTTATTGAGACCTGTAAAGATGCCATTACAATAATCTAACCTACTAAAAATATATGCATGAACAAGTTTTTCAGTGTCTTCTTTGGACAGAAATCCCTTGATTCTTGCAATATTTTTTAGATGGTAATAGGCAGATCTGGTAATGGTCTTTATATGGCTGTTAAAATTCAAATCCGAGTCCATAACTACACCAAGGTTTCAGGCTTTGTCTGTGATTTTCAGTGCAATTGAGTCGAGTTGAGCACTCACCTCTAGCCTAGTTTTTTTGGGACCAAAGACAATAATTTCTGTCTTATTTGCATTGAGCTGGAGGAAGTTCTGGTTCATCCACTCATTGATATGTTTGACACACTGGCTCAGTGAGTGTAGGGGACTATGGTCATGTGGTGACACTGCGATATATAGTTGTGTGTCATCGGCATAAGTGTGGTAGGATATGTTAAAATGCTCTATGATCTGAGCTAGGGGGAGCATATAAATGTTGAACAAAATGGGTCCAAGAATGGAGCCCTGAGGAACCCCGCATGTGAGTTATGTACGTTCTGATTCAAAATTACCAAGGGAAACAAAATAATCCCGATCTTTCAAGTAAGATTTGAACCAGTCCAGCACAGAACCAGAGAGTCCCACCCACTTCTCCACTGTCAAGCAGTATGTTGTGGTCCACCGTATCAAAAGCAGCACTGAGATCTAGAAGTACCAAAACAGAAGCTTTTGATGCATCACTGTTTAGATGTATGTCGTTTAGGACCTTAGTGAGTGCAGTCTCGGTGCTGTGATGTGGCCGAAATCCCGACTGGAAAACATTAAAAATATTGTTTTGGGTCATAAAGCAGTAAATTTGTTGGTAAACTACCCTTTCAATAATCTTTGCCAAAAATGCTAAATTAGATATGGGCCTGTAGTTGCTCATAGCTGAGGCATCCAAATTAGGCTTCTTCAATAGGGGCTTGATCACTGCTGTTTTTAAGGCTCAAACTTAAAGGTAAGATCTAAAGTCTGAATTTATGAAAATTAATCTGTATGGACTTCAATTAATTTAATTGCACCCTTTATAATGTGAAAAAAATGAGATTTGGAGGCTGTACACTCACTCATTCACTCACTCATTCATTCACTCACTCATTCATTCATTCATTCATTCACTCATTCACTTATTCATTCATTCATGAAGTTGAGGGCCTAAACTGTATGTATCAATAACAAGGTAAATTAAACATTTTCACTAATGCCAGCTTGTTGTAGAGTAATAAGTCTTAATCATCTAATCTCGGCGCTGCCTGCGATAACTTACTGGGAAAAGGTGCTCCGATCGCGGGGCCTAGGTATTTAACATAGTGAAGCCGTGGTCTCAATTAAAAAGCGGTCAATTCGCGAACGCGGAGCCGCGGATCTTCTCCGCGGGTGGGGGGTGTGGTGTATAGTGCCGTCCATAGCGCCGTCCATAGCGGCCGTTTCCAGGAAAATGGGGGAATATATCTATCTGTAATATATATAGGTATAATAATATATTATATTATTATATCTATATTACTATCTGGAATATAGGTATAATAATATATAATTATTACTATCTGGAATATATATAGGTATAATAATATATTATATTATTAATATATTATATTATTATACCTATATTACTCTCTGGAATATATATAGGTGTAATGATATATAGTTTAAATGGACTGCAACACGGAAATAGGCTGCCCATCGTGTAATATGAGCATTGGCCACTAGATGGCGCTTACTTTCCCGATCTCATTTTCTAATTAGTTTAATTAATTAATGTGCAACTTTCGGCAATGACGAGTTATGACTTCATCTCAATTATATTTCATCTAAATCTGTGGAAAATGTAATGTAGTTTTATGACTTGGGTCACGAAAACTGATTTCTAGACACATTTTTGATGCTCGGCCCACAGCCTAAGAGAGATTGTAGAAATAAGTTATTGATATGTATATTGATAAGGGGTAATTGAGAGCTTCAAGCTATTGAGATTTAAGGGGGGTTTCCCATTACCTGGATCTTCTATCAAACATCAGGCTGATCTAAAGTTTGGATGAATGCCTTTTAATAGTGAAGTTTGGAAACATATGAACAGGTTCTAGAAAATTGAAAAATGCCACTTAATATTGGTTAATGTTGGTAACTTTAAATCTGAGGAGATTTTTCGATCACTGATGATATCAGGAAATGTAGGGTAAGGATGGGTAAATGATTGAGTCACATCACCCATGATCTCATTGAAAGATGGAACAGGCCCTAGGGATTAAATAATTTGCCCCCACTGCCGTGTTTGTATGTTCCTTGTATCTACTTTTATCTTATAGAAAGTATTTTACCTTATAGAATCTTATAGAACATATACAATTCTTAAGGGATTGGACAGGCTAGATGCAGGAAAAATGTTCCCGATGTTGGGGGAGTCCAGAACCAGGGGTCACAGTTTAGGAATAAGGGGTAGGCCATTTAGGACTCAGATGATGAAAAGCTTTTTCAACCAGTTGTGTATTTGTGGAATTCTCTGCCACAGAAGGCAGTGGAGGCCAATTCACTGGATGTTTTCAAGAGAGAGTTAGATTTAGCTCTTTGGGCTAATGGAATCAAAGGGTTATGGGGGGGAAAGCAGGAACGGGGTACTGATTTTCAATGATCAGCGATGATCATATTGAATAGTGGTGCTGGCTCAAAGGGCTCAATGGCCTACTCCTGCACCTATTTTCTATGTTTACCACACTTCGCAGACACCAACTCTTCTAACGGCTTGTTCACTCACAACTGTGCATTCTTCTTCCAAATATATGATGTCCCTTTCTTAAATTCCAACAGATCCTGACCTGTATGTAAGCCCCATCTCTGTAAATCCAAGCACACCGAGAAGATAGCATTTTCATGCCTCTTCCAAATTAAACGTGCTTCAACCTTACCAGCATCTTTCACTGATTCGCTTACTGTGACTTTTTCATCCCGGGTGAACTGAAATAAATGTTATGGCATGTATTAACACTTGATGGAGAAGGTATTGTGGTTGCCCATAAGAAATATTGTTGGCTAATATCAAAACTTTTTGAAGTCACGGGGTAAAACTTAGAAATGGATACAATTCTGAAGGTGAAAAACAGAGAAGCATCATATATTAGGGGAAGCAAGTACGAGTAGGTGAGTATATCTAAGCTTTTCTTTGCAGTCAGCAGCATTATTTGTGAGAATACCACTTCCAATGGTTTTCCTCAAAGTCATATATCATCCTGACTTGCAAAAATACTGTTGTTCCTTTATACTGTTGGCTCTAAATCCTGGAACTCCCTCCCCAACAATTCTGTGACAGCAAACATTTGCAAACTTGAAAACTGCTATTAAAGAGGAATTAATACTCTGAATAGATTTCCCGTCAGAGTACTGAATGCAAACATTTTCTGACACTTCTGATTGGATAAATTAGAGTAGGATAAATAGTCTTCATCATGAAAGAATTTTCATAATTTGTTCATGAAAAAAAGCTTATACGGTTCACCATCCCTTCTCCGACACCTCGCCCCCGCTTCCTCCGAGAAATCACCTTCCGTAATCTAAAATCCATTGATCCCCACCATCTCTCTGACCTGCTCTCCACCACTCTCCCCCTGGACTCAACCCATATCTCACCTGATGATCTCACAAACCATCTCAACTCCACCTTGTCAACCTCCCTTAACACTATGGCCCCCCGCCGTAACTTTCAACACATCTTCACCCTGGTACACACCTGCACTTCATAAACTGAAACAGACTGGTCGCCGACTTGAACGACTCACAAAGAAATCATCTCTCACAGTCCACCTTGAAGCTTACAAACTCCACCTCACTGACTACAAAGATGCCCTTACTGCTGCAAAATCTGCCTACCTCTCCTCCATATTCACCGATCCCTGTCTAAACCACAGAACCCTCTTCTCCACAGTTGGCAACCTCCTCAAGCCTCGAGCGAACACTCTCCCTACCTCTACTCCGGATCTCTGCAACTCATTCCTCCACGTTTTCGCTGATAAAATCAGCACCATCTATCAATCTTTATCCCCTGTACCCGACTCCCCAACATCTACTCCACCACCTACCAAGGCCCCTCCTTTCAACATCTCCACTGACCTCCTTACCCCTCCTCCACACTGCTTCCTCTCCCAGTTTGACCTGGTCACCCCTACTGAAATCTCCAAACTCATCAGCTCTTCCAAACCCACTACCTGCTCCCTCGACCCTCTCCCCACTCCCCTGCTGAAGTCCTGCCTCCCCGATCTCTGCCCCTACCTCACTAATCTCTTCAACTCCTCATTGTCCCAAGGAATTGTCCCCTCCGCTTTCAAAACTGCTGCTGTCACACCAATCTTAAAGAAACCTGGTCTTGATCCCTCCTCTCTCATTAACTACCGCCCAATTTCAAACCTCCCCTTTCTTTCAAAAACCCTGGAGCGTATCGTTGCGTCGCAACTTCATTCCCACCTCCTTGCGTATAACCTACTTGAACCCCTCCAATCTGGCTTTTGCCCCCTCCATAGCACAGAAACTGCTCTCCTCAAAGTCCTCAACGACCTCCTCACCTCTGCTGACACTGGTTCCCTCAACATCCTCATCCTCCTCGACCTGAGCGCAGCCTTCGACACAGTGAACCATAACATCCTGCTCACCAGACTCAAAGACCTCGGCATTGAAGGCTCTGCACTCAGCTGGCTCCGTTCCTACCTTTCCAACAGATCCCACTTCATCTCTCTCCACAACCACACCTCTGCTACAGCCACAGTCACTCAAGGCGTTCCCCAAGGCTCCGTACTCGGCCCCCTCCTCTTCATCATCTACATCCTCCCCCTTGGTCAGATACTCCGCCACTTCAACCTGGACTTCCACTGTTACGCCGATGACACCCAGATCTACCTCGGCACCAAATCCCCCCCCCCCCCCCCCCCCCCCCCCCCCCCCTCCCATATCAACTCCTGTTTGTCAGCTATAAAAACCTGGATGCAACATAACTTCCTCAAACTCAACAGCGATAAGACAGAATTCCTCCTCATAGGCTCCAAAGCCACACTCAGCAAAATCAATAACCCCACTCTCACCATTGACGGCACCACTGTCTCCCCATCTCCCCAGGCCCGCAACCTTGGCGTGATCTTTGATTCCACCCTCTCCCTTGAGTCTCACATCCGCCATGTCATTAAAACCTCCATCTTTCATCTCCGCAACATCGCCAAACTCAGACCCTCACTCATACCTCCCGCTGCTGAAAGACTCATCCATGCCTTCATCTCCTCCCGACTGGACTATTGCAACTCACTTCTCCTTGGCATCAGCTCCACCTACATCAACCAACTCCAACTGGTCCAGAACGCAGCCGACCGACTCATCACCCACACCAAATCCTGGCATCACATCACTCCAGACCTCAAACAACTTCACTGGCTTCCCATCTCCCACCGGATCACCTACAAAATCCTTATCCTCACCTACAAAGCCCTCCACCATCTGGCCCCCCCATATCTCACTGACCTCCTCTCCCCCTACCAACCCTCACGGTCCCTCAGATCCACATCAGCCGGTCTCCTCTCCATCCACAAGTCCAACCTCCGCAGTTTTGGGGACAGAGCCTTCTCCAGGGCAGCTCCCAGGCTCTGGAACTCCCTTCCCCCAACTGATCCGCAATTCCGTGTCCCTCACCATCTTCCAGTCCCGCCTCAAGACCCATCTCTTCACCTCTGCCTATCCTTAGCCCCACGTCCCCCTCCCTTTTCATCTGTGCATTAATTGCCTCATAGTGTGTTTTGAATTGAATTCTGTCTTTACTTTGTGTACTAGTCATGTCTCTACTATTTATTTCATTCCCCTTACATGTTTTTCCTCTACCTGCTAAATTTTTGTAAGGAGTCCTTGAGACTCTTGAAAGGCGCCCATAAATAAAATTTATTATTATTATTATTATAATTTGATGTGAATGGACTCTGTAAAACACTAGCTGGGAGATTCTGGTACAACCTAATGGTTATGTTAGACGCACATAGCCGCGCGCACAGTAGTTTTGGTTATTAAGCCTAAATAACCCATTAAGCCTTCCAGTGAAGATGAATGTGGCACAACTGCTGGCCAATATTGCAATATTTATATCCTTATACAATAGGAGAGGGTTATTTAACCCACCAGGTTTATGCCATTCCTCAGAGTGATCCCTTTCCCCCACTTATTTCTGCTTAACTTATTCTGCTTTGCATACCCATCAATTTCCCCTGTCAATTCTCCTAGTAGCCTTTCATTTCCCCCATTAGTCACTTGCAAGAATAACTTAATCAGCTCATCTTTGGTATGCAAGAGAATAATGGAGCATCTGGGGAAATCCTCAGTCACAGGGATATGGCAAGTTTGTGCAAATTCGCCACAGACACCATCGAATGTCAAGATCAAACCCAATTTGCTAGAGCTGGGGGACAGCTGCACTACCCGCTGTGTCACAGCTTTGGCAAATTTCTTCCATGATACCTGCCATAATAAATCACTTTTCTTACCCAATGACTTCATTACTGTCCTAGACACTGTCTGATTAAGTCCCAGACTGTTGCTACAATTCCATCTTGTATGATTCTAAAAAAGCTTATAATCAAATCTACTCGATGACTAAAGCTTTGTTCTTCCTAGAAACGTAGAAACATAGAAAATAGGTGGAGGCCATTTGGCCCTTCGAGCAAGCACCGCCATTCATTGTGATCATGGCTGACCGTCCCCAATCAATAACCCGTGCCTGCCTTCTCCCCATATCCCTTGATTCCACTAGCCCCTAGAGCTCTATAACTCTCACTTAAATCCATAAAGTGATTTGGTCTCCACTGCCCTCTGTGGCAGGGAATTCCACAAATTCACAACTGTCTGGGTGAAAACGTTTTTTCTCACCTCAGTCTTAAATGGCCTCCCCTTTATTCCTCCTTTGCAACTTGACATGACTCTGAGCTGCCTCAGCTTTCAAGTTTAAAAATGTTATCCGTGTGTTTGTGTTCATGTTCGTGTTCCAGTACTCCCGGCTGGTTGACTGGAGGAGGATTTGGGCAGATTAGTGAAGCAGTGGTTAATGCTGCTGCATTGCAGCTCACAGGATTAAATCATGAGGGTTAAATCATGACAGCATCGCTCTCCTCCAAGTCATGCAAATTCCTCCCTTATCCCTGAAACTTGCTGATAGGTTAATTCAATATCATAAATATTCCCTTAAATTTAGTTAATGGCAAAAAAGTTAAAAGAGGAGTTGATGGGCATCTGTGTAAAGGCTAAGTCGCAGGGATGCAAAGAAATAAGGCGATGAGAATGGGATTCATAGGATTGGTTCCCTGGGTGTTAGCAGGGACCCAATGGGCTGAATGTCCTTCTCGTATCATAAATGGAAGCCGAGTTCAAGATAAAATAAATTTAATGTTTTTTGGCTGAATATCTGGGAAAAAAGGCTTTTGACTATGGAAAATGGTTAATGTTTTTGCAAGATGGCAGACAAATGCTTGAATTGGGAAGATAGACACAAAGTGCTGAAGTAACTCAGCGGGTCAGGCAGCATCTTTGAAGAAAATTACGATTCGGGTTGGGACCCTTCTTTAGTCCTGACCCGAAACGTCACCTATCCATTTTCTCCAGAGATGCTGCCTGACCCGCTGAGTTACTCCAAAATTTTCTGTCCCGCTTTGATTTAACCCAGCATCTGCAGTTAATTTTTATTGCTTGAATTGGGATCTGGAAATATCTTGCTAATCCCTGGTGACTAAATTATTCTGAGCCACGTAATCATGTCATTAATACTTTGAAAAATACTTATATTTTATACAGGAAACAAATCACAAGATAGTGGCATTGCAGAGATGGAAGAGCTTGCTGTTCCTCACAACATAAAAATAAGTAACATCACATGTGATTCTTTCAAAATCTCATGGAGTATGGATTCAAAATATAAAGATCGTATCACGCATTACTTTATTGATCTGAACAAGAAAGAAACCAAGAATTCCAATAAATTCAAGCACAAGGTAAAATATAATTGAAAATATGTATCTAGTTTCATGAGTTAAAGCCACAATGTTTATTTAATGTTTCATAGATTAGAGTTGTTTTACTAAGTATTTCTAAATTCGTTTTGGTGAAAGTCAGATGTCTGCTTGATAAGGCAGTTTCTAGTTTTAAAGGGTAATTATATTGTTTCATTAATGCATAATTGAAATGGTATCTGTATAGTTACTCCACTTGTTCCTAACGCTGCGCTTTAAGAGCTTCTGATTTGATGCGAGTACAGTAGTATGTACTCCAAAGGTATCAAAAGGATCAAGAAACAGAACTATCCCTTGAGCAATAGGACAATATGGAGCAAATGGACGAGGAAAAATGAATGAATGAATCAAAGGCAAGGACGGCACGGTGGCGCAGCGGTAGAATTGCTGTCTTATAGTGCCAGAGACCCAGGTTCGATCCTGACTACGGGTGCTTTTACGTTCTTCCTGTGACCTGCGTGGGTTTTCTCTGAGATCTTCGGTTTCCTCCCACATTCCAAAGACATTCAGGTTTGTAGGTTAATTGGCTTAGTGTAATTGTAAATTGGCCCTAGTGTGTGTAGAATATTGTAAGTGTGCGGGGATCGCTGGTCGGCGTGGACTCGATGGACCAAAGGGCCTGTTTCCATGCTGTATCTCTAAACTAAACTAGACAATACGAGGAAGAGGCCATTGATTCCATGTAAAGCACAAAAGAAGCCTAAAGTCCAAAGGTGACATCATGTACTAGTTTGTGATGCAAATCACTAGCAATAAAGGTTGAACAAAGTAGCAGGCAAAATCTATATACAAGAATTATAATTTCCAGTTAGCCTATTTCACGTTTGAGTTCGTGCTTGTGATAATTTTATCAAGTTTGTCTCGTTGCCTATGTTAAAAGCCAATTCAGGTAACAATTGCTCCATCAACGTGTAATTACACTTATTGATGAATATAATAAATGCATTACTCAAGACTGCTGTTAACAGACCATCTGGGCTGTAACTTTCACTCCCATAACAACCATAACTTTTGTTCACATGACAGTGGAAAGTGGACAACGTAGGGTCTGGTGGAATTGGTTCCTTTGTAGTTGCATCTTTCATGTGGTAGGGATTGGGAGATTAACAATGAAGCTGCTGTAATGACACCATATTCCAAATTTCCTATAATTTCCGCCTTTTTGCTGTCAATTTAGTCTCTCAGTGAAATAGGACGGTGCAGGATTTTAGTTCTTATTAGCCACGCTCACCAGTCCGATTAAATCACCCAAACCTTTGGTCAGCAGTGTTGTTCCTGCTCATTTTTGTCACTTTTTCACTCCTTTGAGGATCCCTCACAGGATTGAGGGATCATTATCACACGCGGTGAAATGCTACATCTATGTTTCTATTTAATATACAGTAGAACATGAACAGCACAGTACGACCCACAATGTCTGTACCGAACATGATGCCAAGTTAAACTACTCTTTTTTGCGTGCATGTGATCCATAACCCTCTATGCTGAGGAGTAGTGGTTGGACAGCTTTCCCAAGAAGTGTAACTTGGTTCTTGCTTTCAGTTAAACCTGGGATTTTTTTGCTGTAGCTTCCTTATAATCCAAGATGACATGAAAACACACAATGAAATTCCAGAAGGTTCAGTACTTCATCATTGACTGTGTATGGCACTCAGTGGTGTTGCATTCATAGTCATTGTTTTTGGAAACAAATTTTGAATAAGGATTGCAAAAATCTTAGATATTAAGATTCAAGATTCAATTTAATTGTCACATGTACCAATTAAGGAGCAGTGAAATATGAGTTATCATACAGCCATACTAAGTAAAAAGCAAAAATACACACAGCACATAAAATAAAGTTTAACATAAACATCCACCACAGTGGAATCAACATTCCTCACTGTGATGGAAAGCAATAAAGTTCAGTCATCTTCCTCCTTTGTTCACCCGGGGTCGGGGCCTTTGAACGCGGCCGTTGCCGACAGTCCGCTGTTCAAGCCATCTCGTCGGGATGATCGAAACTCCAGCGTCGGGACAGATGGAGCTCCCAAGTCGGCCGCTTCTTACCGGAGACCATGCTTCAGGGTGTTAAAGTCCACAGGCCCCACAGTCAGAGCTCCAACACGGGCGATCTTCGGCAAAAGATCCCAGGTTCCGCGATGGTAAGTCCCCCCCCATGCACCCCCCCCCCAAGTAATACATCCCAAGAGACATTAGAACAAACATTCAAGACATACTTAAAATAATAAAAACAGATAAGGGACAAGACAGACTGCTGGCGAAGCGGCCATTACGGGCGCCACTCGGTGGTGAAGGCCACCTGGTGGTGAATTATTTTCTGAGATTAATATTTTTGTGACTTAAGGAAATATAGTTTTAATCATGAGCATTTTGCTGTCATATTAATGCTTAGTTTATTTGACAGATTGCAATTTCATTTTATTCTGCAGGATGTTCCTACAAAACTGGTGGCCAAAGCAGTTCCTTTGCCAATGACTGTGCGTGGTCACTGGTTCTTGAGTCCCAGAACAGAATACACTGTAGCTGTTCAGACTGCCTCAAAGCAAGGTGATGGAGATTATGCTGTTTCTGACTGGAGTGAAGTTGTGGAATTCTGCACTGCAGGTAAAGTACTATTTGAATTTTTCAACGTTATATAATAACCTACTCAGAATCATACGGTCAACAAGGTCAACTCTTCAGTAACGCCTCCAATGTGACTTTGCAGCCCTACCAACCACTGCATCAAATATTGATGAATGACTAATGAAATGGAACAGTATTTTATTGTTATAAGCAGAACAATAAAATTCTTACATGTTTCAGCTTTACGGACTCATTAATGCAATAACACAACAAATAAATAGAGAAAAAAATCTATAATACAATAATTTATCAATAATAGGTAACCAGACTAAAATAGTGCAGACCAAAGTACATAGTGCAATCAAAACAAAGTCGCAAGTAGAGCAATGTTGAGATAGGGTTGTGATAAAGGTTGAGCAGTGCAATTCAAGAGCCTGATAATTGATGGGAAGAAACTGCTCTTGAACCCAGAGGTTATGGTTCTCGAGCTCCGGTACCATCTCTAAGGTAGCAACAAGATGATAGCCTGCTGTGGGTCTTTAATGATATTAGCTGCCTTTTAGAGGCAATATTTCTAGTATATCCCTTCAATGCTAGGACGGTTGATACCCATTATTGAACCGGCAAAACCCACCACTTTCTGCAGCCGCCTTTATTTTTGGGCTGTCAAATTACTGAACCATCCAATGGTTGGTGCAACCACTCAGCATGCTCTCTACTGTACAACTGTAGAATTTCAATAGAGTATTCAGTGATATACGGAATCAGTTCAATCTTCCAAGGAATCAGAAGTGTTAATGGGCATTGTCGGTGATTGGTGCTGGGCCCAGGACAGATCTTCAAAGAAGTGTATGCCCAGGAACTTGAGCCTATAGATTCTGTTCACTGCCATCCCGTTGATTAAGACAGGTTATGGATCTGCTCTGCTTTCCCTACCTGAAGACAACAACCAATTCCTAGGTCTTGCCAACATTAATCTGGCACCATTCATTCAGATTATCAATCTCCCCCACCTGTTCTCCACACATTACCTGTTATTCTTCCAACAACAGTGGTATTATTGGCAAATTTAAAGGTGGCATGGTTGATATGCATCATAACTAATCTCTCAAAGCACTTGAGCAGGATGGGCATGGGTGCCACCAGTCAGTAGTAATTGGGGCATGTCACCTCGCTCCTCTTGGACATCGATATTATGGATGTGCTTTTTCAGTAGGTGGGGTCCTCGGACTGTAGTTGTGAGAGAATGAAGATGTCTGTGAAAACTCCAACCACTTGGCGGCACAGTGGTGCTGCGGTAGAGCTGCTGCCTCATAACGCCAGAGACATGGGTTCGATCCTGACTACGGGTGCAATCTGTGCAGAATTTGTACATTCTCCCTGCGATGCATGGGTTTTCTCCGGGTGCTCCAGTTTCCTCCCACACTCCAAATAACGTGTAGGTTTATAAGTTATTTGGTCTAGTGGGTAGGATGGGATTACATAGAACTAATATATGGGTGATTGATGGTCTGTTAGGCCGATAGGCCTCTTTCCACACTTTATCTCTAAACTAAACCTAACTTGGCCTATGCAAGTGTTTACAATGTGACCAGGCATGCCATTATGGGACCGATGACGAGAAACTGGCCAGGTACACTATCAAGACTTGACAACCAGAAACCTGCCCAGCAAGATTTCCATTGTTAGCAGCTGCAGAACTCGGAAGAAGAAAATCCCGGACGGTATCCGCAAAGTATTAATATCTAGTTTTTATTAATCCCAGAATTTCGGTGACCCGCTACGGTTGCTCAGATAGAATGGAGATGACTATTTTTTTTAAATAATAATAATAACTGTTGATGGATAATGAATGAGCTGGCTAGAGTGGATGTGGAGAGGATATTTCCACTCATGGGAGAGTCTCGGAATAAAAGGACATGCCTTCAGAAAGAAGATGAGGAGGAATTTATTTAGCCAGAGGGTGGTGAATCTGTGGAATTCATTGCCACTGACAGTTGTGGAGGCCAAGCCTTTGGGTATTTTTAAAGTGGAGATTTACAGATTCTTAATTGGTAAGGGTGTCAAAGGTTATGGGAGAAGGCAGGAGAATAGGGTTGAGAGGGAAAGGAAAGATAGATCAGCCATGATTAAATGGCAGAGTAAATTTGATGGGCCGAATGGCCTCTTTCTGCTCCTATGACATAAACTTATGGATAATTTAATCATTGGGGAAGAAAATTATCCATTGTCCATTAGAGGAGTAAAGTATGGATCATAAGCTGGCAATAAATCACCTGTGGAAGCAGTGGAAAAGAATAGGATGTTTGCCCTGAGAAAGAACATAGTGTCCTAATAGCTTAAAGGACTATGGTAAACCAGGAGCTAAATTGCAAGCTGGAGGTGAAAGCTGACGAGTAGCAACCAGCCCATCAGCAGAACAGTTCAGTGCAGGAAAAACTGCACTGCAGTGAAATTCAAAACAGGAGTCAGCACATCTATGGGAAGCTGAGACCTTGGTAAAAGATTGAGGTGAAAGCAAGATGCCAGTGTATTGTGATCCAGGAATCTATCCAACAGCACAGAGAGGGACCAATTTTGCACAATTCATTCCCATTTTTCAATGACAGTGAAATCAGGCTATGTCTGCACAGTAATCTATAACACAGCTAGGCCACAATGAATTCTATAACATCAGTTTTAGTTTTACCCAGGCAGCAAATTGAAAATCTGTCACATTCTTGACAGGCTAAATGAACACTTTTGTGTTCTAAGGTCGGAATTGTGATATATTGCATAGAGTTTACAACATACGGTTTATTGTGGAGGCCTTTTGACCCTTGTCTCTGCTGGAACAATCCAAATAATCCACATTTCAACATTCTTAAAATCTTGATCACAGCTATTTGATGAGCATGAAAAGTATCTGAAGTAAATTTAAAGAAAAGCATGAATATTTTCAATATTTGAATACAACAGAAAATGCCTTTGACTAAGAGTTAATTTGAAAGTTTGCACCCTGAAGGTGATTTTTTTTCATATCTATTTTGGCTAAATAATATTTATCTTGCATAACAAATAATTATTGGATATTTGAAATAAAACTGAAACATTGCAATACTACTAATAGAAAGCCTTTTTTTTTCTTTCTGCAGATTATTCCAAAGTTCACCTAACGCAGTTGATGGGAAAAGCAGAAGCAATTTCAGGACGGATGTTGACGTTTTCAGTTTTCTACCGTAACCAGCACAAAGAATACTTTGATTATGTTCGGTAAGAAAAATCATGTTTATTATTTAAATTGCAGTTTGATATGACACCGTTTTATTTAAAAAATGCTAATCAGCATCTTAAAATTGCTAATCAGCTCCTTAAAATTTGATATTATTGGGAGAAAATAAACTCTGCACATACATAAATATTTATAGCTGAACATTAAGCAAGGCATATACCTAAAAGGTGAATAATCTAATAAGATTTAATAAGAACATATAAATGTAACTTTAATTGTGTCCTAATGTAATTAAAAAAGTGAAAATGGTTTTGGAAATCTTTAAATTATTGACTAAATTATGCAAAATGTTTGTATACTTAATTCGTAAAATGATTGTTGGGGGAAACTGCAAAATGTTTTAATTGGGGTGTTTCCTGATTTATTATTGCCTAATACATGTAAAAATTCCAAATATTACAATCCTGTTTCTCGGGGAAGGAGGATTCCAGATATTCAAGCTTAATTTGCTACACTTGCATACTAAATATACATGAAATTAACTTATAACTTGATTTTTTTTTTCCAGAGGATAATGTGATTATGATTAATTCATCTGTTTATTATTTTCTCATTGAATCCCATATTGGGCCACTTAATAAAATGCCAACAGCATTTTAACTTACAGTAGGGTTCAGCACCTAAGAGCTGAATGGTAGGAGAGAACACAATATAGGGACCTTCATTGGGGTTGTAGAGCATGGAAATCTGTTACAAATTACTCTGGAAGCAGAGGGGGAAATACTGAGCAAACTGGCAGATGTGGGGATCTTCCCCAAGCATTAGAGAGCTATGAAATTTTGAACACATTGCTGGGGTAATTCAGTAGGTCCGGCAACATTTCTGGAGAACATGGATGGGTGATGTGATAGGTCGAGACCATTCTTCTGACTGATTGAAGGGGGAGGGGGGGTGGGGAAAAAAAGCTAGAAGTTCCTGGGGTATAAACCCCAGCGGCATGAATATTAACTTCTCCAATTTCCGGAAGCCCTTGTTGTCTCCTCCCCTTCTCAGCGCTCCCTCAGCCCTCTAGCACCTCTTCCTTTCTTCTTCCCGCCCACCCCCCACCCTACATCAGTCTGAAGAAGGGTTTCGGCCCAAAACGTTGCCCATTTCCTTCACTCCATAGATGCTGCTGCACCCGCTGAGTTTCTCCAGCACTTTTGTCTACCTTTTTTTCCAGCATCTGCAGTTCCTTCTTAAACAAGTTCTCCCTACAATCTGTCTGAAGGGTCTTGAACCATAACGTCACCTATCCATGTCCTCCAGAGATGCTGACTGACCTGCCGAGTTACTCTAGCACTTTGTCCTTTTGTGTATTAACCAGCATCTGCAGTTCCTTGTTTCGATGGAAGATTTGTTCTTGTTTCTACAGCAAAATATATTAAGAGATATTTGGTCCATTGTAGACAACTATATACGCTGCATGTAATCTAGGTAATGCCGAATTTTCTGGCGGGATTTTTGCAGCTTATATTAGCACATACATTTGAGGGAACCAAATTCCTTCTGCCATATTTCTGTTCTCTCTCCCCCTCCCCATCCCCCTCTCTCTCCTCTGTACTGCTTGGGGAATACAAGGTTGACTCAAATTTGAACATAAGAGTGCATCATTCTTAGGTTTAAGGCATATTATTTCTTCACCGGGAGTCTGCCCAAAGGCGAAAGGAGCTAGACTTAATCCAGATCCGGGAAGGGGATAGGTACAAAGTGCTGGAGTAACTCAGCAGGTCAGGCAGCATCTCCGGAGAAAAGGAATAGTGACGTTTCAGGTCAAAACCCTCCCTCGGTCTGAAGAAGGATCTCGACCCGAAACGTCACCTATTCCTTTTCTCCAGTGATGCTGCCTGACCCGCTAAGTTACTCCAGCATTTTATGTCTATCTTTGGTGTAAACCAGCATCTGCATTTCCTTCCTACCCGTCTGGGAAGGGGTTGCTGGTGCAGGCTCTTTAACTTGGCATCATGTGGATGGTTTATTTGACCTGAGAAAAGACGATCTGCAATTAACCTGAAAGCAGAGTTTCTCAACTGATGTCACTGAAATATTCTGGTTCAACAGTGAGGAAAAAACTGATTCCATTGTGGTCTACGATTATGGCATTCCACTATGGATATAATGATTCTCTAATACCTTGCAAGTATTCCTGCCTGAACCTTATTCAGCCTGGCTTTATATGACTCCATTCAGGGACAATTGGGGATAGGCAATAACTGCTGACCTCACCAACAATGCTCACATCCTGAAAAATAAATAAATTACAAACATTGAGTTCAGCTTCGAAGGCTTTCGTTTACTTTGCATTCTCTGACATCTTGCTGATAACATAGAAAGCTACACTGCTGATTATTATATAATACAACATCTGCTCAATAATAGCTAAGCAGTGAATTGATAGCTGGGTCAAGTGATCAGAAAGGTGGCCAAAGATGGAAAATACAATCCTTATATTACCAATTGTTGCAGACACGAGTAATTAAATCTACACAGATATTCAGGTATGTGCATCAAAAGGTGCACAGTGTTCATAGAAACATAAACAATAGGTGCAGGAGGCGGCCATTTCCCCCTTCATTGTGATCATGGCTGATCATCCACAATCAGTAACCTGTGCCTTTATTCTGCTAGCCCCTAGAGCTCTATCTAACTCTCTTTTAAATTCATCCAGTGAATTGGCGTCTACTGCCTTCTGTGGCAGAGAATTCCATAAATTCACAACTCTCTGGGTGAAAAAGTTTATTCTCATCTCAGTTTTAAATGGCCTCCCCTTTAGTCTTAGACTGTGGCTCCTGGTTCTGGACTCCCCCAACATTGGGAACATTTTTCCTGCATCTAGCTTGTCCGGTCCATTTATAATTGTATACGTTTTCAGTGAATTCAAGCCCAGTCTTTCTAATCTTTCCTCATATGACAGTCCCGCCATCCTGGGGATTAACCTCGTGAACCTCAATAGCAAGGATGTCCTTCCTCAAATTAGCAGACCAAAACTGCACACAATATTCACCAGGAGGACTGTACAACTGCAGGAGGACCTCTTTACTCCTATACTCAAATCCTCTTATTATGAAGGCCAACATGCCATTAGCTTTCTTCACTGCTTGCTGTACCTGCATGTTTACTTTCAGTGACTGGTGTACAAGGGCACCCAGGTCTCGTTGCACTTCTCTTTTTCTTAATCTGACACCATGGAGATAATAATCTGCCTCCTTGTTCTTGCCGCCAAAGTGGATAACCTCACATTTATCTACATTATACTGCACCTGCCCACTCACTCAACCTGTCCAGGTCACCCTGCAATCTCCTAGCATCCTCTTTGCAGTTCACACTGCCACCCAGCTTTGTGTCATCTGCAAATTTGCTAGTGTTACTTTTAATCCCATCATCTAATTGTAAATAGCTGCGGCCCCAGCACCGAGCCTTGCGGCATTCCACTCGCCACTGCCTGCCATTCTGACAGGGACCCGTTTATTTCTACTCTTTGTTTCCTGCCTGCCAACCAATTCTCTGTCCATGTCAATACCCTACCCCCATTACCATGTGCTCTAATTTTGCCCACTAACCTCCTGTGTGGGACCTTATGAAAGGCTTTCTGAAAGTCCAGATACACAACATCCAATGGCTCTCCTTCACCCATACTTGTCACATCCTCAAAAAATTCCAGATTAGTCAAGCTGGATTTCCCCTTCATAAATCCATGCTGACTTGGACCAATCCTTTTACTGCTATCCAAATGCTCCATTATTACTTCTTTAATAATTAACCCAGCATCTTCCTCACCACTGATGTCAGGCTCACTGGTCTAAAATTCCCTGTTTTCTCTCTATCTCCTTTTTTGAAAAGTGGAATAACATTAGCTACCCTCCAACCCACAGGAACTGATCCTGAACCTAGAACATTGGAAAGTGATCACCAATGTGTCCACAATTTCTAGAGCCTCCTCCTTGAGTACCCTGGGATGCAGACCATCAGGCCCTGGGGATTTATCAGCATTCAATCCAAATACTATTTCTTGTCTAATGCAAATTTATTTCAGTTCCTCTGTCTCCCTAGTACCTCTGGGAGATTGTTTGTGTCTTCCTTAGTGAAGACAGAACCAAAGTACCTGTTCAACTCTTCTGCCATTTCCTTGTTCCCCATAATAATTCCACCTGTTTCTGTCTTCAAGGGACCCCACATTTGCCTTTACTAATCTTTTTCTTTTAACATACCGAAAGAAGCTTTTACTATCCTCCTTTATATTCTTGGCCAGCGTATTCATCTTTTCACCCTGTATTGCCCTTTTTGCTACCTTCTGTTGTACTTTGAAAGTTTCCCAAACCTCTGGCTTCCCACTACTCTTTGCTATGTTATACACCTTTTTCATTTAGTTTTATTCCATCCCTAACTTCCCTTGTCAGCCACAGTTGCCTCTTACTCCCCTTAGAATCTTTCTTCCTCTTTGGAATGAAATTATCCTACATCTTCTGAATTATACCCAGAAATACTTGCCCCGTTAACTCTGGTGTCTTTCTTAACTTTTCCTATACTCTCTTTCCCTTTAACTCATCCTTGTATTTCCAATTTGTCTCCCCCCCCCCCCCCACCACTATTTAGTTTAAACCCGCCAGTGTATCTGTGGCAAACCTGCCTGCCAAAATGTGGTTCCCCGCCTGTTAAGGTGCAACCTGTTCCTTTTGTACAATTTACCCTTACTCCAAAACAGATCCCAGTGGTCTAAGAATCTAAATCCCTGTCCCCTGCACCAACTCCTCAGCCACACATTCAGATCCCCTATCTCCCTGTGCCTGCCCTCACCAGCACGAGGAACTGGAAGCAAACCGGAGATAACCACCCTGGAGGTCCTGCTTTTCAGCCTTCTTCTGAGCTCTCTCAAGTCATGCTGCAGAATCTCTTTCCTCTTCTTCCCGACGTCATTTGTGCCGACATGCACTACCACTTCCGGCTGCGCCCCTCGGCCCGTGACGTCCTGGATCCTGGCACCAGGGAGGCAACACACCATCCTTGAATCCCTATTGCCGCAGAAACCCCTGCTGCACCTCTCACGATGGAGTCCCCGACTACCACGGCACTGCCTGACGTCTGCCTCTTCGGATTTGCTTCAGCACCACGTTTTGACTCGCAGACCTGTCCTCCACCCAGAATGGCAATGTCTTCTCTCCCGACAGCTTCCAAGAGGGTGAACCTGTTTTCAAGAGGTACATACCCCGGGGTCTCCTGTACTCCACGCTTCCTTCCCTTCCTCATCGTCACCCACCTTCTCTCTTCCGGTAGCTTTGGAGTAACAATCTCACTGTAGGTCCTGTCCAGGAGACTCTCATTGTCCCGGATGATCCTGAGGTCATCCAGTTGCCCCGACAGTCTTTCAGGAGCTGAACCTGGACACACTTTCCACAGTTGTAGCAGCCAGAGGCACCAGCAGCGTCCCTGACCTCCCACATCCTGCAAGCATCACACTGAATCAGCTTGCCTTTCATTTCTTCACAGCGTCTCAGCCTCCTTGCCGAAGACCCTTGAGCCATACTCGCACTTTTCTCACAAGGCCACTTCCCTCGATAAGGCCGCTCCCCTTCTCAGCCAATTCCCGCACTCACTCCTTCACCAGCCGCTCCTCTGCCGACCTTGAAGCAAATTCCTTGTCGAACAATTTAGTAACAAAAAGGACAAACCATATATTCCAGCATTGTAAACCATGACAATCAACAATCCAAGCCTGTAATAGTTACTGCTTAGTACTTGTGAAAGATAAGTTATATTAATTACATAAAAATCACTTTCAGGGAGAAACATGGAACACTAATGCAACCATCCTCCAAAGATAACAGTGGCAGTCACGGTTCCCCCATCAGTGGGAAACTAGAAGGCATTTGCTTTAGCTGCAACATTGAATTCAACACTGGGAAACCTCCACACGACTCACCTTACGGCAGAATTCGCTATCAGATCCCTGCTGACAAACTCTTCAACCAAAACACAAACCTCTACTTTGGAGATTTTTATTGTATGTATACGGCTTACCACTATATTATCCTTGTTATTGCGCCGGTGGGATCCGCGGGAGATGAATTCTGCAAGCAACGACTTCCTCAGCTAAACATAGCAGACAACAAATTCCTGACATGCACCGAGGAGGATGGTAGGCCAGTTTATCACCATGTTCAGGATGCCATTTTAGAAATAATCTACACTGACCCTGTGGATCTTTCTCATGGTACCGTGGCTGAGATCCGTGGCCATCAGTTGATGAGCCTGTCCACAGCAAATGCAAAAAAAGATCCTAGCTGCAAGACCTGTAATATTAGTGTTGGACGTTAACTGAAAGTGCACAGTTCCACACCTGTGACATTAATATCGTTTTCAGTTATTCCATTGTTTCCCTCTTGAAGCATATTGTGCAGCCTGTCATCAAAAGCTTACAGCTAGTTGTTTTACTTACTGAAATATGTAAATGTATGTTTCTTGTGAGATACTTGGTAATGTTGTTGCAAAGTTCAAAATAAAAGCTAATAATCACACGTTCCCGCTTTAAGAATTACAACAATGTTTTGCTTTAAAATAAAATAATTAATGTTACATGCTCTTGCAAAGCAAAGATGTTATCTTGTATAGTGTTCTAAGAGATATTTAACAAAAAAATAGACTACTACCACTAGGAACAAGCATGAAGGTGCTTTTGCAGCATGACCTTATCTTGCAAGATAAATACAATATCTGACACAACTAATTACAGAAGGTAACGGTAGTTGCAAAACATTTAAAATTGCTGTATTTGAAGAAAATAAACGTAATACAATAGAAAAATATTTGTATTTGTACTCTTCAAAGATTTACAGTGCAGTGTATGATTAACTATAGAACATTTTTGTAGTAATTTGAGTTATGAAAAATTAAATGCTTGTAAAATGCAGCTATTACCTATCTTATTTATTACATTCCAACACTGATCTTAAGATTTGTATCATCAATTCTTCTTCTTTTTGCAAACATACACAATTTGATAAACAGTTACCTGCAAAGAAATACAACCAGTGACATTGTGTTAAGCAAACAATTTACGTTCTTTAAAAAAAAATCCATATAGTTTGCATCAGTGACCACGGTTATTGAATGTTCTTAGAGGAAGGGGGATGAATCTTTTCAAAACAACAGTTATCATTTTAAGAGTGGCAACTTAACACTGCATTTAAAACTCTCCTCACAAATCAGATATCTTTATCTGGTATAATAAGAAGATTGTAGATTGTGGTTCCAATTGTGCAACCCGAGTTAAATTCTTACACTGCCAGTACGATTTTAAATAAATGTTTCCATCCAAGGATAAAGCTACACTTTGTGCTGCTTCAGTTAATAATACCTGAACCAAGCAGGCAAATTTAAATTTTTGTTCCATTTTACATAGAAGTTCCAATTCAGCAAATATTTCTGATGACTACATTTTTGATCATGTATTATAAAGATTTAAAATTTCTGTACATTCATTTGGAATTGCAAAATGTATTCCAAATGAGCTCAGTTCAAATAAACGTATAGGAAGGAACTGCAGATGCTGGTTTAAACCGAATTTAGACACAACATGCTGGAGTAACTCAGCAGATCAGGCAGCATCTCTGGAGAAAAGGAAGAGGTGACGTTTCGAGTTGAGACCTTTCCTCAGACCAAAGAAGGGTTTCAACCCGAAACGTCACTATTATTTTTTTTCCAGGGATGCTGCCTGTCCTGCTCAGTTACTCTAGCATTTTGTATCTGCCTTCAGAGTTCAAATAAACATTACAAGTGACTTCAAATGCATAACGATACCTCAACCAGACATTGATAACTTTTATGTGGTAGCACCAACAGAATGTCAAAAGTTCCAGGCTTATGGTTTTAGCAGCTCCAAGAGCCAAGGGATGCGTAATCTTTTTAAAATGCAAGCGAGGGACAAGGTTAAGGAAAATAGTTTTGAAAGGATGTGCAAATGGGGATCAGCAGGGCAATGTCTCTCTCTCTCTTTCTCTCTCTCTCTCTCTCTCCCTCTCCAAAAGCAGCCAAACTTAAACTCCTGTGAGCCCACAACTCCCCTTTTAATAAACGTTATTTTTGAGATTTCAGAATAAATCTCACAAATATATATTTTTCTTAAGCAATGCATATTATAAACGTTACAATAAAATATGAGGTGGGAGGGAGGTGCAACTGCTGCTTTCATTAGAGGGATTAAAGTCAAATTAGAAAATCATTAGCTCAAAAATCGAATCCTACACTGACTGCATTAGTTAGATTTGCCAATGCAAATTTAGATTTTTACATTCTTGTTCCACATAAATTTAGATTTTCATGTTAGTGAGGTTGACTAATTTAAACTTAATTAATTTTCATCTTTAAAACTGTATCCAGACTGAAACGGACAAGACTTGCTGATGCAAATTTTATTCATGTTAATTGTGCCAATAAAGATATTTAGTAGTTTTAAAAATAGTGAGTCAGAAACCAAGATGTCCTCATGCAACCAGAGTTTTTAACAGCTGGTAAGCTTCGAGTCATAGTTTAACCAGCTACAAAGGCAATTCTGGGGTGGTACTGGTCATTTCAAACTGGAACAACCTTGTTCAGCATTGGGACAATCTAGTACGAGCTGTGAAGTTCATATCTCGGGACATTTTCCAGGTAAGGCCATATTTAGCAGACTGAGGAACTGCACGGTTTGTTGATCAACAGAAAGATCGAGCCATTATCAATGATATGAATGTCAGTGACATACATGGGCTCAAAATATAAGATCCGATTTATGCTGATGGAGATCGTGAACTCGAGGGAAGCCCTATTAAAATGTTTTTTAAAAAGTGCGAGATTCGGCTAATGGTTTTACGTTCCTAGCAGAAAATAGTGGAATTCATTACCAAGATCAGCTTTAAGATTATCTGTACAGTACTAACCCTGAACAGCAGTCAAGAATTTCTATTTGAAGGAGTGGCATTCTAAGTGGACTGAAGCATACCTTGTCGCAATGAGCTATTTCCAAAAGGTATCTGACAAAAAGTCATTGCTAAAAGTAATTAAATATTAAAGTTTGACCGAGAAAGTGAGAAATTACTGAAGAGAAGATATCTGCTGTTATGCATTAGAAGAGGGATTTTAGAGTGGGATTATATGGAACTGTGTTTCAAATATATAATGGCATCTTGGGTGCATAATTTCATGGTTAATTCCTAACTATGGAGAGATTTGTTATGAGCTAGCCAAGGAGCTACTTAAAATAAAACAGTGATAAAGTCTTTAGACTTCAGAGATTCAGAGGGGAAACAGGCCCTACGGCCCAAAGAGGGAGTGCCGACCAGCGATCACCCCGCACATTAACCTACACACTAGAGTCAATTTTACAACTTACCAAAGCCAATTAACCTACAAACCTGTATGTCTTTGGAGTGTGGGAGGAAACCGGAGTACCCGGAGAAACCCATGCGGTCACAGGGAGAATATGCAATCTCCATACAGACAGCACCCGTAGTCAGAATCGAACCCGTGTTTCTAGTGCTGTAAGGCAACAGCTCTACCACTGCACCATCCCCTCCAAATAGCTTGGAGTTCTTTTAAATTATGAAGTAAGATGGCTCAAACTTTCCTTGTCCACATGCATCTTTCGAAAGGATTGATTGGGGTAGTTTAAGACAATCATTGCATAATGCACATAGATCCATAAAGCACTGCAGAAATATTATGCATGCTAAAATATTAGTGTTTCAGAATGTGATTTATGAAAATTATGAAACTTACAAAACATTACAAATGTTTTTTAGTATTCTATCCAAAAATATAAATGACAACATATTCAGTGAACGGTATAAGTTATGGTAATCCCAGGTATTTAAAATGGATAAAATAATTGCATCTTTAAATGATCTCGAGAATAGGGATTGTGTCCAAACAACTATATATTCAATTTGAATTTCTTCCATTATCAAGCAAATATAATCTTTGATTGTATTAAAACTGCAAGCAACTACTTCATATATAACCTGAAATCATAAAAAAACGAGTAATATGCAGACTTTTATCACTGTACATGATCCTCCCTTTTCAGTCCACAATGATACAAATAAAGTGCCATGGTGTCTCAACCAGAGACCATCAATAATTGAGTCCATCCAAAACATCTCTCCTGCCAGATATTAATTCAAACATTGTTTATCAATGTCCAAAAAGTTCTATTTAATAAAATTCTCAAAGCTAGCTGCTCAAAAATATCAGTGCATCTTGTAAAGTTTTGTCCTTCAGTAACGGTGACTTTCACTAGTTGCTCAGCAACTTTTGTGTTCATTCTCACTGTCACTGTTGCAATGTCGAGATGTCAGTAGTTAATAAAGTGTAGCCAAGAGTTTCTATGGCACAAATATTCAGGAGCTTTAGGGGGGTGGGGGGGGTGGGCGGATTGAATAACTTCCTCTGCTTGTTGCCAGGACGAGAAAACAGTGTTCAAAGAAAGATTTCTTTTTTAAGAACTCGGAAGAGTTTTTGAGCCATCCAGTTTAGTAATGAGCACCTCCAACAATCGAAGCTTGGCTTTTATGTGTTTGTACTCGTTGTATTCTTCTGCCATCGGTATGCGATCTTCTTTCTGTACATTCCTGCAATACAAGTGGATGCAACTATTTACCATTTACAGGAAATAACCTGGCCAAAACTAAATTTCGGACCACAGAGTATGCGAGTGTGAATTTGGAATTTTCCCCAGAGACGGCTCGCAGTTCTGCCATCAGGCAAATAAGTGAGGGCAAAGATAATGTGCCACTTTGTTTGGAATCAAACGGACCCATTATCCAGCATCACAGGAGCAAAGGAAAACACTGTTGGTTCTACCATTCTTAGTTTAGTTTAGAGATACAGCGCGGAAACAGGCCCTTCGTCCCACCGAGACCACACCGACCAGCGATCCCTGCACATTAACACTATCCTACTCATGCTGGGGAGAATCTTAAAATTTTACCAAGCCAATTAACCTTTCAACCTGTACGTCTTTGGAGTGTGGGAGGAATACGGAGCTCCCGGAGAAAAGCCACGTAGGTCACGGGAGGAACATACAAACTCAGGGAAACAGCAATTTATATTTTAATTACTGTAATACTAAAAATCATATCAGGTTTTCAGTTTCATAATGGCACAAGGAGCAGCACAATGGCGCAGTGGTAGAGTTGTTGCCTTAAAGCGGCATTCGATCCTGACTACGGGTGCTATCTGTACAAAGTGTGTACATTCTCCCTGTAACCACATGGGTTTTCTCCGGGTGCTCCCGTTTCCTCCCTCACTCGAAAGACGCACAGGTTAATTGGCTTCAGTAAATTGTGAATTGACACTAGAGTTCAGGATAGTGCTAGTGTATGGGGTGATCTCAGGTCGGCGTGGGCTGAAGGGTGTGTTTCTGCACTGTATCTCTAAAGGTTATGGTTTGCATTTTTAAATAAAATTGCTGAACACATCCTCGGATTAATTAATAATTCGCAGCTTGTTTCACTGATAATATTTAAATTAACAAGATCCTCAGATGTTCCCCCTCCATTTTACTGAATGACTTGGCTAATTTATTGGGCAATATATTCATGCGCATCTAACAGTTGGTCTAATTTACCTTCCTGTTTGTTTGTAGAATTGATCTTCGAACTCTCGGAGAGTTTTACGGAGTTTCTTTTTCTCTGTTCTAGTTTCACGAAGATGTTCCAATAGTTCAGGCCTGTACGAACAATGAACAGACATTAAGTATATAGCAGCAGTCTACAGCCAAGAAAGCAGTTTTCTAAGGATGTCACTATTGTAAAGTAGCGGGTCTAGCTGCCAAATTGTGCAGGGCAAAGTCCCACAGACATCAATGAGATAATGATCAAGTCATCTGCATTTTTAACATTGTTAGTTGAAAGAGAAACCGTGACCAAGACCCTCGGGGACAATGCCACAGCTGTGGACCTTTTTAATAAGTATCTACCTTAGAAGGCAGTGGGGACTCTATATTTCTTTCAAAAGACAACACCACTGTTTGTGCAATCGTCCTCACTAGTACGCTGAAGATGCAGCATAGATCTTATGTTCAGGTTGCTGGAGTGACGAGCCAGAGATACGACGGACCCAAGCACTTTAGCAACTCCTCAAACTGCGGAGCATCCTGGACAATATAGCTCACCCCCTCCATGACACACTGGTCAACCTGAGGAGCACCTTCAGCAACAGACTGGTTCCACCAAGATGCAGGACAGGACGCTGCAGGAGATTCTTTTTCCCTGTGGCTATCAAACCGTACAAGTCATTCCCCTTTCTGTCGTTGGGTAGACTGACTCCCCTTCACCTCTCCCCTTCCCCAAATCTTTGCACATCCTTTCAACTCATCACTTTAATTTCATGTTTCATGTATTTTAACGACTGTTTCAATTTCCCTCCCGGGATAAATAAAGTTCTATCGTATCATAAACCAGGCCTTTGGGTGCCCATGTCCATGTCTCCTCCAAGCTTAACAAGTCGCTTCATTACAATATTCTTCATTGCCTTCGCCTGCACAAAATGTAAAATCGATCAATAGAGAACCAATCGGTCCAATTGGATTGATCCAATCTAATAATAATAATAATAATAATAAATTTTATTTATGGGCGCCTTTCAAGAGTCTCAAGGACACCTTACAAAAATTTAGCAAGTAGAGGAAAAACATTTAAGCGGAATGAAATAAATAGAGACATGGCTAGTACACAAATTAAAGACAGAATTCAATTCAAAACACAATATGAGGCAATTCAAGCATTCTGCACTAAATCACACTCTCCTGCTCTTTCCAGCATGCTTCACAATTTTGCTTATTACTTTTCACAGAATTATCCAGATGCCTTCTGAAAATTAACACCAAACCCACCACCGCCGCCCCTTCACACAGTACATTTCAGATCTCTGTTATTGGGAAAGGAATGATGACTAATGCCCCTGTCCCACTTTGGAAGCCTGAACGGAAACCTCTGGAGATTTTGCGTCCCACCCAGTTTCCGTGCGAAAGTGGTTTCCGCTTCTTCTATGTTCCGGCGATTATTTCAAAAAATTCAAAACTGGCCGCGACTAAAAATAGGTTGCCGTTTTAAAAATCGGTGATTTTTTAGTCCAAACCGGTTGCGATGCTAGTTGAAGGTGGATGCCGGAGGTTGCAGGTAGTGGAAGGTAAGACAAAAGAAAAACCTCCGGGAACCGCACAGAAACCTTGTGTGGGGCGCAAAGTCTCCACAGGTTTCCGTTCAGGTTTCCTAAGTGGGACAGGGGCACAAGGGTGCCATATTCCAGTGTGGTGACAATTTAAAATGTCAAATTTGATCAGAATCCCAGTTGCAAGTGGAAAGGAAGAACATGAGGGTTATGAGAGCGACCAGCTTTCAAGGTGGTGGTTTGCTGTTGCCACTTACTGGGAGGATGTGCAGGCTTTGGAGAGGGTGCAGAGGAGGTTTACCAGAACACTGCCTGGAATAGAGGGTATTAGCTACAAGGAGAGGATGGACAATCTTAGACTGCTTTCTCTAGAACGCTGGGGGTTGAGGGAAGACCTGATTGAAGAATATAAAATTATGAGGGCCATAGATAGGGTAGACAGTCAGAATCCTTTTCCTCAGGAAAAAGATTGGAATAAGAGAGAAAACTGGAGCACGCAGAGAAAACCCACTCAGTCCCGGGGAGAACGTGCAAACTCCGTACAGACAGCACCTTTAGTCAGAATCGAACCAGGGTCTCTGGTGCTGTAAGGCAGCAACTCTACCGCTGAGCCACTGTGCCACACCTAATCCTACATGTAGTGTTATATCTGGCAAATGTATTGACCCTTGCTATATCACCACATTTCTGAAAGATTGGGCATTAGCTAGATTTACAGATTTATGAGAAATACATAACCTTAGATTGACTTACAAAAGACATTATTGGGGCTAACATTCACGTACAATGTAGAAACATATTTATAAACCATGTCTTGCATCTGCCTCAACAATTCTTGATTTTACATTTCCTGAACAAAACATAAATAAATTAAATCACATACAGGAAAGTCAACAGTTTGCTAAATTCTCAGCCTCCAACGGATCATGCAAACCCCACTGTGAAAGTCCCCCATTCAAGCATCAAATTCCTGACAAACCATTAATCGACTCGTGCAATTTAATTTGAGTGGAATCATTCAAAGAAAAATGCTCAAAAGTATGGAAACTCACATGGAGGCTTCGTGTAAATTGGCCAGTGAAGTTGTGAGTTGCCTTGCATCCTTCTTTTCGTCTAGGGGCATAAATCCTGGTTCTCGATCTTCATCTCGATGACCTACATTGTCTACAAATTCTTGGAATGGCAAGTCGACTGCTGGTCTGCAAGATATTTCACATCCCTTCATGATGGTTTCTTCATCTGAACCTTCTTCTTCCTGCGGAAGTCAAATTTCCAGCTTTATTACATTCTGCAATCACGCATTATAGATGATAACTAATGGCTACTTTACTTTAAAACAGAATGGGTGGCACAGTGGCGTAGCAGTACCACACGCAGTGCCAGAGACCCGGATGCGATCCTGACTGCAGGTGCTGTCTGTACAGGCAGAGCCTGCCTATACAGACAATGACCGCGTGGGTTTTCTCCAGGACCTCCGGTCTCCTCCCACACTCCAAAGACGTACAGGTTTGTAGATTTATTGGCTTCAGTAAAAATTGTAAATTGTCCCTAGTGTGTAGGATGGTGCTGGTGAACGAGGATCGCTTGTCGGCTTGGACTTGGTGAGCCAAAGGGCTTGTTCCCACGTTTTATCGTTAAATTAAACTAAACTAAACAATGATCAAGGTCTTTATTTAGATCTACTGAGCCATATAGTTAACGACTGCCGATAACTGCCACTGTTTTTGCAGGCGCCTGCAGGTGCAATAGGTTAGACTTTAGAGAAGTCAGTAAAAACCTGCAGATTAAGACACAAGGTGCTGGTGACGGCACACTGGAGCAGCGGTAGAGCTGCTGCCTCACAGCGCCAGAGACCCGAATGCGATCCTGATCTTGTGTGCTGTCTACTTGAAGTTTGTGCGTTCTCCCCGTGACTGCATGGGTCTTCTCCGGGTGCTCTGGTTTCCCCCTACATTCCAAAGACGTGTAGTTTCCTAGGTTAATTGGCTTCCATAAACTTCCCCTGGTGTGTTGAATGCAAAAGTGAGTTAACATAGAACGGGTGATTGATGGTCAGTGTGGACTCGATGGGCCGAAGGGCCTGTTTTTAAAAAAATAATCACTTTAAAAAAAATCACCGGGTCAGGCAGCATCTTTGGAGAACATGGATAGGTGACAGTTTGGGACCCTTTTCAGACTCATTGTCTGAAAATACTGCAGATGCTGGAAATCTAAAACATAGAGAGAAAATGGCAGAAATACTCAGCAGGTCAGGCTGCATCTGTGTGAAGAGAAACAGTCGGTGTTTCAGGATGGAAACCTTTCATCAGAACTGAAAAGGAGATAAAAGCAGCTGGTAAAGTTGGGGAGGGGTTCGATGCGGTGGTGGTGAGTAGGGCATATCCCAAAAGCTGCACAAGCATCTATTGTCTCATTTTAAGTTCTGACAAAGGGACCTGAAACCTGGTATAATGGAAGAAAGACACAAATTGCTGGAGTGACTCAGAACCACCGGCAGGGTCGAGACCCTTCTTCAGACCCTAAAACGTCACCCATTCCTTCTCTCCAGGGATGCTGCCTGTGCCGTTGAGGTACTCCAGCATTTTGCGTCTTATCTTCGGTGTAAACCAGCAACTGCAGTTCCTTCCAATACCTGATATAATGGACCTGTTTCTTTTCACACAGAGGCAAGCCTGTCCTGCCGATTATTTCCAGCATTTTAGTTTTGGTTTAGACTTTTGTCCTAAGATGCGAGAAAAATCACCTTGGAATTTGAGGATTCCATGTGAAATTAGTTTGTGGACCAGTTATGACTGGGCATAAACTCACTGCAAAAAACAGCCATTGCAGCACATGAGGTCAAAGTGTCAGTAAGACATAGAATCATGATTTCACCCTGCGCATGTGTCTGACATAGAAACATAGAAAATAGGTGCAGGAGGAGGCCATTCGGCCCTTCGAGCCAGCACCGCCATTCATTGTGATCATGGCCAATCAATAACCCGTGCCTACCTTCTCCCCATATCCCTTGATTCCACTAGCCCCTAGAGCTCTATCTAACTCGCTCTTAAATCCATCCAGCGATTTGGCCTCCACTGCCCTCTGTGGTAGGGAATTCCACAAATTCACAACTCTATGGGTGAAAAGGTTTTTTCTCACCTCAGTCTTAAATGGCCTCCCCTTTATTCTAAGACTGTGGCCCCTGGTTCTGGACTCGCCTAACATTTGGGAACATTTTTCCTGACCTGGTGTAGTACTTGTGTATGAAGGTTTAAACCAAAGTTCGACACAAAATGCTGGAGTAACTCAGCTGGACAGGCAGCGTCTCTAGAGAAGAAGGGTCTCAACCTGAAACGTCACCCATTCCTTCACTCCAGAGATGCTGCCTGTCCCGCTGAGTTACTCCAGCATTTTGTGTCGATCTCTGGTGTGGTACTTGTTCCACTTATATAGTGTCATTGGTTTCCACCCAAGAGCCAGCTCATTCAAGCTGAAAATCACCATTCTGCCTTTGTTGACCAATGCTCTCCCCCACAGGTTATTAAACTTTTCTTCCAAAAGGAATGCCAAAACATGCCAATTCACCCCCAAATTGATCCATCTTATGTATGTACTCACTGATCTACATTAATACCAGATTGAGGCAGTGCCTGACATTTACAAGAACTCTTATTTTTTAAATGGCTACCTCCTCTACATGGCCTCCCGCACCCTAACCTTGGAACCCACTACAGCCAACAACCCTCTGAAAACACAATGTTAATTCATTTCATACACTTGGGTGTAGCCACAGAAATGTTTTATACTTTAATTTCAACTTTAGCCCTTCCTTCACTCACCATTAGTAAATATGCATTTTATCGTTCAAGCCCCTAACATTCGGGTTGAATTTGGTCGCAAATCTCTTTGCCTACTTTTACAATCAAATGTTTGTGCTACTGACTCATTCTTTGAATTATTATCATTTTTGCTCTGCCTATACTCTACACACATTGCAACATGAAGGGGGTCGGTACGGTGGCGCAGCAGCAGAGCTACTGCCTTACAGCGCCAGAGACCCGGGTTCGATCCTGACTGCGGGTGCTGTCTGTAAGGTGTTAGTACGTTCTCCCCAGGACCTGGGTGGGTTTTCTCCGAAAACTTCAGGTTTCCCCCCCACACTACAAAGATGTACAGGTTTGTAAGTTAATTGGCTTGGTATAAATGTATAAATTGTCCCCTGTGTGCGCAGGATAGTGTTAACGTATGGGGATCGCTGGTCGGAGCGGGCTCGTGGGCCAAAGGGCCTGTTTCTGCACTGTATCTCTAACCTAAACTAGGAGCATTGTATAAAATTAATATGTCATTTTGTTTGCATTGAAGTCTTTCTTGTGAGCCGGGAACCACAATGTAAAGAGCAAGGAGAATCGCTCCATTCAGCATACTATACATCCGTACTATTCAAGAGAGAGTTAGATATAGATCTTAGAGCTAACGGAATCAAGGGATATGGGGAGAAAGCAGGAACGCGGTACTGATTTTGGATGATCAGCCATGATCATATTGAATGGCGGTGCTGGCTCGAAGGACCCAATGTCCTACTCCTGCACCTAATTTCTATGTTTCTATATTTAATTTGCCTTTGTGATCTACTTACAATTGTGGGGATTGTAGCTACAGGTGAGAGGAGCTGGCGGATGCTTCGGTATCTGTCATAGAGTGGCTTCATCAGCAGTTTTTCCTGCTTGGATACCTAAGCAAACAAAAACATACTGAAGTTCTGAATCTGATCATCAGTGACTCTTTACAATACGATACGATACAATAGAACTTTATTTATCCCAGGAGGGAAACACAAGATACGTGAAACATGAAATTAAAGTGACGAGTGGAAAGGATTGGGGGGGGGGGGGGGGGGGGGGGGGAGTCAGTCTACCCCACGACAGAAGGGGGAGGGGGTAGTTGTGCAGTTTGCTAGCCACAGGGAAGAAGGATCTCCTGTGGCGTTCTGTACTGCATCTTGGTGGAACCAGTCTGTGGCTGAAGGTGCTCCTGAGGTTGACCACTGTGTCATGGAGGGGGGGGGGGGGGGGTGAGCTGTGTTGATCAAGATGCTCCGCAGTTTGAGGGGCATCCTCCCCTCCAAGACCACCTCCAGTGAATCCAACTCCGCCCCTAGGACGGAGCCAGCCTTCCAGATGACTGAGCAATAACGGCTGCAATTACATGAACATTTTGCAGATCGCCATGGAAACCAACTGGGATTGGCGGGTGCTCTACCCAAGACCACAAAAAAACCCTACAGTGAGCTTTGAAAGAAATGCATTCTTCCATGCAAACCAGCCTCCTCCCCACCATCATCGACTCCATCTACACTTCACACTGCCCCAGGAAAGCAGCCAACATAATCAAGGACTATTCACACATTCTCGCCTCTTCTCGCCTAACAGCTAGAATATATAAAAGCTTGCAAGGACTTACTATCAGATTCATCAACAGCTTCTTCCTCCCCGCTGTTATCAGACTCTTGAACAGACCGCTCACGAGCGAGGGATGAATAACCAATCTTCAAATCTACATCCTTGCGTCACTTGCATGTTTTTAATCTGCACTTTCTCTGTGACCATCGCACCACATTCTGCCACTGATTTCCTTTCTCCGCTTGCACTGCCTGACGTACTCATATATGATATGATCTGACTGTATAGTACGCAAAACAAAGCATTTGGCTGCAACTCGGTTCCTGGGGCAACAACAAGCCAATACCAAGAGGTAGTGTTCAGGAGCAAGGGCTGGAGCTCAGAAGGGAGAAGGATGGAATAGAGATCACAATAGACAACAGGTGCAGGAGTAGGCCATTCGGCCCTTCCAGCCAGCACCGCCATTCAATGTGATCATGGCTGATCATCCCCAATCAGTAACCCGTTCCTGCCTTCTCCCCATATCCCCTGACTCTAATATTTTTTAAGAGCCCTATCTAGCTCTCTCTTGAAAGCATCCAGAGAACCGGCCTCCACCGCCCTCTGAGGTAAGATCATAAGTGATAGGAGTAGAATTAGGCCATTCGGCCCTGACCACGTGGGTTTTCTCCGAGATCTTCAATTTCCTCCCACACTCCAAAGACGCGCAAGTTTGTAGGTTAATTGGTTCGGTACAAGTGTAAATTGTCCCTAGTGTGTGTAGTGTTAATGTGCGCGGACCCGTTGGGCCGAAGGGCCTGTTTCCGCGCTGTAGCTCTAAACTAAACAAAGAAATAAACATAATTCCAGCACCAAGCTTATTCCTTCCACTTATTTTGTCCGGAAAGGACCCGCCGTCATTAGAGGAGAGGTCGACACGACAGGTAATGGGGGCACCGACAGAGAGACAAGGATGGGCCATGTGCAGTGAGGTCGCTGCTGCTGAGGGAGGGAAGGAACAAAGGAGGACCCTGCGTGGGGGGAGCTCCGTGAGGGAGGGGTGAGAACAATGGACAATGAAGGCCCCAGTGTGGGGGAACCTCCGTGAGGGGGAGGGGGGTGGGGTAGGACCTGGCGCGGATAACCTGTATATTTTGTAATTTAGCCACACGCTCAGCACACACATTGTGGGCCAAAGAGCCTGTTCCTGTGTGGTGCTGTTCTATGTTCTATGAAGGTGATATTGTTACAGCAGTTCTTTGTTTCTACGTATTATCAGACAAACCTTTAATACATTAGGGTACCATTCTCTGTGGACATGGAGAGCGGATGCAGCCAGTTTTAACAGTTCACTTCCCCAGTGCTCTGTTTCTATCAAGGACATGGAAGTTTGTTGTTCCTTACAAACAGTTAATGGCAATAATCGTGCAGAAAGGAAGTGCAGATGCTGGTTCATCCCCAAGAAAGACACAAAGTGCTGGATTAACTCAGCCGGTCGGGCAGCATCTCTGGAGAAAACAGTCCGAAGAAGGGTTCCGACCCGTAACATCACCCATCCATTTTCTCCAGAGATGCTGCCTGGCCCGCTGAGTTACTCCAGCACTTTGTGTCTATCTAGTGGCGATAATTATGTGTTTACATTCCAGAGATTCAACTGCAATGATGTGCAGCCACTATTTTCTACGAACAGGTTGACAGGCATACTTTTCATCAAAATACTTTTAGCCAGATCAAAGAGCTAAGCATGGAATCCCATAGTTTAGAATAATGAAAAAACAAGAGTAGAGTTACTGTGGTACGACTATAACCTTATCTTTGGGTTCTGCTTGCAAATTACTTTTTACAACTCAGGACCCCACTGATGAGATTAACTTTGTATCATTACATTTCTAGTTCATTATCTGAATACATACCGGTCTTCCATGAATGCTTTCAAAATGCAATAGGCAATTTTGCATGTTGACCTTATCTAACCTCAGTTACTTTTGTGTCATTTCCTGTGCAAGATATTGTTGAATTGTTTTGGTCAGACTGTTCAAATATCTATCTTTCATTGCAAATTACTCAATTACAGAACCATTCGCTAAAAGTCGAGGTACCTTGACATCTTCCGGAAGGCCAAGTATTTCCTGCTTTTCTTTCAATTTTTTCATGACAATTTGCACAGTCTCCTCAACACTTGGCTTCTGTTGCAACTCATGCTGTTTATTCTCTTTGTCCTGTCTGGAGTTTACGGACAACAGGTTGCTTCGATGCCTGTGCCTTCTGTTATTCTCCTCCTCAGAGATCTTCAGCTTCAGTTCTACGAGACCAAGCATACAAAATGCCAGCAGTGAATAATAATACCTTACAGCTAGTGCCTATTAACATAGGCAATTGTTCATCAGATAGACCCAAAGTACTGGTGTAACTCAGACTGAAGGATCCCAACTCAAAATACAGAAACATAGAAAATAGGTGCAAGAGTAGGCCATTCGGTCCTTTGAGCCAGCACTCCATTCAATAAGTCTGAAGAAGGGTTTCGGCCCGAAACGTTGCCCATTTCCTTCGCTCCATAGATGCTGCCACACCCGCTGAGTTTCTCCAGCATTTTTGTCTACCTTCGATTTTCCGGCATCTGAAGTTCCTTCTTGAACACTCCATTCAATATTCAGATTCAGATTCAGATTCAATTTTAATTGTCATTGTCAGTGTACAGTACAGAGACAACGAAATGCATTTGTAATGCAATATGATCATGGCTGATCATCGAAATGCAATATGATCATGGCTGATCATCCAAAATCAGTACCCCGTTCCTGCTCTTTCCCCATATCCCTTGATTCCATTAGCCCGAAGAGCTACATCTAACTCTATCCCTCTAGCCTTCTGTGGCAGAGAATTCCACAGATTCACAACTCTCTGGGTGGAAATGTTTTTCTTCATCTCAGTTCTTTAAAACGTCACATATCTTTTTTCTCCAGAGATGCTGCCTGACTCGCTGAGTTACTCCAACACTTTGTGTCTATCTTCGGTATAAACCAGAATCTGCAGTTCTTTGTTTCTACCTATTATCAGACAAAGCTTTATTGTTGTAACCAATTCGCTCTTGGGGATTTTTAGAGATGTGATACCCTGCGCTTTGAATAGCGATAAATGAGTTTATTGCTGAATGCTGCTTAAAAAAAAAGTTGCCTTAAATTTGATTTGTTGATAATGGATAAATAGCAGAGGTCACAAGTCAATCAGGATCACACAAGTTGATAAACTCTCAGGACTCCCTCGACAGAAAGCTTCCTGGAGATCTGTTGGGAACGGTCTCCGTGATTGGAGCCGCAGCTCATTTGATGTTGGCCTGTGGGCACGGATGACTCAGTGATTCTTTTTATAGACAAGCCAGAATTTCAACCGCTCTCACGTCTGACATTCTCCCCAGAGCCAAGGCTGCTAAAAATAGGCCAGCTGATCTTTCAGCGAGTTTGCTGCTTGCAGACAGAAAATGGTTCAAGCTCACTGTCTCATGCTTCTGAACGACGGTGAGATGCAATGAGAGAGCAGATAAGGGCAAACCTTTCTTTTTTGATGTTCTCTGATTCCTAAGTCGAAGCTATAAATCCAAGTCTGAATAAGGGTCTCGACCCGAAACGTCACCTCTTCCTTTTCTCCAGAGATGCTGCCTGACCCGCTGAGTTACTCCAGCATTTTGTGTCTGTCCTTGGTTTAAACCTGCATATGCAGTTCTTCCTTACATTAACTATATGTATCAATTTATTTTATATACAGTCAGTGGGAGAGATTTAGGTCATAAGGTCAAAAGGAATAGGAGTAGAATTAGGCCATTCGGTCCATCAAGTCTTCTCTGTCATTCAATCATGGCTGATCTATCTCTCCCTCCAAACCTCATTCTCCTTCCTTCTCCCCATAACCTCCGACACCCGTACTAATCAAGTATTTAGTAATACAGGTTCTCCCGGGGTTTTGAACAGCAAATCTATGGGCACTGAGTACATGCAGAGAACGGCATGATGGAAGGGGAATGGATCTGCCCACAGTTGTGTGGCTGCAGGCATCTTCTGCTGGATAGGATCTGGGTATTTCCACATGCGTTCTCTCCCCACCAAACTACTCCAAACAGAGGCTGAGTTGAGCTGAGCAGAGCCTGGTGCGCTGACCAGCCTCGGCCACTCGCTCACTGAGGCAGTGAGGCTGGCTGGTGACCACACGTCCCGCTCTGCCTGCCTGCTCTCCCGTCACGCACATTTCTGTGACCCTCTCCCACACACTGTTTGTGCTCATTTCCCACTCTGCATGTGCTCATAGGTGAGCTGTTCAAAACCCCGGGAGAGCTTGTATTACTATATCTCTCCCTCCGACTCTACAGAAAATAAATTGATACACATAGTACATGTGGGGAGGAACTGCAGATGCAGGTTTAAACCAAAGACAGACACAAAAAGCCAGAGTAACTCAGTGGGTCAGGGAGCATCTTTGGAGAAAATAAATAGGCGATGTTTCGGGTCTCGACCCAAAACGTCACCTATTCCTTTTATCCAAAGATGCTGCCTGACCCGCTGAGTTACTCTGGCTTTTTGTGTCTGTCTTCAATATTTATACTTCACTGGTTTAAAAGCACATATTTGACATTTACAGATGTCACAAAACTTTGTGACCCGGTGAACTGTAAAGAACATAAGTTCATAAGTTCTAGGAGCAGAAGTAGGCCATTCGGCCCATCAGGTCTACTCCGCCATTCAATCATGGCTGATCTCCCCGTGGCGGCGTGACTCACCCGTTGCAGCGGCCCCTACAGCCTGTCTGTCTTTTTTATTTATTTTTTGTCTAGTTAAATGTATTGTTGGTGTTTTTTAATACTGGTTTTAAATGTGTATATGTGGGGGGCGGGGGAAACTTTAAAATCTCCTCCCTGTCCGGGAGACCCGACCTTTTCCCTGTCGGGTCTCCGTTGTCATTGGGGCCTAGCACCGTGGAGCGGCCTCCAACCTGAACGACCCGGGGGCTCGGGAGACTGCGGAGCTGCGGACTACTCACCATCGTGGGGCTGGACGCCCTCGGAGCGTGGTGACTCGCTGCTGCGACTCGACTCCTGGGGCTCGGAGGCTCCAGCAACGCAGCCGCAGGTCCGGTGGACTGCGACATCGGGAGCTCGCTGGTCCGAGGGGAGAGAGAGACCACTTCCCGGAGCTCCCGCAACGCGACTTCTCCAGCCCGTGTCGCGGGGTTGGAACGACCCGGAGCGGGGACGTACATCGTCCGGCGCGGCTTCATGGCCGTGGGACATTCCAGCGCCCGCCGGGGGCTCCAACACTGTGACTTTTAGACCGGGAGCGGGGCCGTAAATCGCCTGGCACGGCCTAAAATGGCCGTGGGACATATCATCGCCCGCCTGGGGCTTGGACATCGGGAGAGACATGGAGAACAGGGGAGAGAAAAGACTTTGCCTTCCATCACAGTGGGTCCACTGTGATGGATGTTTGTGTGAATTAAATTGTGTGTATGTCTGTAGGAAATTGTCTTTGTTTGTATGGCTGTGGAAACGGAATTTCGTTTGAGCCTCACTGAGGCTCAAATGATAATAAATTGTATTGTATTGTATCTCTCCCACCTAATCCCATTCTCCTGCCTCCTCCCCATAACCTCTGTACTAATCCAAAATCTACCTATCTATCTCTGCCTTAAAAATATCCACTGACTTGGCCTCCACAGCCTACTGTGGCAAAGAATTCTACAGATTCACCACCCTCTGACAAAATAAAATTCTCCTCATCTCCTTCCTAAAAGAGCGTCCTTTGATTCTAAATTAAATTCTAATTTTGTGTCTATCTTAAGAATTTAGACCGAATGGATTATGCTTTCACGGATTTCACCTTCGGATGAACGGACTTGTTCTACGATGTACGATTCAATAAAGAGATCGTGATGCACGCCACATTCAGAAACCGTAGCTACAATCATCAGTAGGAATCTGGGGTCTGTCTGCCAGCTGAACTGATCAGCTTTGTCCTGGAATATTTCGGCTGTGTACCAGCAGCGCCCACCCATAACGCAGCCGACTTTGTTTTCCATGCACCATGAGACCAGTCAGCTTTCTCAGGCTTTTTTTAGAAGATTTGCAACTAATGACAATTTTCCAAGAACGGAATGTTCCATCCGCCTAATGCGGAGACCTCTTTAGAAACTTGCCCCTGGCGATGTGCCACTTGGTGCGTTGAACTTCACCACTAACAGTGATTACTTCACAAACTGCATGCAACCGCATGAGGCAGTGAGGTTCTGTACCTTTTAACTGCTTACGGGCCCTTGTTAGATCGTTCATCCACTTCAAGACCTCGGGATCGCCAACCTTATCACTATGGGAGGGCTAAAAACATAACAATTGGGAGTTATTCTTAAAATGGTTAGTTCTTTATTCTTATGTAACACACACACACACGAACACGCGCGCGCGCACACACACGAACACGCGCGCGCGCACACACGCGAACACTCGCACACGCACACACACATGAACACTCGCACACACACACACGCACCGTGGTGTAAGGGGTAAACAGACAATTTCAGCTAAAATGATCAGCGACAGTAAATGAGCAGCACTTCGGAAGCAAGATTTGAACCCACTGTCTCCCAGCGATGCCTTTGCACCTGTGCACTATGCCTGAGAAAGTCTAACTCTTCACACACCATTTTGTGGGAAAGTGTACCATTGTATCTCGAGAACTAAAAGCTTAAACAGCTAAAAGCAAGAATTTCATTGTCCTGTCTGGGACACATGACAATAAACTCTCTTGACTTAAAAAAAAATCTCTCATAGAGTTCAGAAATGTGTTAACCAAAGAGTAGGATTGCAACAAACCACAGGAGTACAGGGACGTGTAAGTGGGTAGACAATTTAAGGCAGGTGCAAATGTGAAGTGATTCACGTTGAAAAAATAAAGGGAGGTTTACAGGGCAAAGCTTGAATTACACTTAGGGTAGGGCAAGTGAGTGTGTGAACACTTTGGACTAGCGACCACTGTTCTATTAGCTTTTAAATAGTCATGGATAAGGACAGGGTTGGTCCACAAATTAATGTTCTATAATTGGGTTAAGGACAGCATCGATGGTATTAGACAGGAACTTGCAAAGTTGATTGAAAGCAGTTGTTTGCGGGCAAAGGAACGTCCAGCAAGTGGGATGCTTTTAAAAGTGTGGTAGAGTTACAGAGAAACATAGAAAATAGGTTCAGGAGTAGGTCATTCGGCCCTTCGAGCCTGCACCGTATTCAATATGATCATGGCTGATCATCCAAAATCAGTTCCTGCTTTCTCCCCATAGCCCTAGATTCCATTAGCCCTGAGAGCTATGTCTAACTCTCATGAATATATCCAGTGAATTGGCCTCCAGTGCCTTCTGTGGCAGAGAATTCCTCAGATTCACTACTCTCTGGGTGAAAACGTTTTTCTTCATCTCAGTCCTAAATGGCCTACCCCTTATTCTTAAACTGTGACCCCCTGATTCTGGACTCCCCCAACATCGGAAACATTTTTCCGCATCTAGCCTCTCCAATCCCTGAAGAATTTTATATGTTTCTATAAGATCCCCTCTCATCTTTCTAAATTCCAGTGAATAAAAGCCCAGTCGATCCATTCTTTCATCATATGTCAGTCCCGCTATCCCGGGAATTAACCTGGTAAACCTACGCTGCTCTCCCTGGTGAAAGGTATGTATTTTCCTGTTAGACTGAAGGGCACAACAGGTAGATTAAAATATAACCAAGGGCACTGTGGGAGGCTAGAGAGGAAATCGCATGAGCCCTGGCTGAGATATATGAGTCATCGATAGGCTCAGGTGAGGTGCCAGAAAACTGGAGGGTGCCTAATTTTATACTTATTATACTTTTTATATTAATTTAATTTCAGAAAGGCTGCAAAGAAGTGCTTGGGAACTATAGATCAGTAGGCCTAACATTTCTGGTGGGACAGCTACCAGAGAGATCTGAGGGATAAAATATACATGCATTTGGAAAGGCACGGGTTGATTAGAGATAGTCAACATGATATTGTGCGTGGGCAATCGTGTCTTAAGAATCCGAATGAGTTTTTTAAAGAAGTAACTAAAAAGGCTGATGAGGACAGGGCCATCGATTTAGTGGACCAGCAAGGCCTTTGATAAGGGTCTGCATAGTAGGCAGATCTGCAAGGCTAGATCTACTAGAATGTTGTCAGATTTACTAGAATGTTGCCTGGGTTTCAACAACTAAGTTACAGAGATAGGTTGAATAAGTTAGGTCTTTATTCTCTGGAGCGCAGAAGGTTAAGGGGGGACTTGATAGAGGTCTTTAAAATGATGAGAGGGATAGACAGAGTTGATGTGAACAAGCTTTTCCCTTTGAGAATAGGGAAGATTCAAACCAGAGGACATGACTTCAGAATTAAGGGACAGAAGTTTAGGGGTAACATGAGGGGGAACTTCTTTACTCAGAGAGTGGTAGCGGTGTGGAATGAGCTTCCAGTGGAAGTGGTGGCGGCAGGTTCGTTGGTATCATTTAAGAATAAATTGGATAGGCATATGGATGAGAAGGGAATGGAGGGTTATGGTATGAGTGCAGGCAGGTGGGACTAAGGAAAAAAAAAATTGTTCGGCACGGACTTGTAGGGCCGAGATGGCCTGTTTCCGTGCTGTAATTGTTATATGGTTATATGGTTATAGATCGCATTAGATCCAGGCCGAGCTAGCTGACTGGATACAGAATCGGCTTAATGGTCGGAAGCAGAGGCGATTGTGGGGGATTGTTTAGTTTAGTGCATAGTTTCGCTTTAGTTTATACTTTAGCTTACTCTCACGTACACCGAGGTACAGTGAAAAGCGTTTGTTGCGTGCTAACCAGTCAGCAGAAAGACCACACATGATTACAATCAATCCATTTGCAGTGTATAAATTGTTTTCGGACTGGCGGCCTGTGACTAGTTGTGTGCTTCAAGGATTGGCGCTTGTCGTCTACACTAATGATTTGGGCGAGTGCGTATAAGGCACGATTAGTAACTTTGCAGATGACATTAAAACAGGTGGTATCTCAGACAGTGAAGATGGTTATCAAGAATTAAACATAGAAACATAGAAAATACATGCAGGAGTAGGCCATTCAGCCCTTCGAGCCAGCTCTGCCATTCAATATGGTCATGGCTGATCATCCAAAATCAGTACCCAGTTCCTGCTTTCTCCCCATATCTATTGATTCTGGTTAGCCCTAAGAGTTATATCTAATGGGCCTGTCCCATTTAGGCGACTATCTAGGCGACCGCCAGGGACTAGCTTTAATGGAATTCACCTACAACATCTGGCGACAACCTACGACAACACCTATGACAACCTACACCACCCTGCCACAGCAAAAATTGTCGCCAAAAAAATCACCTGTAGTCACCGAAAAATTGGCCAAAGTGGGACAGGCCCTTCACTCGCTCTTTAAAACATCCAGTGAATTGGTCTCCACTGCCTTCTGTGGCAGGTAATTCCACAGATTCACAACTCTTTACAATGGTATTACAATGGTATCTTGATCAGATGGACAAGGAGGCTGGGGAATAGCAAATTGAGTCTAAATGCAGATTCTAAAACCAAAGCAGGACTTTCACGGTGAATGGTAGGGCCCTGGGGAGTGTTGTAGAGCAGAGGAATCTAAGAATACATGTGGAGAGTTCCCTAAAGGTGGCATCACAAGCATGTAGGACAGTGAAGAAGCCCTTTAACATGTTCACTTTCATCAGTCAGGTAATCGAGTATAGAAGTTGGGTCGTTCTGTTGCACATGACATTTATGAGGCCACACTTGGAGTATTGTGTTTGGTTATGGTCATCCCGCTATAGGAAAGATACCTTTCAGTTGGAAAAAGTGCAGAGATGATTACAAGGATATTGCCAGGACTTTAGGGAGTGAGCTATAGGGAAAGGTTGGGCAGGCTAAGACATTATTCTTCAGAGTGCAGGAGGCTGAGGGACGATCGTATAAAGGTGTATAAAATCACGAGGGGAATAGATGGGGTGAATGCAGAGCCTTTTTCCCCCAGGGTTGGAGAATCATGAACTAGAAGCCACAGGTTTAATGTGAAAAGGGAAAGATTTAATAGGAAACTAAGGGAACACATTTTAACACAAAGGGTAGTGGATATATGGAACGAGTTGCCAAATGACATAGTTGAGGCAGGTTCAATAACAACATTTCAAATGTATTTGGACAAGTAGATGGATAGGAAAGGTTTATAGGGATGAGTCAGCAGTCGGCAAGTGGGACTATCCTGGATGGGGCGTCTTGGTCAGCAAGGACTAGTTGGGCTGAAGGGCTGTTTCTGTGCTGCATCAGGTGTAATTTTTAAATTCACGAATGAACTGAGAAATCTGAGTGGCAGAAAAAGCTGAAGAGCAGCAAGGCAGACTGGCTTGAAAGGGAGCCTGGAATTTAAAAATGCATAAGGAAGCTGTGCTAAACCTTTATAAACTCTCCCAGCTTGCAGACCTGTGGGCAATTCTGGACTTCAAAGATTTGGAATGATGTTAAGGTGTCAAAAAGGGGGTGTACAGATTTAATCTGGAACCCCACTGTGGACAAGTGGCTTCAGTGATGCCAAGAGGCAAGGTTAAGCTGTGTTTGTTCTTCTCAGGCCAAGGGAAGATCAACTAAAGGCATTCAAAATCCTGAAAGAGTTTGATGCTGAATCTGTAAGGGCTAACTGAAGGAGGGATGATCGCAAGAAGATATGGATTTATGATGACTGGCAAAAAGGATGTTGGTGGTGGTAGACACAAAATGCTGGAGTAACTCAGCGGGTGAGGCAGCATCTCTGGAACGGGGGAAGTTTTGGGTCGAGACCCTTCTTCAGTGGTGGTGGTAATGGTTTCATGGGTAGAAGGGTGAGGTCTACCTGAAAGCGAAGGCATTCAATAATAGTAATCAACAGAGAATTGGATAAATACTCGAAGGGGAGAAATTTAAAGGATTGGAAGAGAATGTACAGCTCTTAGTAATAACACAACAAGCCAAATAGCCTTGCCCTGTACCACGGCATCTCTGCATATCACCATATGTATCAATTTATTTTCAGTAGAGTCACAGAGAGAGATGTTTTAATCAGAAGCGTCAATTTTGAAACTACCTTTTCGCCAACCATGCATTTATACAATTATTTTTGGAAGATGTATCCCTTTCTGCAGCTCTACTGCATTATTTACAACTGGGACTTGAAAATGGCGCCAAACTGGCAACTGTATATAGTCTCAGTATATCGCTGCTAAACACTTGGACTGTCTCTGAGAAGCTTATCTAATATGTATCTAAGTGTTTATGTACAGTGATAGTTGTACTAAACTGTATACAAAAAAGAATTTCACTGTACCAGGAAACATGTGACAAATAAAATGCCACATACCATATACCATTTACCAATTTAATAATCCCAGGCTGCTGATTCACTGTCACTTTAAGTACATGATTCTACGGAAACACGGAAACACTTCAGGCACTGAATAACTACAAAAGTGAATTGTGGAGCAAACCTTAAGAGTATATGTTAGAGAGCCTCAAAGTGAAATGTACTAATTGTTATTAAATCAGATTTTCTTTTAAACACGTACCCGATATTTCTTTTCGTGCTCAAATTTTTCTTCATATTTTCGTATTTTCTTTCTCAAATTCTGGATCTGTTTGGTCAGTTGCATCACCAACACTGGGCCATTTTCAGCTTCGGAATTGACCAGTGAAGAGTTTCTCGGCCTGAAGAGAACAGTAAAGTGAAGGGTAAATTTAAACCATACTTGTTCGGAGGTTTGGAACATTCTTCATGTGTGCTTAAATCTTCCTCCTATCAAAGCTTCCTCTAAATATTTCCTCATAACAAAACAAAAAAAAAAAAACTTTTCAACAACGCTTGTACCCAAGAGTAAACAAGCTTTGCAGGGATACTTTTAGTTTAGTTTAGAGATACAGCACGGAAACAGGCCCTTCGGCCCACCGACCAGCGATCCCCGCACATTAACACGACCCTACACACACTAGGGTATACACACACTTGGTACACATTTATACCAAGCCAATTAACCCACAAACCTGTACATCTTTGGAGTGTGGGAGGAAACCAAAGATCTGGGAGAAAGCCCACGCAGGTCACAGGGAGAACGTGCAAACTCCTTACCGTCAGCACCCGTGGTCAGGATCAAACCTGGGTCTCTGGCGCTGTAAGGCAGTAGCTCTACCACTACACCATCGTGCCGGCCATTTTGTTGGACTTAAATATCATTTTTTTTCAAATCATCTTTCCTAGCTGTCTGGAGAATAATAGGTCACCTTAATTTCCACAAAACAAAATGGACTGATGGATAAAGATGCCCCACTACATTTCCAGGCGACACATTGAAATAGAAAATTCAGCTTCCTGAACAATGTACAATTTCATCAAATCCCCGTGCTGAATATTAAATACCTTATCCATTTCATTCTTTACATGATGTCCTGAACCTTCCAGTTAACTCCAGTGGAATTAATTTCCCACCGATTTTAAAATATAGCACAGGAAATATTTCGTCATGTTTTATAGACAGTGAAGAAGCTTTTATGCTTCGAAATTTAGTGAGGCTTCAGTTATTAAACGCAAATAGGTTATGGCGTTGCATAATCTAACATCAATTCATTGCTTATAGACAAAGCAATGGAGCCATCTAACATTTATGAGCCATCCCAAAGGATCTTCTCACAAAGCAGAAAGAATCACAGGCACATCATCCAAATGATTCTGATGTCAAAATTACTTCAAAAGGATCGGTGGCTTATTCCTCACGATGTATGAAAAATAATTCATTCAAATGAACAAGAGAAACCTTTTTTAAGTGTTTTATGTGACTGCTGTTTCCGGATTTATTTGCAATAAAAAACAAAATCAGAGTCTGTTTCCGTGTGCTGCACATCTTGCACCGTCCCGAATGCCTACAGTCTCATTTGATTTCAGACTCTGTGTAGAATGAATCCTGGAGCAAATAGGAAAAGACACTTGTTTGGGAAATGAGTGATAAAGGTGATAAAGGCACGAGGCTTATAAAAGTAAGTACATTGTTTGGTTTACTTTAGTTTCGAGATGCAGTGCTGAAACAGGCCCTTGGGCCCACCGAGTCCGTGCATATTAATACACAATCCAACACACACTAGGGACAATTTACATTTTTTTATAGAAAGCCAATTAACCTACAAACCAGTACGTCTTTGGAGTGTGGGAGGAAACCAAAGATCTCGGAGAAAACCCACGCAGTCACAGGAAGAGCGCACAATCTCCGTACGGACAGCACCCGTAGTCGGGATCGAACCTGGGTTCTGGCGCTGAAAGCGCTGTAAGGGAGTGTCTCCACCGCTGCACCACCGTGATTAAGTTTAATTGGAATAGAGTGAGGGATGGTGAAAGGTTTCGGGGGCATGGATCCAAAATTGTATGCAGAGAACAGAACGTGAAGGCAAAACATATTTTTCTTCTTAAGCACAGGGAACAGTTACAATCCCAAAACCAAATGAAAGCGATAGAATCAATGACTGGCTCCAAAGGGGAATTGAATACAACATGAGAGAGAATCATTTACAAGGTAATGTTGAAGCAGCAAGTGAGCAGGACTGACAAATTTTCCCATCAGGGATCTGGCCGAGACGCAACGGGTTGAATGTGCAATAATTCCACTCAAAGGGAAATGAGTCACTGCAAGGAAACTCATTCCAACGTAGCAGGGTGTTGTTGGAAAGAGTCCAACTGTTCATCAATGGAAAGGCAGGTGACCTTTTCAAGAGGAGAAAATATTGTCCTTGGAATGAAAAGTGAAGTGAGATTATGTCCGCAGTGCATCATCGAAGTACGAGAAAATTCACTGGACACAAGGAACTGCAGATGCTGGTTTGCAAAAAAAAAACAAAAAAAAAAAACAAGACACACAGTGCTGGAGTAACTCTGCGAGTCAGGCAGCATCTCTGGGCGACGGTTCGGGTTGGAGCCTTCTTCAAGCTAAACAACTCACTGTATGCCAACAGCTCTCTTCTAGGCAGGGTGCAGCGTGAGTTAAGAGACTGGAGGTTGTGTAAGAATGATTATGAATGGGTTTCCTGGAAAAGGAGTGGATTAGGCGCAAACTTAGTTACAAATTAGCTGATTACAGTAAAACGGATTCATCTCTCTGTGTGCTGTAAGAATAGATTAAGCTGATTGCTGAGAGTTAGTTTGTGTCACACGGAGGGTTTCGGACCAAGCTGGCCTTGAGTGATAGAGTGACCTGGACTGAAGCTGCATAGATGTGCCAGGGCTGACAGGAGTATTGGAATCAGCAATACTGTTGCTTGGAAGTCAGCATTCAACACCTGTATTAGAAACGTGTCCGCAGCAGTAGAGTTGATTCCATACAGCGCCAGGGACCCAGGTTCGATCCCGACTATGGGCGCTTGTCTGTACGGAGTCTGTATGTTTTCCCCGTGACGTGCGTGAGTATTTGCCAGGATCTCCAGTTCCTCGCACACTCCAAAGGTTTGTAGGCTAATTGGCTAGGTATAAATGTAAATTCTCCCTGTACAGGGATCAATGGTTGGCGCAAACTCGGTGGGCAGAAGGACCTGTTTCTCTAATCTAAACCAATCTGAGCTAAACAAGACACGGAATAAACACACCAATATGGAGCACAAGTGCTGGTCCCTAGATTACAACCTCGAGATCCTGGCCCTAGAATAGAACAAATTGGGAAGTCATGGTGCAGCTTCATAAAACCTTGGCTCGGCCACATTTGAAGTATCGTGTGCTGTTCTGTTCACCCTATTACAAACATATCTTGATTAGTAAGGGTGTCAGAGATTATGGGGAGAATGCAGGAGTATGGGGTGAGGAGAGAGAAAGGGATCAGCCATGATTGAATGGCAGAGTAGACTTGAATAGCCAAATGGCCTAATTCTGCTCCTATCACTTCTGCCCTTATGATTACAGGAAGGATGTGGAGGATTTGGAAAGGGTGTAGAGAAGGTTCATCAGAATGTTGTAAAGAGATATTGTATGGAGAAATTGGACAAACGTGGATGATTTTTTCTCTGGGGTACCAGAGGCTTAAGGGCCGGTCACACGAACATGCGACTCCATGCGGCAAGCGCGACCTAACGTGGTCGCTGAGCCGTACGGCCTCGCGGGGCCGGTCCCACTTCGATCGCCGGAGCCGTATGGAGTTGTGCGGAGCTGGTCCCGACATCGCGCGGGGCTCCGAAAAACTGACCGTGTTCAAAGATTCGGCGCGGCAACGGCCTGTCGGCCCGCAGCCGCCTCAACGCCGCACGCACCGCCTCGACGGGCACACGCAGCGTCTCGACGCCGTACGTCACGCGCGAACTTCCCGCGGACTTCGCTCGAACTTCACGTCACTCACTCGACCTCCGCGCGGCCCCCGCTTCCGGTTTGGTCGCGCTTGCCGCATGCAGGTCGCATACTCGTGGGACAGGCCCTTAAGGAGCAACCTGATGGAGGTAGGTAAAATGATGAGAGGCATAGGTAGACTAGTGCCTTCATCCCATGGTGGAAATTGCAAACACTAGAGGGTTTCAGATGGGAAGGGATGTTCCAACATTTTTTTAATACAGAATATGGTAGTTGCTTGGAATGCGCTGCCAGGAGAGGTGGTGGAAGTAGACACAATAGGAATGTTTAAGAGGCATTTAGACAGAACACGAGGGGGCAGAAGAAAGTGGAGCATAGATCACGAGCAGGCTGACGGGAATAGTTTAAATTGGCATCATGTTAAACACAGACAGCACTGGCTAAAGCACCAGTTTTTGTGCTGTATTGTTCTATGTTCTGTGTCTGTGCTTCTACAGTAATGCAGAGATAGATGTGCTGCCTCAGCAGCTTAGAGATGTTCCCTACCATCTTCATGCACTGAGATAACAAAAGATTAATGAGTACTAAGGGAATTTTTGACCGATAAAGCTATTTTCATGTACCAACATAAAACTTAATTGGAGAATTACGGATCACATGTGGTTATTTTGTGTTGCACAGATTTTGTTTTAATGGCAATTAGTCTCAATTTATTCCTCAGATGTCTTTGCTTGAATTTGATAACATTTAACTAAAGGGCAAATGGAAGAATCAGGGAGCCTTCAATTTTAGAGACTCAGTTTTCGAAGGACGAACTGTACGTCTCATGGCTGGTGAGTACTTTAGAAGGTTGCACACAGTCACAACACGGGAGGAGTTGGGCGGCACGGTGGCGCAGAGGTAGAGTTGCTGCCTTACAGCGCCAGAGACCTAGGTTCAATCCCGACCTGTCTGTACGTAGTTTGTATGTACTCCCCGTGAACTGAATGTGTTTTCTCCCGGATCTCTGGTTTCCTCCCACACTCCATAGACCAACAGGTTTGTAGGCTAATTGGCTTGGTATAATTGTAAAATGTTGCCAGCATGTGTAGGATAGTGCAAGTGTGCGGAGATCCCTGGTCGGCGCGGACTCGGTTAGGCCGAAGGTGCTGTTTCTGTGCTGTATCTCTAAACTAAACTAAGACCTCACCAGAGGAGCAGAGAAGAGCAATCCAACTGTCTACACTCCAAAGATAGACACAAAATGCTGGAGTATCTCAACGGGTCAGGCAGCATCTCTGGAGAGAAGGAATAGATGACGCTCTGGGTTCTTCAGACTGAGAGTCAGGGGAGAGGGAAACTGGCCCAGATTGAGAGTCAGGGGAGAGGGAAACTAGAGGTAGGAAAAGGTACAAAGAACCCCTGCGGGCGGTCGAGTCGAGGAGTGTCGGTGGAGGGACCGGTCTGGAGGCGGGCAAGCTTGTGATCCTTAGGAGCGTCCAGGTAAGCATTTGTTGAGGGCGTGGATCTGGCGTAGAATGGAGTAAAGTCGGGGTCCATTGCAGGTCTGGGTGAGCGAGGCCCGGAACTGCGGGAGAGACAGGGCAAGGGTCTGCTGGTTCCGGTGCATGGTGGCCCGTGTGGAACGCGGTGCATGGAAGGAAAACTGTTGCATAAAGCGGGGATTGGCTGCAGGTATCTGTAAATCGGGCTGGGTCCGAACTGGGAGGTCTGGAACCTGAGCTGGAATCTGCTCCACTCACCCTTTTCCTCATAGCTTTACAAATATTTCCTGTTCCTGTACCTATCCAACCCCCTTCTGAATGCAACAGTTTAATGCAACATCTCCAACAACCTCAGGCAGTGCATGCAAAATCCCTACCCTTTCTTTCAGTTTAGTTTATTGTCACATGTACCGAGGTACAGTAAAAAGCTTTTGGTGTGTGCTAACCAGTCAACAGAAAGACAATGCATGATTACAATGGATCCATTTACAGTGTATAGATACATGATAATGGAATAAAGTTTAGTGCAAGGTAAAGCCAGCAAAGTCCGATCAAGGATAGTCCGAGGGTCACCAAAGAGGTAGATAGTAGTTCTGCACTGCCCTCTGGTTGTGGCTGGATGATTCAGTTGCCTGATCACAGCTGGGAAGAAACTGTCCCTGAATCTGGAGGTGAGCGTTTTCACACTTCTATACCTTTTGCCCGATGGGAGAGGGGAGAGGGGAGAAGAGGGAGCGGGCGTGGTGCGACTCGTCCGTGATTCCAAGGCTGCTGGCCTTGCCGAGGCAGCCTGAGGTATATATGGGAGTCAATAGAAGGGAGGTTGGTTTGTGTGATGGTCTGGGCTGCGTCCACAATTCACAGCAGGTATGGCCTGCAGGGTCTCTGAAAGATGTGGAGGGGGGTTTTTACATTACGAGGGCAATCTATGAGTTAAGCGTCCCGCGTTACAGAAGATTTCTCTTGAATACAACATTACTGCTCACAGGCAACACTGTGCAATTACTTTGATGTCGATTCTGACGGCATGTCAGTGATCTGACTCAATTTCATGGACAATTTGGTGCCTGCGCTGCGGGCTGCCTGACAGTTATTGGAGATCGTCTACCTGGATGAGTTCATCTGCTCTCTTTCCAACTGCATAATTCCATTTTATAATAATTGGGTTAGAAATGCGATCACACGATCTCCATTTGCAGACATTCAACATGTCCCCAACTGTCTAAGAGGTAAGGCGGAATCCTCAATTGCTCAAGAACTTTTGAAAAACCAGATGATAATAATGAAACTAAAGACCACTATATATTTAACCCTTTCGGGAAATGCTTTTTCACTGCCCGACTTAATACACTGTTATCATCCCATTCTGCTAATTAGATAGCTACGCTACTTAAAGGAGTACACCACTGCACTACTTACAGAAGGCTGTGGAGGCCAATTCAGTGGATATTTTTAAAGCGGAGATAGATCGATAGATTCTTGATTAGTGCGGGTGTCAGGGGCTATGGGGAGAAGGCAGGAGAATGGGGTTCGGAGGGAGAGATAGATCAGCCATGATTGAATGGCGGAGAAGGCATGGCCTAATTCTGCTCCTATTACTTATAACCTTATGAAAGGAGTATTTACGCGGATTGATTGCTTCCTGGCAAAACTCAATCCAAGGACCAGTGAGACGGGTACTGGTGAGCAAGTACTGCCAGTGATAACACTGTCAACAGCACTTTCCATTGTTTCATTGATGGCTGAGAGGAGACTGGTGGAACTGAACGCCAGTCAAGTATTTGACGAATCAGTTCAAGGCTAGAGGCAGTGAAAGCATCGCAAGGGTCTCATCAACAGCAGAGGAGGAGAGGCAATGCTGATGGAGTACAGAGGAGGAGCACACAAGGAAACCCACGCGGTGACACGGTGAACCCACAAACTTTGCACAGGGTAAAACAGTTTAAATTATTACTACATTGCAAAGACATGCGGTGGCGCAGCGGTAGAGCTGCTGTCTTACGGCGCCAGAGACCCGGGTTCGATCCTGGCTACGGGTGCTTGTCTGCATGGAGGTTGTACGTTTTTCCCGTGACCTGCGCGGGTTTTCTCCGGGATGTTCGGTTTCCTCCCACGCTCCAAAGCCATACAGGTTTGCAGGTTAATTGGCATTAGTATAAATGCAAAAAATACTAGTGTGTGTGTGTGTGTGATAATGTTAACGTACTGGGGTCGCTAGTTGGCGCAGACACGATGGGCCGAAGGGCCTGTTTCCGCGCTGTATCTCTAAACTAAACCGCGATATATATATATATATATAATGCATAAATAAAAGGAGGAAGCCTCTCCCGCCCTCACATGATGAAGAGTTGAGCACTCGGCGGGGATGGAGCAGCCTCTGTGTCCAGTACAAATCTTTGGCTCTTGCTGAAACTTGAGCATCGTGGTGATATAAGCGGATTGTCCCCTTCAGCAACGTGGTGCAGCAGCCTGCCAGCCCCCGGCGATCGATGGGCTTCTCTTCCGTTCTCCAGCTCGCTCTGCCAGCTCTCAAAGGCCGGAATCGGTTCTGCAACATTCAAAACAGACATCATGAGGTTTGGTTCAATGCACGCCCTGGTGTGGTTGCATCACGTTATCAGATCAATAATCATCCTGTACGGGGGAGAGGGGGGGGGAACAAGAGCAGCATTATGCTTGCATAGTCAGAATCATGTTCATGCTAAATGCATTGGGACCTCCTAAGGCCACCGACTGACAAAGCACGCCGGCTTCTCCTTTGTTCTACCCTCCCCCCACCCACCCACTCCAACCCCCTCCCCCACAGCAGTTCCCCCACACAGGGTCCTCCATTGTCCATTATTCTTCCCCCTCCCTCACGGCAGTCACCCCCCCTTGACAACTGATCCCAGGATGTATGAATGACTATGATGAAAAACAAAACAAACTGCTCGATCAGGCAGCATCTGTGGAGGGAAATGGACGGACGTCGTTTTGGGCGGAGAACCTTCAAACGGATGGGGTAGATGGGAGAAAGCTGGCAGAGAGCATCGTCATTCTCTTGTGTCACAACAATAAATAACTCGTTCACGGACCACTCTATCCAGGGTCTCGGGGTATCCTTGTTGAAACAAAGAACTGCAGACGCAGGTTAATACACCAAATGACACAAACTGCTGGAGTAACTCAGCAGGTCAGGCAGCATCTCTGGAGAGCATGGATAGGTGACGTTTTCACAAGTTCTAGGAGTAGAAGGTAGACAAAAGTGCTGGAGAAACTCAGCGGGTGAGGCAGCATCTATGGAGCGAAGGAAATAGGCAACGTTTCGGGACGAAACCCCATTCGGCCCATCGAGTCTACTGCGCCATTCAATCATGGCTGATCTCTGCCACCTAATCCCATTTTCCTGCCTTCACCCATAACCCTCGACACCCGATCTAATTAAAAAAATGTTTATCTCTGCCTTAGAAATTGCCACAGGCGGCCTCCACAGTCCTCTGTGGCAATGAGTTCCACAGATTAACTGCACTCTGACTAAAGAAGTTCCTCCTCACCTCCTTTCTAAAAGAGCGCCCTTTAATTCTGAGGCTATGACCTCTGGTCCTAGGCTCTCCCACCAGTGGAAACATCCTTCCCACATCCACTCTATCTATGCCTTTCATTATTCTGTAAGTTTCAACGAGGTCCCCCCCCCCCCATCACCCTTCTAAACTCCAGCGAGTAGAGGCCCAGTGCTGTCAATCACTCATCATGTGCTAATCCACTCTTTCCTGGGATCATTCCTGTAAACCTCCTCTGCACCCTCTCCTGAGCCAGCACATCCTTCCTCAGATATGGGGCCCAATGGGTCGAGACCCTTCTTCAGACTATCCTTGGGTGTCCTTCTCAAGGCAGCGACTTCCCACTTTAGATCCTGCCTCCTGAACACCCGGGTCTCACCCACCCTGGAATACTGCACCACAACCATCCTTGGGATCTTGGATACAGATTCATTGTCTGGTCAAGAAAGCAAGAGGAAATCTGTCTCCGATGAAAACAACTGCCCAGCGTCAGGCTTTGACCCAGGCTTTTCCTTCATTTTGTCTTTCTCCCCCTGTGGATCCTTGAGAGAGTTCCATTCCTGCACTTACACGTTTGTGTCCCAAAGATATGGGCAATGCTCCACGATGGAGTTCTATTGTAATTACGTTCAGTTTAGTTTATTATCATGTGTACCGAGGTACAGTGAAAAAAGCTTTTGTTGCGTGCTATCCAGTCAGCAGAAAGATAATACATGATTACAATTGAGCCATTTACAATGTAGATTCATGGATAAGGGAACAATGTTTAGTGCAAGGTAAAGTCAGCAAAGTCCGATCAAGGATAGTCCGAGGGTCACCAATGAGGTAGATAGTAGTTCAACACTGCACTGCACTGAAGGGTTTCGGCTCGAAACATCGCCTATTGAAGGGTTTCGGCTCGAAACGTCGCCTATTTCCTTCGCTCCATAGATGCTGCTGCACCCGCTGAGTTTCTCCAGCATTTTTGTGTACCGTAGTTCAACACTGCTCTCTGGTTGTGGTAGGATGATTCAGTTGCCTGATAACAGCCAGTTATAGTAAATGCTAAAGGATAATCTAGCAGATTGTGGGGTCAAACACATATCAGGAGGGAGTAAGCAACCTACAGTTAATGAACTGCATGCACAAGAACGCAAAGCCAGTTACTGTAAGGAAATTTGCATCACATCACCAGTTGGTGGCAATCATTGCCACAGAAGACTGTGGAGGCCAAGTCAATGGATATTTTTAAGGTGGAGATTGCTAGGTTCTTGATTAGTACGGGTTTTGTTTAGTTTAGTTTAGAGATACAGTGCAGAAAGAGACCCTTCGTCCCACTGAGTCCACTCCGCCCAGCGATCCCCGCACATTAACACTACCCTACACACACACGAGGGGCAATTTTACATTTGTATACGTTAATACCAAGCCAATTAACCTACAAACCTGTATGTCTTTGGGGTGTGGGAGGAAACCGAAGATCTCGGGGAAAACCCACGCAGGTCACGGGGAGAATGTACAAACTCTGTACAGACAGCACCCACAGTCAGGGGTGCCAGGGGTTATGGGGAGAAGACAGGAGAGTGGTGCTGAGAGGGAAAGCTAGATCAACCATGATTGAATGGCGGAGTACACTTGATGGGCCGAATGGCCTATTTCTGGTTCTGTGATTTATGAATTTATGAGCTGTAGGTGCATGGAATAGGTTCTCCAGGAAGAAACACCAAAAATAAAAAACATCACCCGAATTTGGAAATGTAGATAGGTTCTGTTCATGAAGTTACGAATGTTCTGCAGTACAGATGGAGAGGATGGAATGGGTCCAAAATGTCTTTAAACTCAGAAAACGCACATGCTGATTTGGAGATACTTCCTGGAGTGAGATTATTGGTTTGAGCTAAATTTAGCATTCGGGCATGCATGAAGCAGGCAGCAGGTTACAACAGCTCCATCCAATACATAATGAACTGTAATACACTGGGGATCAGAGAGAAACTCAATCTCAAATAGGATTCAAGGGCAGAGTGTACATTATGATCGATCTCAACCCTACTCTCTTACACACAAGCGTGGCCTCACTTATTTACCCATCAATATTGGCAGATATTATGCACGATCAGAAAACCTGTCCAAAACAAGACACAATACGAGATAAAGCTTTAAATTTAAAATGGAATCCAATCAAATAAAATTACTATTTGTTTTTAATAGAATTTTTGCAGCCAACATGCTGACACAATGAACTGCATATGCTAGACTTCTGTGTCAAAGACAAAGTGCTGGAGTAACTCGACGGGTCAGGCAGCATCTGCGGAAGGAATGGGCAGACGACAATTTGGGTTGGGACCCTTCTTCAGACTGGAGAAGGGTCCCGTTCCGAAGCGTCACCTATCCATTCCTTCCACAGCTGCTTCCTGAACTGCTGAGTTACTCCATCATTTTGTGTTTTGTGTTAAACCTGCACCTGTAAATGGAAACCTGACACATGCTGAATTAGTGGTGACCACATCCTTCCCGAGTCATATTGAGGATGGTAGTCCCCCATCCCAAAGTCTTTGCCTTCCCCACTCCCACTAGATGCTGGATTCCTTGTGCTGATTCTCCTCCAGGATAGTTTAGTTTAGAGATACAGCGCGGAAACAGGCCCTTCGGCCCACCGTGTCCGTGCCGACCAACAATCCCCGTAGATTAACACTATCCTACACACACTCAGGACAATTGAGAAGATTCAAACAAGAGGACATGATTTGAGAATTAAGGGACAGAAGTTTAGGGGTAACATGAGGGGGAACTTCTTTACTCAGAGAGTGGTAGCTGTGTGGAATGAGCTTCCAGTGGAAGTGGTGGAGGCAGGTTCAATTTTATCATTTAAAAATGAATTGGATAATAATAATAATAATAATAATAATAATGGATGGGATTTATATAGCGCCTTTCTAGAATACTCACGGCGCTTTACATCGCATTATTCATACATTCCTCAGTCACACTCGGTGGTGGTGAGCTACTTCTGTAGCCACAGCTGCCCTGTGGCAGACTGACGGAAGCGTGGCTGCTAATCTGCGCCTACGGCCCCTCCGACCACCACCAATCACTCACACACATTCACACACAGGCAAAGGTGGGTGAAGTGTCTTGCCCAAGGACACAACGACAGTATGCACTCCAAGCGGGATTCGAACCGGCTACCTTCCGGTCGCCAGCCGAACACTTAGCCCATTGTGCCATCTGTCGTCCCGATAGGTATATGGATGGGAAAGGAATGGAGGGTTATGGTCTGAGTGCAGGTAGATGGGACTAGGGGAAAATAAGTGTTCGGCACGGACTTGTAGGGCCGAGATGGCCTGTTTCCGTGCTGTAATTGTTATATGGTTAATTTACACTTATGGCAAGCCAATTAACCTACAAACCTGTACGTCTTTGGAGTGTGGGAGGAAACCGCAGATCTCGGAGAAAACCCACGCAGTCACGGGGAGAACGTGCAAACTCTGTACAGATAGTACCCGTAGTCAGGATCAAATGCAGATCTCCAGCGCTGCAAGCAACCCTACCGCTGCGCCACCGTGCCAACTGTGACACCATGACCCCAGATAGACTCCGGCTCCCACCTTCTGTTAGTCCTCGGAATTTCAAACAGTCGTAGGATATTGTAGCATTTGTAGCATTTAATGATTATTTTCTTTCTGAATGGGCTCGGCTAATTTAAGCCTGGCAACCTATCTGATTCATGAAGGGTTTCGGCCCGAAACGTCGCCTATTTCCTTCGCTCCATAGATGCTGCTGCACCCGCTGAGTTCCTCCAGCAATTTTGTGTACCTTTGATTCATGAATGATATGTTTCACCGCCAACAGTTTCAGGTTTAAATGGGGTCTTGTATAGAACCTTCTCCTCAAATATCCACTTCAAACCCTCTGACAATGACAGGCATTGTCTGGACCTTAAAAGCCAGTGGCTTCCCTTTCAGTAAAGTGCTCGCTGCATCTGATTTTAAAAAAAAATCCTCCTTTGCTCTTTCAAATATACAAAGCACTCTACAATCATGGAGTACTCCAGTGAAAACGCTTTCTTCTTTTGTGCCAGGTTAAATATAAATTCCCAGTACTCTTGAAACGATAGTTCGCACCACTCAGACCCGAGTCGCAAAGAACCTAATAGCCGCATAAATGCGACATGAATCCAGCCATCACTGGCACGGTGGCACAGCGGTAGAGTTGCTGCCTTACAGCGCCAGAGACCCGGGTTCGATGCTGACTGCAAGTGTTTGTCTGTCATGGAGTTTGTAGTTCTCCCCGTGACCTCTATGGGTTTTCCCAGGTGCTCCAGTAAAATTGTGTCGGATATCGGTGGTCGGCGTGGGCTCAGTGGGCCGAAGGGCCTGTATCCACACTGCATCTCTAAAATAAACTAACTAAATGCACACTCTCAATTTACAAGTGGGAGTCTGCAATAAGTTCATTCTTCTTTGACGCCCCAGCTTCCAAGGTGCTCTGCTATCAACAAACTAGTTTCTCTTTACACAAATCCTTACGTGTTTAGTCAGGTCAAGTGTGATTTTTGTGCATTCCTTGTCCAATTTACATTTGATCAATGGCGGCACAGTGGCGCGGCAGTAGTGTTGCTGACTTACAGCGCCAGAGACCCGGGCTCGATCCTGACTATGGGTGCTGTCTGCGCGGAGTTTGTTTGGCCTCTCTGCGACCTAGTGGATTTTCTCCATGAGCTCCAGTTTCCTCCCACACTCCAAGGACGCACAGATTTGCAAGTTGGGCAAGTTGGGCCGAAGGGCCTGTTTCCACACTGTACGACTCTCTGACTAGGTATTTTGAAACAAACCTCCACTTCTCTACAGTTCTGAGACATGGACTATCAGCAGCAGGCACCTCTCCACAAAGTCTTCCAAATCCATTGACTTAACAAACAAGCCGCCTCTCTCACAGTTCAACATTCCAGTAACAAGGGTCAAATGGAACTCAGTCGGCGCCCCTAGGCAGACACTGACACAGATCCCTCAAACATGACTGTAACTCCGAGCTCCATCGTGGCACGAGATTACCAGCTGGCCAAAGGAAACAGTTCGAGGGTGTTCTCTAAGCCACCTGGAAACGTCTAACATGCCCACCAATTTGTGGGAGTCCCTGGCCCTGGACGGCACAAAACAGGAAAATGGGATGGCATTAAGAATGGTGTAAATCTCAGATGACATGCACCACCTCCCAAGCTGCCCATCCATCCATCCTGCCACATTAACAACGGCCTGCCCCAGCGAGGTTTGGTCGCAGGGTCCCACATTGGTTCAGCAGCCTCCGACCTAGAGTTTCCACTAGGTCAGGCTTAACCACAAGGGACGGCCAAAGAGAAGACAGTGGTGTAATTTGTCATTGAGTCACGCAGCAGAGAAACAGGCCCTTCGGCCCAACTCCTTCATGCCGACCAAGACCCCCCCCCCCATTCAAGCTGGTCCTATTTGCCTGTGTTTGGCCCGTCTCTCTCACAACCTTCTCTATCCATGTACCTCAACTGACTTTTAAATGCTGTCATTGTACCAACCTCAACTAGTTCCTCTGGCAGCTCATTCCATTTACCCATCATCTTCTTTGTGAAAAGGTTGCCCCTCAGGTTCCTATTAGATCTTTCCCACTCTCAACTTGTCTCAGGGATGCTGCCTGACCCGCTGAATTACTCAGGCATTCACACCGGTTATTCACATGCAAATTGGAGGAACAGCACCTCATATTTCACTTGGGCAGCTTATCCCCAGCAGCATGAATAATTGATTTCTCTAACTTCAAGTAACCCTTGCATCCCCTCGCTCTCTATCCCTCCCCCACCCTAGTCGGCTTGCGACTGATTGTAACCCTTCATTCTCACCTTGTCTCCAGGAAACAGTGGACCTTTGTGGGCTCACCTTTCCAGTCATCAGTGCAGGCTCTGCTTTGTTCTGTACCTTCCTTTCCCTCTCCCCTTGACTGAAGAAGGGTCTGGACCCGAAAAGTCACCTATTCCTCTCCTCTAGACCGAGTTTCACCAGCATTGGTGTCTATCTCCGCTGAGTAACTCCATCACTTTGTGTCTTTTTCCCCCCATAGACCAGCATCTGCAGTTCCTTGTTTCTACACTACTCTCACTCTTGCTCTGGATTCCCATGCCCTGGGTCAAAGACTACGTCCATTCACCCTGTCTATGCCCCCCCCCCCCCCTTGCAACAGTTCTGTAAGACCCATTGACAGAAGCCATGACCATATCCCAGCCGAGCTTACAAACCTTCCCAAATGGGATAAAAACAGCAATTTTCATCCAATGCAAATATATCACTAACTCGATCAAGAATGTAGGTCGATATTAATCAGAAATGACAATTTGCCGCGGGTGTTGTCAGTGAACAAGCAAACCACCCTCTAGCCTTGGATACTGACTGTTGCGGGAATAAACATGGTTATTTCCTCGCACGCACTTCCCACTGTGGAAGGGACTATCAAGAGTAGGAAGGAACTACAGATGCTGATTTAAACCGAAGATAGACACAAAAAGCTGGAGTAACTCGAACGGGACAGGCAGCGTCTCTGGAGAGAAGGGATGGGTGACGCTTCGGGTCCAGACCCTTCTTCAGACTGGTCTCAACCTAAAACGTCATCCATTCCTTCTCTCCAGAGATGATGCCTGAGTTACTCCAGCATTTTGTGTCTATCTTCGAAGGGAATGTCACGGCTGGTTTAAAGGGCAGATCTCAGAAAAAGTGCCTTTTTAATTGAAAGTGTGAAAATGTACTCACCATCACCATCTCTTTGCTGATGCATTAATTTGAAATCAATGATAGGGGCTATGATGCTGTGTTCTGACAAAACAAAGACAATGTACAAAAATAAAGGAGAATGCAGCAAACCTTGCTTATAATAACGAGGGGAATTTAAATTGCACTTTTATTAATGGTAAAACGAATTGAACGTAAAAGGGACACGAATGAAAGCCCCTGGAGCGTCATAGTCATACAGCACGGAAACAGGCCCTTCGGCCCAACTTGCCCCATCTATACTAGTCCTACCTTCCCGAGCTTTGTCCATATCCCTCTAAGCCCTTCCTGCCCATCTACCTGCCCAGTTTTTCTTCCAGAGGACTTAAGATCTGTTACACAGTATGTATGTGCCATAGTTTCCGAATTATTGCACACCGTTCCAGATACAAGAATAAAACATATCACAGACAGAAACACAAATGCAGCATCTCTGGAGAGAATCAATAAACAGGCGACATTTCGGGCCGAGACCCTTCTTCAGACTGAGGGTGAGGGGAGAGAGGAGAGACATGGAAGGGTGCAAAGAGCATGCAAGGTGTGAAAAAGGAAATATCAAAGCGGACGGTGATCAAGGAAATGTACAAGATTGAAGACACAAAATGCTGGAGTAACTCAGCGTGGACAGGCAGCATCTCTGGAGAGAAGCAATGGGTGACGCTTCGGGTCGAGCCCTTTCTTCAGACAGAGAGTCAGGGGAGAGGGAGATACAGAGACAAGGAAGAGTAAGATGTGAGAACGATACATCAAAGGGGGAGCAGCTCAAGGAAAATGTAGAATTATTATTATTATTATTATTATCTGGTTGGCTTTATTATTACCATTGTTAGCTAGGAGCAGGTAAGAAGAAAGCAAACGGGAACGAAATGTAACCGGGGGGCAGTGAGAGTGGGTCGGAGAGATGTGGAATATCTTACCACCGCTGCTGCCTTCGTCCGGTGGCCCGTTCCGAGGCAGCTCCTTGCTACACTGTGTCGCGGGATTTTCCTCCGGACTGGGCGTAAAAGCCGAGCACAGATCGACGTCGAGAGCTTGCAGCTTCATCAGGGAGTTCTGCAGACAAAAGCAGAACATGGTGATGCCATGCAACGCCGGCGAGCCTGCCCTCAGCTGCTGTTGCTGTTGCTGTTGCTGCCGCCTTGCTGGCCCCGGAGCGAGGGGAGTCCGCGGCGAGATCCTGCAACAACACTTGTGTGGTGATGGCCAGCGGCGCCGGGTCGCTCTTAAAGCCATCTAACCAGGATGACTAATGGGTTAACGTGTTGCTCTGGGTTCCGCAGTTGAAGCACATCTTTGCATCAGGGCTGAATCGTGACCGGAGTCCAGTGGGAACATCTATTCCGTCAGCAGCCCGTGATTTGTCCGCCAACCAATCTAACAAAGCCGCGCTTGGAAATCAAACCCTATCCTGGGCGCTGTAGTTTCATGTTAGCTTCTGACATCATCTCTGGTGACAATACGCCCCTCCCAGCGCAGCTCATTCACAAAACCACACACACACACACACACACACACAGATCAGGTGCAGTTGCTGCCTCTGCGAAAAAAAAATGAATCAGACAAAGGATTATCTTCCCGGAGAGTACGTCTTTGCAGGAAATTGATAGTGGGCAAAAAAATAAATTATTGACCGTTGTTTCGGCTCTGTGGGCTCAGATCTACCCGCGTCAGCTGCCATTAGCTGGAGATTGTGTGTGTGTGTGTGTAGGAAGGAACTGCAGATGCTGGTTTAAACCGAAGATAGACACAAAATGCTGGAGTAACTCAGGCAGCATCTCTGGAGAGAAGGAACGGGTGATGTTTCGGGTCGAGACCCTTTTTCAGACTGAGGAGATTTTTCAAATGTTCCACCCATTTCGATGCAGTATTGTAAATGGAGCTACCTACACGACAGCTCCTAAAGCCCGCCCTGCATTCTGTACGTCCTTGTGCAAACAGCTCAGACAGCTGTTTTATTTTAAAGCGTTTTGCTCGAATACAGGCGAGCGACCAGTGCAGGACAGTGTGTTAAGCTGTTCACAGCGTCGTGCACGGCTGTTTTCAGTCGGGGTGGGGAGGGGGAAAGGTGGGGGGGAACCTGCACAACGCGTGTCGGTTTATGTGTACTACAGCACGTCTTCATCCCGGCGCCCACGCCAGCAGCAGCAACCCAATCCATCCCAGTCTGCAACCAGACTCAACTCAAAGCGTGTGTAGGAAGGAAGGAAGGAAGGAAGGATCTGCGGTACATGCTGGTTCACATCGAAGTTAGACACAAAATGTTCGAGAAACTCAGCGGGTGGGGCAGCATCTCTGGAGAAAGGGAATAGGTGACCTTTCGCGTTGAGACCCTTCTTCAGACTGACAGGGGAGAGGGAAACGAGAGATATGAAAAGATACACACGAACAAATTAACGAAAGATATCTGGCTTTGCATATCTTTCTATTTGTTCTATTTTCCTTTTGATATCTTTGCTAGGACATCAAATGCAGTTTGATGATTAATTTAGAGATAAGCACAGAAAGAGGCCATTTGGCCCACCGAGTCCACGCCAACCAGTAATCGCCACACACTACCATTATCCTGCACACACTAGGGACAATTTTTCAATTTTACCAAAGCCAATTAACCGCAGAACCTGTATGTCAAGTAAGTTATCTGTTTACTGTAAATTGCACCTAATCGTTGTTTAGTTTAGAGATACAACACGGAACCAGGCCCTTTGGCACATTGGATCCGCGCAATCCCCGCACACGAACATTATCCTACACACACTAGGGACAATTTACAATTATACCAAGCCAATGATCCTGTAAACCTGTACACCTCTGGAGTGTGGGAGGAAATACAGAGATTCCAAAGAAAACCCACGCAGGGAGAACGTACAAACTCCACACAGACAGCGTCCGTAGTCAGGATCGAACCCGGGTCTCTGGCGCGGTAGGGCAGCAACTCTACCGCTGCGCCACAGTACCCTAGTATTGAGTTGTCCACTATTGAGATCCACTTTAAGGGCATGGCGAGACTGAGAGTCCATAGCACAAATACCTGTCCTCATGTTAGCACTGTCAAGCACAAAATCCTTCTGCTATCACTGGCCTGCCAGGACACAAGGTCCATTTCACTCTCAGCTCTCTAGCTAGTTTGCTTTCATCCCAATGCCCTCAGGATCTGATGCATTGATTTAAATTAGTGATAAAATATCCGAGCTTTTACCCTCCACATTGAATGACCAACACACACACAGACCATTCATGCACACCACTGTTTATACCCCACATGCACCGCCTCCCATTTCCCTTCACACAATTCAATCAGAATATTCCATTAACTTTCTCCCTTCCTTGTGTGGCCTCTTTAATATGATTCAAAGCAGAAAATACCCACCAAGTGCTGTTGGCCTGAAGGTTCAAAGAATGAATTCAAATATTTTGTGTTTTTAAATCAATGTTTAAGAAAATTGGTTTAAGTATGGTACTTTGTCACATGTACCTTTGTACAGAAATTCACTTTTGTATACAGTTCAGTACGAGTATCACTATACATAAGCACTTAGATATATATTACTGACTGACTGCAAAAGCTTTTATAGATATGTGAAGAGAAAAAGATTAGTTAAAACAAATGTAGGTCCCTTGCAGTCAGAAACGGGTGAATTGATCATGGGGTACAAGGACATGGCAGACCAATTGAATAACTACTTTGGTTCTGTCTTCACTAAGGAAGACATAAATAATCTGCCGGAAATAGCAGGGGACCGGGGGTCAAATGAGATGGAGGAACTGAGCGAAATCCAGGTTAGCCGGGAAGTGGTGTTAGGTAAATTGAATGGATTAAAGGCCGATAAATCCCCAGGGCCAGATAGGCTGCGTCCTAGAGTACTTAAGGAAGTAGCCCCAGAAATAGTGGATGCATTAGTGATAATTTTTCAAAACTCTTTAGATTCTGGAGTAGTTCCTGAGGATTGGAGGGTAGCTAATGTAACACCACTTTTTAAAAAGGGAGGGAGAGAGAAAACTGGGAATTACAGACCAGTTAGTCTAACGTCGGTAGTGGGGAAACTGCTAGAATCAGTTATTAAAGATGGGATAGCAGCACATTTGGAAAGTGGTGAAATCATTGGACAAAGTCAGCATGGATTTATGAAGGGTAAATCATGTCTGACGAATCTTATAGAATTTTTCGAGGATGTAACTAGTAGAGTGGATAAGGGAGAACCAGTGGATGTGTTATATCTGGACTTTCAGAAGGCTTTCGACAAGGTCCCACATAAGAGATTAGTATACAAACTTAAAGCATACGGTATTGGGGGTTCAGTATTGATGTGGATAGAGAACTGGCTGGCAGACAGGAAGCAAAGAGTAGGAGTAAACGGGTCCTTTTCACAATGGCAGGCAGTGACTAGTGGGGTACCACAAGGCTCAGTTCTGGGACCCCAGCTATTTACGATATATATTAATGATTTGGACGAGGGAATTGAATGCAACATCTCCAAGTTTGCGGATGACACGAAGCTGGGGGGCAGTGTTAGCTGTGAGGAGGATGCTAGGAGGCTGCAAGGTGACTTGGATAGGCTGGGTGAGTGGGCAAATGCATGGCAGATGCAGTATAATGTGGATAAATGTGAGGTTATCCACTTTGGTGGCAAAAACAGGAAAGTAGATTATTATCTGAATGGTGGCCGATTAGGAAAGGGGGAGATGCAACGAGACCTGGGTGTCGTGGTACACCAGTCATTAAAAGTAGGCATGCAGGTGCAGCAGGCAGTGAAGAAGGCGAATGGTATGTTAGCATTCATAGCAAAAGGATTTGAGTATAGGAGCAGGGAGGTTCTACTGCAGTTATACAGGGTCTTGGTGAGACCACACCTGGAGTATTGCGTACAGTTTTGGTCTCCTAATCTGAGGAAAGACATTCTTGCCATAGAGGGAGTACAGAGAAGGTGCACCAGACTGATTCCTGGGATGTCAGGACTTTCATATGAAGAAAGACTGGATAGACTCGGTTAGTACTCGCTAGAATTTAGAAGATTGAGGGGGGATCTTATAGAAACGTACAAAATTCTTAAGGGGTTGGACAGGCTAGATGCAGGAAGATTGTTCCCGATGTTGGGGAAGTCCAGAACAAGGGGTCACAGTTTAAGGATAAAGGGGAAATCTTTTAGGACCGAGATGAGGAAAACTTTTTTCACACAGAGAGTGGTGAATCTGTGGAACTCTCTCCCACAGAAGGTAGTTGAGGCCAGTTCATTGGCTATATTTAAGAGGGAGTTAGATGTGGCCCTTGTGGCTAAAGGGATCAGGGGGTATGGAGAGAAGGCAGGTACAGGATACTGAGTTGGATGATCAGCCATGCTCATATTGAATGGCGGTGCAAGCTCGAAGGGCCGAATGGCCTACTCCTGCACCTATTTTCTATGTTTCTATGTTTCTATATTAGATAGGTATCTTAGTTACAGCACAAGTGTATAGAGGCATTACACTGAGACGATATATAATAACCAATTTGGCGCCATTTTCAAGTCCCAAGTTTTGTAAATATAACTGTTTAATGCTATTTAAGTTACCTGTGGAAAGACAATAGACAATAGGTGCAGGAGTAGGCCATTCGGCCCTTCGAGCCAGCACTGCCATTCAATGAGATCATGGCTGATCATCCCCAATCAGTACCCTGTTCCTGCCTCAATAGCAAGAATGTCCTTCCTCAAATTAGGGGACCAAAACTGCACACAATACTCCAGGTGTGGTATCACTAGGGCCCTGTACAACTGCAGAAGGACCTCTTTGCTCCTGTACTCAACTCCTCTTGTTATGAAGGCCAACATGCCATTCGCTTTCTTCACTGCCTGCTGCACCTGCATGCCTACTTCCCACCTTAAGCTACCTGCAAACAATGGCCCCAAATACAGACTTAAGCCACTCCACTTGGTAGCAATGCTTACAGTAACGTCAAGTGATCAGTGTAAAAGTGTAACACTGCTAACATGGATAAGTGGAGTAGAAACATAGAGAATAGTTGCAGGAGTAGGCCATTCAGCCCTTTGAGCCAACTCGACCATTCAATATGATCATGATTGATCATCCAAAATCAGTACCCTGTTCCTGCCTTTTCCCCATATCCCTCGATTCCGTTAGCCCTAAGAGCTATATCTAACTCTCTCTTGAAAACATCCAGTGAATTGGCCTCCACTGCCTTCTGTGGCAGAGAATTCTGGAGTAGTGATGGGAACCATTCCAATGTTTTGGGAAAATGTGCCTTTTATAGATGAGAGTCCTGGAATTCAGCCATTCTGTTCAAATAAAGATTTCTATGGATTTCCCATTGAATTGATAGTTCCCTCTGGATTTATCTTTATATGAAATTATCAACAGTAATCGTCTGGCATTCACTGCAACTTTTCCCAAGTGACCATCTTTCTATAGTTTTCACATTTGGTAAAAAGGGAATTAAAATAATCCTTGCCTTATTTCTTTACTGTGGCCGCTGTGACTTAGTGAACTATCTTGTGTGTGCAGGTTCATGATCTGAGCATGGTGTGCAGGAATTCTATGTCATCACAGATGCTGCTTTTATACGGCAATATTGAATCAGTTTGGTTTCGTAGAGAGATACAGGATAGAAACAGCCCCTTTGGCCCACCGTGCTAACACAGGCAGCACCCGAGGTCAGTCTCGAACCTGGGTCTCTGGCACTGTGAGACAGCAGCTCCAGCAGTTGCATCTTTTCTTTCTTTAGGATATTTCAAAGAAGGAAACATCGTCCAAGAGCCTGAAAGGTCGTCAAATTTATAGCTCTGGACTTGTTCCTCTCCAAAGGCATGGTGGCGCAGCTGCAGAGTTGCTGCCTTACAGCGCCAGAGACCCGGGTTTCATCCTGACTACGGGTGCTGTCTATATGGAGTTTTGTACGTTCTCCCCGTGACCTGCATGGGTTTTCTCCGAGATCTTCGGTTTCTTCCCACACACCAAAGACATACAGGTTTGTAGGTTAATTGTCTTAATATAAATGTTAAATTGTCCCTAGTGTGTAGGGTTGGTTGTGTTAACATGCGGGGATCGCTGGCCAGTGCGGACTTGGTGGGCCGAAGGGCCTGTTTCCGCGCTGCATCACTAAACTAAACACAAATGTGCGTTTTTCAGTTTCATGGATGGGACCTTGCTTCAACATTTTCTGGGAAACATTTCCGGAGTTGGAACCGCTGGATTAGATATAGAATTTGTAGGAATGAGCATCAGACGCTGGTTTACACCGAAGATTGACACAAAAAGCTGGAGTAACTCGGTGGCTCTCGACTCGAAACTTCGCCTTTTCCTTTTCTCCAGAGATGCTGCCTGACTCGCTGAATTACTCCAGCATTTTGTGTCTATCTTAGCTATAGAATTTATTCCTTTTGGATTTGAGTTGAAGAATTTTGGATTATTCCTTCAACTGAAGAAACTATTGGATGAGTTCACAGTATGCTTTGGTTTGCCCGTATCATTCGACTGAAAATCACCATCTGAATTGTAACCTCCCATCTCTCCTTATCTAAATCTATCAGTCTGAAAAGAGGTCCGACCTAAAATGTCAGCTTTCTATGTGCTCCAGAGGTGCTACCTGACCCACTGAGTTACTCCTCCACTTTATCTTTTCTTGTAAACCGTCATCTGCTGTTCATTGGTTCAGAGTCTCACCTGGCAAGAAATGTGCAGGAAGGAACTGCAGATGCTGGTTTAAACTGAAGATAGACACAAAATGCTGGAGTAACTCAGCGGGGCAGGCAGCATCTCTGGAGAGAAGGAATGGGTGACGTTTCGGGTTGAGACCCTTCTTCGGACCAGTCAGGGGAAAGGGAAACTAATAATAATAATAATAATAAATTTTATTTATGGGCGCCTTTCAAGAGTCTCAAGGACACCTAAACTAGAGATAAAGATGGTGATGTAGAGAGATATAGAAACATAGAAAATAGGTGCAGGAGTAGGCCATTCGGCCCTTCGAACCTGCACCGCCATTCAATATGATCATGGCTGATCATCCAACTCGGTATCCTATACCTGCCTTCTCTCCATACCCCCGATACCTTTAGCCACAAGGGCCACATCTAACTCCCTCTTAAATATAGCCAATGAACTGGCCTCAACTACCTTCTGTGGCAGAGAATTCCAGAGATTCACCACTCATAGAACAAATGAATAAAAGATATACAAAAAGGTAACAATGATAAAGGAAACAGGCTGTCAGCTGTTTGCTAGTTGAGAACGGGAACCTGGTGCGACTTGGGGGGGGGGGGGGGGGGGGGAGGGATGGAAAGAGGGAATGTAGGGGTTACTTGAAGTTAGAGAAATCAATATTCATACCACTGGGTTGTAAGCTGCCCAAGCGGAATATGAGATACAAGAAATGTAATCTCTTTCGACCTAACAATGAAAATGACCCAGCATGCATTTAACTGTGTTGATCATTTCCCAATTACTTGCTAATTCTACAAGTTTATTAATGCCCTCACATAATATATTACCATTCTCCTTAGTACTTGTGGAGCACCACTGCCACTTCCACTGTGAACAGCTAGTCTTTACTCCCACCCTGCTGTCAGTCTTTAAATCAACCAGCAATCCATGAGATCAAAGGACACCGATTGGAAGTATTAACTCTCTCCATCCATTGAGTATTTCCTACAATTTTTGCCTTTGCTTTAAGACCCATTCTGCCAAATAATCTCTGGTTGCGTGATGCCATTCATTCGTCTATTGGGGGTTACCCTTTATTAAAACCTTTTGAGATTCTAGATAAATTACATCCAGAATTGCATCTAGTGCAGCACAGTGGCGCTGTGGTAGAGCTGCTGTCTTACAGCGCCAGAGACCCGGGTTCAATCCTGACTAGAGATGTTTTCCGTACGGTGTTATGTACGTTCTCCCCGTGGCCTCCGTGGATTTTCTCAGGGTGCTCCGGTTTCCTCCCACATTCCAAAGACGTGCAGATTTGTAGGTTGGTAGACACAACATGCTGTAGAAACTCAGCGTCTACGGAGAGAAGGAATTGGCGACGTTTCGGGTCGAGACCCTTCTTCAGACAGATAGATGCTGTCTCACCCGCTGAGTTTCTCCAGCATTTTGTGTCTACCTTCGATTTTACCAGCATCTGCAGTTTTGAAATCCATTCTCTCTATTCATTATCACACTTTTTTTGACACTCAATGTTCTTCTGTTCGATCCTTGGGTGGGAATTACATTATTTTTCTCTCCACTACCTCTCAGCTGACTGGTTAATGATTGTCTGAACATGTTCTGTTCCTCGTCCTAATGTAGGAATCGCATTAGGTATACACCAGCCCTCTGGCGTACATCATTTTATACATAACCACGAAACATGCAGAAATAATCTCTTCCTTGGGATTCTTTTAAAATGGATGGCTGCTAATCAATGCAGACAACGGTTTTATCTTCCAGGTTGATTTGCTTGTTTACTACATCGCCTTTTATTTATTTTATTTTAAGGGCACACTTCCTTCCCTTCCTATTACAATGTCTGCATGTTCGACCTTCTGGGTAAATATTGAAGCAAGATAATGATTTAATCTTTCAGTATTGTTCCGGTTGTTGCCTATGGCATAATTCTTTCAAACCCTTAATTATTCTACTGCCATCTGACATTTTTTATTGATGCGTTCGTAAAATATTTAATGTCTTATTATGTATTCCTTGATAATTTAAGCACACAAATTTTCTTGGCCCTCCGTGATTTATTTCCCCCACTTCTTTTCTATTCCCCTTGTAATCTTTCTTATCCTTTTAGGCATTCCCATGGGATTGCTTTGCTGGGAGCCAGCATGAGCCCATTGGGCCGAACAACCTCCTGGTCTGCTGTAATTAGGAAAGAATTAGAAAGAACTTCCGGTAGGCGGCGCGGCTCTCGTCAGCAGCGGCCTCTGCAGTCCGTCTGCGTTTTTATTATTTTATGTCTATGTTTTTATGTAGTTTTGTTATTTTTGTTGGGGTATGTGTGTGGGGGGGTGGGGGTGGTGTGGGGGGGTTGGGGGTAACTTTTAAATCTCTCCCTGCACGGGAGACCCGACCTTTTCTTTGTTGGGTCTCCGTTGTCGTTGGGGCTGCAACGAGGAGCGGCCTCCAACAGGAAGACCGGGGACTCCAGTGCCGACACTCACCTCACCGTCGCGGAGCTGGCCGAGTCCAGAGCGGGTGGAGCTGTGGTGGACGCTGCTGCGACCCGACCCCCGGAGATTCGGTGGCTGCAACTGCGGGTTTGGCGGACGGCACCGGGAGCCCGCGGGTCCCTGGAGGGTGACCGCTTTTCGGGGCTTCCGCAACGGCGACTTCTCCCGCCCGAGTTGCGGGGTTGAAGAGCTCCTGGAGCGGGGCCTTACAGCACCGCCCCGCGCGGCTTGGAATGGCTGCGGGACTGCGAGCGCGCGCCGGGGGCTCTAACATCTAGAACCCGGTGTGCGACCTTGCATTACCCGACGTGGCTTTAATGGCCACGGGACAATTCGCCATCGCCAGCCGGGGGCTTTGACTTTGACTCTGACATCGGGGGGGAAAGTGCAGTGGAGAGAGAAGTTTTTTTGGCCTTCCATCACAGCAATGTGATGGATGTTTATGTAAATTATGTTGTGTCTTGGGTCTATTTGTTTGTAATGTATGGCTGCAGAAACGGCATTTCGTTTGGACCTCAAGGGGTCCAAATGACAGTAAATTGAATTGTATTGTATTGTATTGTATAATTAATGGTTACCAGCGAGCTCCTGGACCTCCTGGACTCTTTAAAGGGCCTGTCCCACTGTACGAGGTAATTCAAGAGTTCTCCTGAGCTCGTGTAATGTACGTAGCGGGTACTTAAGAGTTCGTGAATGTCACGTAGCGCCTCATACGAGTAAAGATAGGTACTCGGGAAATCCGGTAAACTCGTGCCTTTTTTTCATCACTGTGATGAATCAATTCAAAAATGTCCACGAATAAAAAAATACTTGTGATTAAAAATTTTTCTACTTTTTACTCGTACGAGCCCCTACGTACCTGCTACGTACATTACACAAGCTTGAATCAGGGGAGAACTCGGGAGAACTCTTGAATTACCTCGTACAGTGGGACAGCCCCTTAAGCCTACAATATGTGCTTTAGTTCATTTTTTCTTTCAGTTAAATTCATCGGTCAGGGAAATAGTTTATTTTGATGGCTCAGAATAAAACATTGGAAAATAGAGTAGCCAACAATGTTAGAAGACAACAGAAGTGTTGCATTCACTTCAGATGCCAAGAGAACTGCTTTTCTTTTCGCTTGAGATACGTTGGAATTTCCAATCTAAGCACACCTTGTGTTTGTGGTCAATTAGTTCCTAGTGGGTGTCAAGGAAAGAGCATTCACGTCGCGCGGCCCTGTCTCCACCAATCTTTCCTCCACCATGCGTAAGAAGCGCAAGGAGCACTAGAAGAGCAAGATGCCATTGTATGCAGATGCCGAGGAGTGTGCTCAGCTCTGGCTGAACAATTTCTAATCTTGTGATGTGGACTCGATAAGAAGTTCCTAGTCATTCTTCTCAAGTCACCCCTGGTCATTTCTTGGAGGGAAGGGTCAAGTTGCTTCGCAAGTGCTAGCTATGGTGGACCCGTATAGTCTAGACACTGAATAATCCATCACTCCTGGTGGTTAGGATTGCATGCATGCAGTTTATCATGCAGTCCTCTGGCACTATAAACCTACGATTCTTCCCTTCATTAAATCATGCAAATAATTAGTTCATAATTCCATTTGCCTAAATATACATTTACAATCATTTAAAAGCTTCTGTTGTATTCCTACATTGTTGGCTATTTTAGTTTCCAATATCTTAAACATAGAAACATAGAAAATAGGGCAGGAGAAGTCCATTCGGCCCTTCGAGCCAGCACCGCCATTCAATATGATCATGTCGTCTCCAAATTTCTTTCTTGATTCTTTTCCACTACTTAGTGACTTGTAGACTTTACTTATTCGGATGATCAAAACTTTCTTTACAATGTTTACTCAATCTACATGGAGTGCTATTTTTGTGGTTCTCTTCTTTCTTGCATTAGATTGTTCCTCTTATGCACCACTATTCTATGCTGTTTTCTTTCACTTGACCTTCTTTAGATATGTTATATCCTGTATACACCCATTCGCAGTTTTGACTGTCCTATTATGTCTAGACATTTATGTCCAATGTCTTATCGACCGTTTCAGTTAGCATTCCTTCTCACTATGATAGACACAAAATGTTGGAGTAACTCAGTGGGACAGGCAGCATCTCTGGAGAGAAGGAATGGGTGAAGTTTCAGGGCCGAGACCCTTCTTCAGACTACTGGAATTTGACAGGTTTTTGGTTAGTACGGGTGCCAGGGGTTATGGGGTGAAGGCAGGAGAATTGGGTTGAGGGGGAAATTTTTCACACAGAGAGTGGTGAATCTCTGGAATTCTCTGCCACAGAAGGGAGTTGAGGCCAGTTCATTGGCTATATTTAAGAGGGAGTTAGATGTGGCCCTTGTGGCTAAAAGGATCAGGGGGTATAGAGAGAAGGCAGGTACAGGATACTGAGTTGGATGATCAGCCATGATCATATTGAATGGCGGTGCAGGCTCAAAGGGCCGAATGGCCTACTCCTGCACCTATTTTCTATGTTTCTATGTTTCTATGAAAGATAGATCAGCCATGCTTGAATGGCGGAGTAGACTTAATGGGCCGAATGGCCTAATTTTGCTCCGAGAATTTATGATCTTATGAAATAATGTTCTTTATTCTTTGTCATCAGAGCTGGACGACATGAACGTGGGGTTTTATGCCAACACAACATATTACTCATCTCTTTGATGGCACAGTGTGAATACAACACGGGAAGCACCAGTGGTCTGAGAAACATGCCAGACTTTGTATTCTAAAATGGCTTCTTAACAATTCGGAAGACTGCATACAAGTGGCGACACTGAATAGCTTTACTGCTTGTGACGTACCTCACTGGATTCATGCACAACGGCTGAGGTTTCTTGTCCCACTTCCACTGGAGACATGTTGTTGATCTTCCCTCTGGAACAGAGATGAGATTGAGTTTATAATCAAGTCGCGAGGGAATAGTGTCACTGAGATGTTATGGGGAAAGCTATACAAGACTGAGAAACATACAGATATTAATCGAAGATAACAAAATCACACATCTATTGGCACTGAGATGGCGTTGTTAGTACGGGGGGAAATCATATAGGTCACTTTCTTGCAACAAGACTAACGAGACTTTGGTGGCTCGGTGGCACAGTGGTAGAGTTGCTGTCTTTTTATGCCCCTGTCCCACTTAGGAAACCTGAACGGAAACCTCTGGAGACTTCGCGCCCCACCCAAGGTTTCCGTGCGGTTCCCGGAGGTTGCAGGTGGTTGCCGGAGGTTGCAGGTAGTGGAAGCAGGTAGGGAGACTGACAAAAACCTCCAGGAACCGCACGGAAATCTTGGGTGGGGTGGGGTGCAAAGCCTCCAGAGGTCTCCGTTCAGGTTTCCTAAGCGGGACAGGGGCATTTTACAGCATCAGAGACCCGGGTTCGATCCTGACTATGGGTGCTGTCTGCGCGGAGTTTGTACGCTCTCCCCGTGACCTGCGTGGGTTTTCTCCAGGAACTCCGGATTCCTCCCACACTCCAAAGACGAACATGTTTTAATTGGATTGGTAAGAATTGTTAATTGGCTTTGGTAAAAATCCAAATTGTCCCGACACCAGAATGACTGCAACTCAAGGAAGTATTTGCAGTGAGGATGCCTGATTAGTATAACAGCAAACAGAACAATCTGCTTCCCCAGGAACCATCAACACTACCGCCCTTTCAATCCTTTCCACTGGTTCAAAGACAGACACAAAGTGCTGGAGTAACTAAGGCAGCATCTCTGGAGAAAATGGATGGGCGACATTTCGGGTCACGGCCATTCTGCAGACAGTGAAAAAAGCGTTTCATTGTACCTCTGTGCACGTGACAATAAACTAAACTAAAATAAACCCGAAACATCACCCAAACCTTATTCTCCAGAGATGCTGCCTGGCCTGCTGAGATGCTCCAGCACCTTTTGTCTATCTTTGGTATAAACCAGCTTCTGCAGTTCCTTGTTTCCACTTTCGATTCGCTTGCTTTGCTATAACAGCTCACAGCTCTCGTTAGCATCATCTTTAATTCATGTTCCATTTAACGTCTCCCCATTTATATTGAATATCTCCTGTCCTCTGCCTTATTCCAAACCTGCCCATTGTTTACTCTGCCCCAAGCCCTACTCTGTCCACGGATCCTTACTTAGTAAAAAAAAAAGCCGTGCATCTTGACCTTTCAAGGATGAAAGGTGACTGGCCCGAACATTAAGTTTCTTCCTCCACAGGTCCAGGTTGTGCCATGGAAATGTTCAGTTTTCTAAATATAATTATTTCCAGCAGTAATTCGAGTTAATTTTTCTCCCCTGCATGTCGTCGCTTGCAATGTAGAAGGCAATAAATTATTAAGCCAGATTGATGTTCATGTGCTCCGCGCCACCAGACAATATTTGACCGAGACTAGACTTTAAAAAAAATATATTTAGAAATAAACAAACCAAGTTGCAACAAAGATAGACACAAAATGCCTGGGTGACTCAGCGGGACTGGCAGCTTCTCTGACGAGAAGGAATGGGTAACTTTTCGGGTCGGGACCCCTTCTTCAGACTAATGTCAGGGGAGTGGGCGGTACAGAGATAAAATGTAGTCGGTGACAGTAAGACTGGCAGGGGAACTGGGAAGGGGGAGGGGATGGAGAGAGGGGGAAAGCAAGGGCTACTTGAAGTTAGAGAAGTCAATGTTCATACCGCTGGGGTGTAAGCTGCCCAAGTGAAATATGAGCTGCTGTTCCTCCACTTTGAGCTGGGCCTCACTCTGACAATGGAGGAGGCCCAGGACAGAAAGGTCAGTGTGGGAATGGGAGGGGGAGGTAAAGTGTTGAGCAACCGGGAGATCAGGTAGGTTTAGGCGGACTGGGCGGAGGTGTTCAGCCACACGATCGCCGAGCCTGCGCTTGGTATGGTCACAACTCTGTCGAAATCTGTGGTCGTATCACGTACGAATCAGCCGTCACATTTTCTGCATTATAACAGTGGTGTGGCAAATTGCACCATCTGCCGTGACGTGCGGCAGGCACGGTGGCCCAGCGGTAGAGTCGCTACCTTACAGCACCAGAGACCCGCATTCCATCCTGACTACGGATGCTGTCGGTACGGAATTTGTCATTTCCCCCCGGTTTCCTCCCCACACATCCAAAGACGTACAGGTTTGTAGGTTAATTGCCTTGGTACAATTGTAAATTGGCCCTAGTGTGTGTAGGACAGTGCTAGTGTGCGGGGATCGCTGGTCGGCGCAGACTAGCGTTTAGACAAGCTAACCCTACAAAAGGTTGTAAGATCTGTCCTTTACATCTCAACGAGCCACAGATTCAATTTCAATTGTTAGCTTTTGACAATTTCATCCAGCGAATGAATACAGGCAGTTACTTCAATTTCAGATAACTTGTACCACCTCCTGTACGCTTCTTTACCTCCCGCTCCTACCCACCTCCTTGTCGTCCAACTCCACTCCTCCCATTTAAGTTCCCTTTCCCACACTTCCCATCCAACCCAACCCCCTCCCCTCCCCCCTCCCACACACACACCATCCTGTCCCCTTCCCCTTCCTGGTTCTATCCACACGTCACCCACACAATTGACCGGTAGGATCCCTCCTCTCGACTATCTGGTTATGGTTCTGGTCTCATTTACCCTTCACCTCTTCCCGAAAGGGCCTGTCCCACTTTCACAACCTAATTCACGACCTTTTTTACTCGTGGACATTTTTCATCATGTTGAAAAAACGTCCCGACCTACTTTGATGCCACGAGCACCTACGACTAGGATCACGACCTGCTACGACCTACCTACGATTTCCTACGACTTTCCTGACGACCATGCTGCGAGCAAAGATCCTGCGAGTGTGAGTCAAGGGCAAACTCGACAGAAGTCGTGAATTAGGTTGTGTTAGTGGGACAGGCTCTTAATGGTTCCCATTATCACTTTCTATACTTATCAGATCCTACCACTGGGAGCCTTTATGTTCCTTCTTTTCAACCTCGTTAGTCAGTCCCTCCGTCCTGTCCCTCCCCCCTGTCCCTTCCCCCCTGCATTCTGTCCCCCCTCCTTTCTGTTCCTCCCTGTCCCATCCCCCCCTCCCTCTCCCTCCGTCCCATCCCCCCTCTCTCCGTCCCTCCCTCCATCTGTCTTCCCCCTCCCTCTGTGTTCTCCCACCATCTCTCTGTCTGCCCCCCCCCCCCTCCTCCATCTCTCTGTCCCCCTCCACCTCACAATCTGCTAACCACACCACTCTCCCTCCCCTACCTGCCTCGATCTGCCCGTCCTCCCCGTCTTTATCACTGGCTCCATCCACCTTCTCCATTCCCTAGTCCCGAAGGAGGGCTTGGACCGGCAAACACTGACGGATCCTCTACACTCCCCCTCCGGCAGATGCTGCTCGACCTGCAGAGTATCCCCCAGCAGAATGTTTCCTGCTGACTCCTTTTAAAACTGAATGAAACATGCTCAGCCTGTCGGTCGCTTTTCTGATCTCAATAGTTTTTGCAACGGCTCCTTTGTGAGATCCGAGCCAGTGGCCGCTAGCAGTTGTTGTCACCTAGCAACGAATAAGCTGCACCGGTTTCCCCAAACACGGGACAGAAATCCTGTTTGCGCACTACCGCCTTCCCTCAAGCCACGAACTGGCATTTCTCCAAATTGAACGCTGTCTGAAAGCATTGAGTTTAGTCTTGTTTAGAGATACAGTGCGGAAACAGGCCTATCGGCCCACCGAGTCCGCGCCGACCAGCGATCACCCCACACACCAACACTATCCTACACACACACTGGGGAAAATATTACTCATACACCAAGCCAATTAACCCACAGTACAAACCTGCACGTCTTTGGAGTGTTGGAGGAAACCGAAGATCCCGCAGGACACGGGGGGAACGTGCAAACTCCGTACAGACAGCACCCGTAGCCGGGATCGAACCCGGGTCTCCGGCGCCAGAAGGCAGCAACTCTACCGCTGCGCCACCGTGCCAGTACGGGCCTCATAGGCAAAATAGAAAGGACTCTAAGTGGATGACTTCAATGTCAAACACTGAGTAATAACTCAGTAGCTCCACCGCTAACCAAGTCCAGAAGTATACAACTCACAAATTTTACCTGAAGTAGATAAAGAGAATAAAGATCACAATGTTTAAGAAACAATTCAGCAGGTACGTGGATAGGGCAAGTTTTGAGGGTTATGGGCCAAATGCAGGCAAGTGGGACTAGTGTAGGTGGGACATATTGGTCAGTGTGAGCAAGTTGGGCTGAAGGGCCTGTGTCCACTCTGTGACAAACAGAATCTATTTAAGAGAGACACTGAGTGCTGGAGTAACTCAGCGGGCCAGGCAGCATTTTTGGAGAAAAATGATGGGTGACGTTTCGGGTCGGGACCTTTCTTCCTGTATGCAACAAGGCCTGGATGAACAAAGAGGGGCCTGGCGTGGGGGGAGGGTGAGGGAAGGAGGGGGTAGGCGGAGAACAAAGATGGACCTTTGGGACTACTTTGAACACGCATCTTTGCAACTTGTAACTTTTATACGTGGCTACTCTTTGTATATTTTGCACCGTGTACGCAAAACAAAGAATGTTGCTATGACTGGTCACTTGCGATAATAAAGTATCAATCAATCAATGTGGGCAATGGCTGATGAGTAACATTAGTGCCAAACTACACACACTTTCCTTTCCCGATAAAATTGCTGAAACCATCACCCTTGACATTCACCAGGTCCCACACCAACACTCTGAGCATCACCACTGCACCAGCAAAGTTAGTACTGAGCAGGACAGAGGCTTGTCTTCCTGCAGCAAACACCTAGACTGACTGGCTACTGCATTTCATGACCTGCGAGGCACAGGGCAGGTTCTCTCCACTTAGCTGCATGCAGCTTCATTCAGCACCCAAGTGCCTTCACACCACCATGATTCAGATTCAGATTCAACTTTAATTGTCATTGTCCGTGTACAGTACAGAGACAACAAAATGCATTTAGCATCTCCCTGGAAGAGCGACATAGTATATGATTTGAATAAATATTTACATTAGCATATATACAGACATAGTGTTTTTCCTGTGGGAGGAGTGTCCGGGGGGGGGGGGGGTGATTGGCAGTCACCGAGGTACGTTGTTGAGTAGAGTGACAGCCGCCGGGAAGAAGCTGTTCCTGGACCTGCTGGTCCGGCAACGGAGAGACCTGTAGCGCCTCCCGGATGGTAGGAGGGTAAACAGTCCATGGTTGGGGTGCCCCCAAAAGCACGTCAACATTGTTATCATTTATAAAGTCGTTTATATATGTGGCACAGTGGCAGAGTTGCTGCCTTACAGCGTCAGAGACCCGGGTTCGATCCCGACTACGGGTCCCCGCCTGTACGTTCTCCCCAGGACCTACAGGGGTTTTCTCCAGGAGCTAAAGACGTGTAAGTTTGTAGGTTAATTGGCTTGGTATAAATGTAAAATTGACCCTAGTATGTGTAGGATAGCGATAGTGTTAGCATGCGGAAATCGC